>NC_044309.1:30658148-30967315 GCF_007474595.2 Lynx canadensis | reverse complement strand
ACACCCAGTTCTCGGTGCATCATTTTGCAACTTTGTGTGGCATTTCTGCATATGGTTCCCATTCACTGGCATTTCTTTTTTCGGTTTTACCAGTTGTTTCCAATATCTGCTTTGTGTAATTACTTGAAATTTTGATAGAAACTTTTTTTGTGGTGTTTCTTAGTTGGTAAGATCCTTTTCAAAAGATGCAGAAGTTAACATTTAAGCTAACATTTAAAAATATTATAATGTAGTAGTAAAGTGTGTTTAAAGTGCATGGATGAAAAGTTTGTGAAATTACAGGAGAAACAATCAATAAAGCAGTAATAGGTGTATTCGCTGTGTATCTGAAAGAGAAGAGAAATTTTTACTCATTTTGGCTTCAAACTTAGTATTCAGGCTCCCTGAATTCTGACCGTAGAACCCAGGTAACCTGGATAATCTTTGCATTTAGATCACATATTGTCATTCGAACAAAGCTTAACTTTTAAAAAGTAACCTCTTAGAAAATCTACATTTTTCTATTCTGTAGCAGAATTTTCCATATTTTCTCTGACCTCTTCAGTCCTTCAGAAAAATCACCTCTAATCACTGAAATTAGTTTCATCAGACATTTTTTAGAAAAATTTATTGTTGCAGGTGAACAAAAATTTTAAACAGTCTATTAACTATGTGGAAGTTCACTAGTTAGACCAATATTGAGCATGTGTATGTGTGTGTGTGTGTGCATGTGTGTGTTTGGAATGGATTTTGTTGAGAGAACATAACTGGAGTAGGAAAAGGCAGTTTTGTATTTGATGAGAACTGTCTTAGATGTATTTGGCATTGCAGCATCTGTTTGAGTTGGAAATAACTGTAGGTGCTTCGTTACTCATAAAGTCAGAACATAATGTGAGTGGATGAATATCTGTAAGACTGTGTGTGTTTTGGTTTGTGAAAAATTATTCTAGTGTTTCATTAGTCAGCATAAAGGAGAAGTTTTTGTCATTTCACAATATGTTACACATACCATATGATGGTCTAAATTTTGTATTATGTTGTTCTTCCTTCTCTCAGGGATCCCTTACCTTTGTTAAGAGGGAGAAAAGATTTAAGTCTGTTAACATTACAAAATTGATATACGGCAATACAACCAATGCGAAAATAGCTAACTGCAGAGCTTTGGGAAGGTAATAGGTTGACAGGCTAGAGTTAATAATGAACACTCTCCAGAGATGGTAATTTGGAGTCTAGATCTAGTTCTTAAGAACTTAGGTATTTAGCAAAGTGGAGAAATTCTACACCCATATGTAGGCACAGGGACTCATAGGAAGGAGGTGTTCTTCTAACTCCTTAGATTCTGTGGTTTTGTGTTAGTAATTTGTGGTATCTCTATGAATGCTTTTTTTTTTTTATCTCTTTTTCAACTTTTAGCCATATGTATATACATATATATGTGTGTGTATGTATATATTCAAATATATACATATATGTATATATTCAAATATGCACTTATATTCATATATACATATATATGTTTATTTTAGAGAGAGAGCATGAGCAGGGGAGAGGGGCAGAGGGAGAGAGAGAGAGAGAGAGAGAGAATCTAAAGCAGGCTCTGCTGTCAGCACAAAGCTGGATGTGGCACTCAATCCCATGACTGTGAGCCAAAACCAAGAGTTGGATGCTCAACCAACTGAGTCACCCAGGCGAACCACCATTTAATATTTTAAAATTGATATCGTTTCTCTTTTAGTATTAAGGGATGAAGCTTAACTTTTCCCCACCTATTGTACGATTCCACTGTGGATTTGTACAACTTGCCATTTTCCCTTGAACAGGAAATGTACCTTCAAAACAGTTGGTCCTAGTCATGAGTTTTTTTTTCAGGACCCATTTAGAATATGGAAGTCTTTTCGTCTCAATTATCTTTTACCTCAATATTACCAAGAGATAAAATCCCACTTAAAATGATGACTGTTTTCAAAGTAAGAAATATAGCGGAATATTGTCCCTCTCTTCGGAGTTTGGCATTGATGCCAAATTGGAAGCTTCTGTATTGGGAGGAGCCAGTGTGGGATTTATGTAGCAGGGTTGCCTGATGGATTGAGGAGTTGAGCCACAGTATTTCTGAAGTCTTCCATCTGATGAGGTGTTTTAAGGGGCAAATACAGCATTCATTCAGTTGACCACAAGCTACTATTAAACTGAACCATTCCTTCCAGTTATATTGTAGTTTAAATTTCATTTTGCCATGCATTTAGGTTTTGTTTGATGAATGTCTGTAATACTGATTTTCAGAGAGAGGAAATACTGTGAGGAAAAGATCTTTGTTCCCAGAATGAGGCTTCTGGATGGCAGGCCAATAAGTTGGGGATAAAATGTTTCCCAAAAGAGTTGATTGCAAGGTTTTAAACATTGTTTTGAAGATACTTAACAACTATCTGATATGTAGCAATGCAACATTCATTTTAATGTTTTTTGAGAAACTAATATTAGTATATTTTATCTTCTGTAGACATTTACAGCATTTTTATTAACATTATTAAAGGTCGATTTCTATTTCTTGGAGTGTTCTAAAAAATGCACCATGGTTGTTCCATGTATCGAAGTTTTGTTACATTGGAGGTGACGTATTTAGGATTTAAGTAGACTACTGATTTCCATCCTGAGGAGTTGGTCACTCGGTAGTGATTCTCATGCCTGTACCTTTTCTGTATATATGAAGGCCATACTTAATAGTCATAAAACTTATTTTCATCTTACTCTACTGCAATTAGTGCTAAAAGCCATTTATTGTAAAAGCAAAAAATCCTAATGAATAGAAATGTTACAAGAACAGAAGTCTTGTGTGTCTTCATCATGCATCATCCATTTTAATTAGAGAAAAAGGTGGTGAACACTGTGACAAGAGTCTAGAATTAAAATCATTAATTGATGTCAAGCTGAAGAGAGACTGTTAGCATGAATTTAGTGACAGCAGGAAAGAAATTAACCTTATTACTTTATTTAGTATATTACATTATTTTGTGTATTGTTTTCTACGCAGGTTCAAGGCAATTTCATTATCATAGTGGAAGATACTTTTCTTTTTTTTTTTTTTTTACCAAAAGGGTGAGAATATTTATGTTCGAACATAACAGACTGATATGATAAATTCTTCACTTGTTAAAAGTCTTACAAAGTTTTAAAAGTTTTGTTTTTGTTTATATTTCAAGAGCAGGAAAATAGTGCACGATGATGTTGCCCATCAACATCAGTCACTACGGCTGTCTGCTCTCAGAATAGTTCTCTTGTATAACTATGAAGGACTATCTGAAACACTTACAGCAATAGACATTTATTTCTTTGGCTAAGTTTTGGGCTAATCAGTTACTTCTGTCATTGCTGAAGTTTGGCCCAAGATAAATAGGAGGGACAATGCTAAACAACAACCTGACTGTTCAGAAAAACGAATGGCTCTCACATCTTAGAGATAATTTGTGACCTGAGGGTCATGATAAAAGAATAGAAGAGGTGTCCTTTCATAGCACTGACCATCTGGAACTATTAAAGGCTGAACTGCAGTATAATCAGTCTTTTTTTTTTTTAAGTTTCCTTAAGAAACTATATTATTTTCATTAAGATGCCAAAGATATTTTCTCCCCTGATCCAAATATTTCTTTTCTAATATAAATCTGTCCAGAAACAATGAAAATATATCATATGTAAATATAACATGGTTGCGTTCCAAAGTCCCATTTCTCACTTTACAATAAACAAGACATTCAAGTATAAGAGTATATAATAAAGAAAATCATTTGTTAATTTGACTGTGAATTGTCACTACAATTCACAAACCATAGTGTGTTCCTGGTTTTAAAAATCTACTTTTCAGTGCCATTTGCACAGCAGCAGGCTTCATTAGCAATGATTCCTAGAATGAACTTGAAAATGCACGTTAGTCCAAGCTGGTAACCAGATTCTTTAGCCTGCTGCGGCACTAGCCCCACTTCCTGAGCCACAGGTATGCTGCAGTTTCATTCTGAGGTTTCCGTCACAAGTGTGAGCCGCCAGGGAAGAAAGGAGGGATGCAAACAGCTTTTGTGGCTTGGGGATAAATTCATTGGTGACGACAAGATAAACAATAAAAATATTAAGTTCATATGTTATTGGAGCTTAGACAAAAATTAATGCCTTTAGACGGTGCTATAGACGTGACTATGTTTATTGGATTCAATGATTAGTGGCAACTAGTAATAATGTACAAATTTGGGTAAAAGAAAACAAATGGGACTGGGCTTTATGAATAGTACCGCATGCTACTGTTGAGCACTTCTTCTGAGCAATTGACTTGATAGAAATTGAGTCCCAAAATGAAGATTAGTTTCTGTGTAATTTGGAACAAAAGAGCATTCAATTCCAGGGCCCATCAATAATATATTGAAACAATTGTGCAAGAAGTTTGGGGAGATTATTTAGGTTTTGTGCTTCCCTTGAAAAGAGAACGTTCACATTCTCTTTTTCTGGTGGCTTCTTCTCTTAACAGGGCTGCATTTTCTAACATAAGTAAGCTGGATTTTCTTCACTTTCGGTGGACTGAAGTTCAGCTACCATAGGGTCCACTCATTTATAAACCAATCCATTACTGTCTTTGATTTTAGGGGGTTCTCCTAAAATTTGGAGAGTTTGGCTTTATATCTATGGTAGCCCTCCAAATTTCTACAGGTTCCCAAACTTCAAGACCTATGTGAATGCCCAGTCACCCTGGATATTACCTGTAGTTAGGTGATTGTCTGATGGTATCACATATAGTAGTAAAGTGGATTGTCAGATAAGTGACCATAAATGAGCTTCAAATAATATCCCATTGAGTTGAAGAAAGAAGTAATTTCTCTCTTCTGTAGTTTTTCCTGCCTGAATACAGAGTCAAAAAGACAGTACGATGCAAAGAATAAAATTATCTCTGAACTTATATGAACTTTTCATCATGAATATCTAATATTTAGTAGTAATCAGCCTTTATAATAACATCCTTGACTGTTATAATCACTCCTAAATGAATAAGTAGACTAGACTATAATAAGAATTCTAGTATAAATTTAGCTAAATTTGACATTAGAATTTGACTTACTATTTCTCTTATGGGTATTATGTCTGTGGGACTTTTATTTATTAGAATCTAGGACCCTTCCTGATTAAAAAAAAATTAACTTTTCAGTAGTCTCTTATAGATTAAGTTATTGGTTTTCACCTCATGAAATAAGGTACTTCTAGGGAGGTTTTGGGAAAATGTGAAGCGTTTTTGCTTGCCTCTATGTCTGAGGACACTGCTTGATGACATGCAGCGATAAGCAGTTGTACAAGAAGTTGTGCACAATAACAAATTATCCTTTCTCAAATATCACTGGACCCCTATTGAGGAGCACTAAGCTAGGTGAATTTAAGAACTTCCATTTCATAGCTGGGAAATAAAAGAAATTAGAAAAAAATGACCTAGCAGTTCCAAAATTCAGATAAACAAGACTGGCATAATGGTGATAGCCTTGACGTAAGAAGAAAACAAGGGAGAAAAATGCAAATTTTGCTTGCAATGCTGTGTGACAACTTTCTGGGTTTTTAAAAACTTTTTATTTTGGATTAATTTTTGATTGACAGGAAGTTGCAAAGACGGTACAAAGAAGTCTTGTGTAGCCTTTATCCAGTTTCCCTAAACTGTTACATCATACATGCCTATAGTACAATATCTAAACCAGGAAACTGGCATTGGTGCCATGTGTATACATAGTTCTGTGTCATGTAATCACATGTGTGGTTCATGTAACCACCAATGCAATTAAGAAACAACTATTCCATTGCAAAGATCTTCCTCGTACTAATATTTTATGGTCACACCCACCCCCCTGCTCTCACCGTTGCTAAACCCCACCGTGATCACCATCACCCCATTGTGTTCTGTTCACCATATCTATAATTTTGTCATTTTGAGAATGCTATATAAATGAATTCTTATAACATGTGACCTTTGAGATTGACTTTTTTTCCCACATAGTTTAATAATGCCCCTGAGATTGATTCCAGTTGCTGTGTATATTAATAGTCTGTTCATTTGTATTGCTGTGTGGTACTCTTTGATAAGGATATACTTTGGTTCGCTTGACCATTCACTTATTGTTGCATATTTTGGTTATTTCCTGTTTTTGAATATAAGAAACAAAGTGTCTATGAACAATTATGTACAGGTCTTTGCATGGACTTAAATTTCTATTTCTTTGGGATAAATGCCCAGAAGTGCAATTGCTAAATGGAATGGTAAGTGTATGTCTAGTTTTGTGAGAAACTGCAAGACTGTTTTCCAGCTGATGGTACCATTTTACATTTCCACCAGTAATGTATGTTAGATGCAGTTTCCTTGCATCCTTGCTAGCATTTGATATTCTCACTTTTTTAGCTGAGCTGATAGGTGTATAGTGGTAGCTCATTTTGGTCTTAATTTGCATTTCCCTAATGGCTGCTGTTGTTGAACATTTTTATCTGCTTATTTGTTATCAGCATATACTTTTCAGAGAAATAAATTGCTTCTTGTCTTTTGCTCTTCTAATTGGATTGTTGTTCTCATTGTTGAGTGTTAGGTATTCCCTATATATTCTGGACATGACTTCTTTGTCAAATATGTGGTTTACAAATATTTTCTCTTGGTCTGTACTTGTCTTTTCATTGTCCTATTAGAGCCTTTCAGAGAGGAAATGCTTTTACTTTTGGTGACGTTGAATTTATTTGTCTTTTCTTTTATGGATGATGCTTTTGGTATTTCTAAGAATTATTCTGCAAGTGTTAGGTCCTAACGATATTCTTCTAAAATATTATAGTATTACATTTTTACATTTAAATTTGTAATCCATTTTGGGTTATTTTGTATAACGTATGATGTTTAAATTCAGGGTGCTTTGTTTTTTGTTTTGTTTTGTTTTTGTTTTTGCATAGGAATATTTAATTGTTCCAGCACTATTTATTGAAACGAATGCTTTATTCTATTGAATTGATTTTGCACAATTAAAAGAAATCAGTTGGCCATACTTGGCTATTTCTGGATTCTTTATTCTGTTCCTCTGATCTGTGTATCTGTCCCTCCACAGATACCACATAGTCTTGATTACCATGGCTATATTCCATCTCAAAATCAGGAAGTGTGATTTTTCCCAGTTTATTATTCTTTTTTTTTTTTTTTTTACAATTGTTTAGCTACTCTATCCTTTTTCTTTCTATATAAATTTGAAAATAATCTTGTCTATATCTGCAAGAATCTTCCTGGGGTTTTTATAGGAATTATATTAAGCCTGGATTTCAAATTGGAGAGAATTGACTTCTTTACTATGTTGAGTCTTTGATTCATGATCACAGTAAATCTCTCCATGTTTTAGATTTTCTTTGATTTTTTTCATCAACATTGTATAGTTTTCAGCATACAAGTTGTATGCATGTTTTGTTAGATTTATCTATATATGTTTATACATATCTATAAACCAACCTTTAGTTTATCTGTGTATCTGTATATTTATGTATATATTCCATTTTTTAGTGCTTGTAAATGACATCATATTCTTAATTTCAGCATCCATGTTCATTGACAGCATATAGAAATACAATGGATTTTTGTGTATTAATGATGTATCTTGTTACTTTGCTGAACTCGATCTTTAGTTCTAGGAAACTTTGAGATTTCTTGGGGTTTTCTGTGTATGTAGACCTGCAAATATATCATTATGTCATCCACAAATAAGAATCGTTTTATTTCTTTTTTCCCAATCTGTGTACCACCCATTTCTTTTTCTAGGCTGATTGCACTGTCTAGAATTTCCAGCACTATGGGGGAGCAGACATCCCTACCATTTTCCTCGTCTTAAGATTCAGTTTTCGGGGCTCCGGGGTGGCTCAGTTGGTTAAGAATCTGACTTGGGCTCAGGTCATGGTCTCGTGGTTCATGGGTTCTAGTCCTGCGTTGGGCTCTGTGCTGACAGCTCAGAGCCTGGAGCCTGCTTCGGATTCTGGGTCTCTCTCTCTCTACCCCTCCCCCACTCATGTTCTGTCTCTCTCTCTCAAAAAAAGAAACATTATAAAATATTTAAAATAAAAAAAAGATTCAGTTTTTCTCCATGATGTATAATGTATGATGTTACTAATAGGTTTTTTGTAGATGCTCTTTATCAAATTTAGGAAGTTAGTTATGCTCTATTACTAGTTTTTTTAGAGCTTCTGTCATGTTGGGTATTGAATTTTTTCAGATACTTTTTCTGCATCAATTCATATGATCATGTGATTTCTTCTTTAGCCTATTAATAGGTTGGATTACACTGATTGATTTTTGAGTGTTGGACCAGCCTTGAATTACTACAATAAACATCACTTGGTCATGTTATATAATCTTTTTTACATAGTGCTAAATTCTACTTGGTAATATTTTGCAAAAGATTTTTAATTCTATATTCATGAGGGATATTGGTCCATAGTTTGTTTGTTTTTTAATTTTTTATGCTTTCTGTGGCTTTTGTATCTTTTCTGTATTATTTTGTATATATATTTATGTCATTTATGAACAAATAACTTTGTCATGAAATGTTAAGCACAGTCTAAAATATTACTTTATATAAATAAGACTTCACTTTTAAGTATACATTTAAATTTGTAAATATTTAATAGAAATGCTTTTCCCAACAAAATCATTAAAATTCTATTGAAAGTAGTTTAATTATTTTTAGATAGCTGAAATCAACCTAGGATATAAATTATATCAGTATATTATAGGTTGAAAAGGATTTTCTACCAAGTAGCTCAATAAAATCTTAGGAAATATTTAAACAATCTTCAGTAAAAGTGGTTATTTATGATCTGTTTCTTAGTTATAACACACTCAAGATTTATTTTAGAATTTGATTGGATGCATGCCTTCTTGTCCTTAATCTCAGGATTTGCCAATTCTGTATACATCACATAAAATCAAAGCTGGTGTTATTAAACAGATCTTCTTTTGCCATTAATAGAGAAATTATGGGTGTGGATTATGTTTAGTCTTTGTAATATGTTGAATGTGTACGGTATATTTATAATGAGTAAGATGTATACATTATGCACTCACACATAAATATATAAATATATAGCATGTGTGTGAGTGTGTAACTTTAAGAAAAATCACTTCTTGCCTTAAAAAAATTCATGAGTAAGACCCAAGTGGGTGCCTAAAAACTATCTGTTACTGGCGAATTTCTTAAACTAATTAATAAGTGACAATTTAAATGAAGTTGTAAACCATGACTATGCCTTACTGACGTGCACAAAAGCTATCTGAAGTGATTATTTCAGAGCATGCATGACGTTACCTTGACAATCCAAAATGTATATAACATTGTTTATACCATCAATCTTCTTATAGCTGCATGAAATAAAATATATTTTATGACCTATTTTGATGAATATTTCTGTATATACAGTTCTTAGAAAAGACATAGTTTCTCTTGTTTCAACTTGGTTCTAATTTTACAGGATTCAAGCCAAAACTCGTGAATTTAGAGAGCGACAAGCTCGAGAGCGTGACTATGCTGAAATCCAAGATTTTCATCGGACATTGGGTTGTACTGATGAGTTGCTGTATGGGGGAATGTCTTCCTACGAAGGCTCGGTGGCTCTCAACACCAGACCCCAGAGCCCAAGAGAAGGGCATATGATGGATACTCTGTATGCCCAAGTGAAGAAGCCACGGAATTCCAAACCTTCGTCTGTAGACAGGTAGGCTGCAGGAGCAATCAAGGTATTGCTTCCAAATCAACTTTTATATAGTTTTTGACAAGGGAGTAGATTGTTCATCAATTCTCAAACCACGGCTGCCTTTTATTAATGGCCTTTAGAAAGCCGTTGTGTCTAAAAGTATTGAGTTTACACAAATCAAAGCCTAATGGAAAGAGGAGCAGAGGTTTTGACAGCTTTTATAATGATTCCAACATATTTCATCTTGTTCTTAAAATGGTCTCAGACTGGAGAACTAACCTTTACTTTGTAATTCTGAATTTCCTTTTGTTGCTAACAGCACCTCTAGTTATGGTAATTAAACAGATGGAGAATGCCGTGATTTGTTTGACTTATGATTTAAAGGACCTATTTTTTTTTTTTTTTGGTAACATGATTTTCTATTATGATAGAATTAGTGAATGAGATGTTTAATATAGTCAGTCTTCAAATTGCTTGTTAATAGCCGCAGACCATAGGTGTGATTATGTATATTAGTATAGCACAAAGGAATGAAATGTTGACTCTCAATTAACGGCTACATATTTATTTCAGAATTTAACTGACTATATTTTTATTAATGGCTATATATTATTTCAAATTCTGAAACATTTAAAAAACCTATTTTTCTTCCTCTCCATTTATATAGTCAAACACCTTATAAAGTTTAGTTCATGAAGAAAATAATTATCATTCATTTTTAATTGAAACATATGCCTGTTATTGTCATAAACAATAGCTAATCTCATCATGCATTATAATAGTTTCTTATAATCATTGCTTTCCAGGGGAGCTAGGCTTTGAACATTCAAAATAGGTTTCACTTAAAAGGTGTGGTTCTCAAGAGTTAGCCTGCATCAGAATGACCTGGAGGGCTTCTTCAAACACAGATTGCTTAACCCTTCCCCAGACTTTTGATTCAGTAGACCTGGAATGGAGTAGTGCCTAAAATTTGCATTTCTACAAAGTTTTCTGGTCCGATGCTGTGCCGCTGGTCTCTGGTACTGCACTTTATAGACCTCTGCAAAACTGCAGAGGAGTTGGAATTATTTCATCTGTAGCACATACGTGTTATCTTGCTGCTACATTTTGCAAGCAGCCTATGTTTTAGTTATTTACTTCCAGCTATTTTTAATAGAGGTTTGCAAACACAACAGGTAAGCTTCCGGCAAACCCAGAAGGAAGCATTTTAAAGAGTAGCAAAAGGGGAAGCAGACGTTAAGGTAAAACTCTATCTAGTCAGATTATTTTTGTTTTCTTTCTTTCTTTCTTTCTTTCTTTCTTTCTTTCTTTCTCTCTTCTCTCTCTTTCTTTCTTTTGGCTAGATTTTAGGTTTTCTTCATTGTTTTATGAAAATCTATTTGATGTTGACCCTGATGAGTAAGTGATATAAGTTAACATAAAAGGTTATGGTTTATTTAAACCACATTGGTGTGGTCACTTTGAAGATTCAAAGTGCTTGTTAACTAACATTGATGTGTCAAGACTCAAAGAATAAGTTCATTATCAGTAACAGTAACATTTTCTTAAGAAATTTCTTACTTGTTTTTTGCTGTACTTGTAAAAGCTGTGTGTAGAAGGGCAGATCACACTTGAAGGCCATTAATGTCCCATCGAGTGTGTTTTCTTGGGAGAAAGGGCAGCAGAAACACTGGCATTGCTTATTGGTAACTTTCGAAAGAACTGAAAGAAAATTAATGTTGTATTGATCATTGATAAAAATATGACTCATTCCCAACAGCTTCTGCATCTAGTTTAAAAATCTGGTAAAGTAGGGGATGTTCTTATAGTGGTTTGTTCACATGGCTTTGGAGTCCCACCTGCCATGGAAGATGGGAGTCAGGAGGGATCTCTCCAGTCCCTGAGGGCCGGAAGCGATTGTTTAAACCCCAGTCTAAAACCCAGTGCCCTGCAAGAGTCTAAATCTCCCCTGAAGATGTCTGCAAATTTTCAAAAGGGCTTATGTGCTCAGAGCACCATTTGCTACTGTGCTTCAGCATCCCTGACTGTGGTCTTGGCTCTGCACCGTGCTGACCCCACACTACAACTCAGCCTCCTCACTAATTTCCATCAAAAAGCCACTGGGGGACACCTGGGTGGCTCATTTGGTTAAGTGTCCAACTCTTGTTTTCTGCTCAGGTCATGATCTCAAGATTCATGAGTTTGAGCCCTGCATAGGGCTTCATGCTAATAGCACAGAACCTGCTTAGGATTCTCTCTCTCCCTCTCTCTCTGCGCCTTCCCCACTGATACACACGTTCTCACTTTCTCTCTCAAAATAACTAAATAAACTTAAAAAACAAAAACAAAAAGCCTCTTGGCAAAACATTTCAGAGGACGCTTTGTCTTGGGGATGAGTCAGACCAGACAGTGAGCAGTTCAGAAATCCCATCATAGATATCACTATATTCAAAAGCCCCTTTCGGCCTCACTCATGCATGGCCTTGACAGCTGTGTACCACTGGGGACCTTAAGTTCTCTGCATCTGTGCCCCCAAATGGTGATTGGACTAGATTTCTAAGGCACTGCCAACTCAGGAGAGATATACTTATTTTTTTCTTTAAAAAGGGTCACAGAAACTTTTTAGTTTTCTGCAATTCTTATTTTTGCAGAGGACAAGATGTCCATCAAACACCATTATGAAATTATATTAGTAATACAAGAACTTGGGACTTACTGCACCTGTAAAGTACATCTTTACCAACCAGTCACAGAATATGAATTTGGCTTGGAAATAATGGTATCACCTCCATTGTCTTTTTCTGTCAGAAATAAAGTGGTTTAAAAGTGTTTCCCAGACTTGAGTAGTATGAAGACTCTTTTTAAAGGACAATCTCTTCATTCTGCAGTACAGAATTAAATAGTTTTGATTATAATGTTACTTAAATATGTATAAAAATAAAATAGGACTAAACTCCTTCTGTTTACAGCCATTATACAACTATAAAACCAAACATCTTTACAAATTAAATACAAACAAAACAGCAAAACCATTACATTCAAATGAACAACATTAATTTAATGTGGCTAATAATGTGTTTTAAAATCTAAACTCTTGCACAAATCATTAATACGGTCGTGGCTACTCCATGGCAGGTTCATTTGGGTTTGCTTGTCTACCCCCACAAGCCCAGGGCTGACTCCATTCCCCTGTCTCTTTTCCCAGCAAAATTTCTGCAGTTCTTATGCGTGTGTGTACCCAGCTACCTTTGGCCTGTATGGTGCATCATTGAATCAATTACGCCTGAAGTCCAACCTTCTTTTAAGTATCAGTAATTTGAGACAGTGAAAAAACCATCTCTTGGTGCCTTCACGTTTGTTGACTTAAATCCAGACAGTGAAATAATACACTTATAAGGCGATCTAGAAATGATTATATTAATTTAAAAATAATCATTTGAATGAAATCATAAAACTTGAAACTCTTCAGAGTGTATTTCCTGTACAAAGAATATAGCCAATAAAGAAACTCCCATCAGTTCACTGGATTTCACCAAAATATCCAATTGGTGAACCGGTGCAACTTTACTATTCAAATTTTTGGATTTTGTGGGAGTATAGTAGTCAGTCGACAATCTGAAGTGTAGCCTGCATGTATTTCTGGGATTTTGATTGTTTAGTAAGAAAGCAGTATTCTGAGTTTCATTGCTTAATCATTTTGTTTTGATCTTATAGTCAGAAATGTGGATCTGATAGTTCTGCATGGAAATAGCCAGGGATAATTCATTAAATGCTGTGAATTTGATGACAAAATAGGATATTTTTTCAATTTCCACGTATTATTTATAAAATGCTTCTTTTACAAGGTACCTTCATACTACATCTGGAAATATTTCTATGCTTGTTTAATTTGATTCACACATGAACTATCATCTGACTATATGTGTTGGTTACAGTGTCATTTTTACTACTTTTTATAAATGCCTTTTTATTAATGCCCTTTTCATATTGGATTGCTGCTAAAGAGAAGCCAACCCCTCCCTTCTGTTTTATATGAATAACAAGGCTTAAAATCACAAAAACAGTGGTGTAGTTACATTTTATCCTGATTATAACCAGGGGCCTCAAAGATTTAGCCATGTAAATGATTCATGATGCTTTATTTGTTTGGCAAGATTGTATTTCCTGTTGGTCATTGTATCTTCAGCTGGCTAGAGTACTTGAGAGTCCGATCCAGTGCTTTCTGATACATTTCTCTCCACTGTGGAAGACATTCTACCTGCCTCACCAATACCTATTCTTCGCCTCCTCTTTACTTAATAGAATCCCAATTTTGTTCAGGCTGGCAGTGTGCCCAGATAAGAATTCAATTTCCCAGGCTCCTTTGCAGTGAAAGGTGATCATGTGACATTCTGGCAAATGAGTTCGAAGTGGATCTAAGCTGGAACTTTCTATAAAGCAGTTTTTTGGTTTTGGTTTTTTTTTTTTTTTTTTTTTTTTTTTTTGGAAAAAAGTGGAGTCAACTCAGCTTTTTCCCTTTGCCATTTTCCCTTCTTCCTGCCTAGAACTTGAATGAACGCTCCAAAGTGGGGTTTATCTAACACTCTTGAGGATGATGGCCATGTGGAGGAAGAGAGATGCAACCTGGCCCCTTGAAACACTGTTCTAGTCCTAGCATGCCCACCCTCTTTGTCACCTGTATAACTGAGCCCCTCATTTAAGTCACCCTCCGTCAAGGTTCTGTTTCATGGAGCCAAATAGCATTCTGAGTCTAGTAAGTTACACACAAGAGCCAAAAGGGAATGATCACCCTTAGATCAAGGCTATCTATTGGAGGACTATCCCCTGGTCAATTCATTTCCACAGTACTTTGTGAAAATAAGTAGTGGGCAAAAGTTTCCACTGATGCTCAATTAGCTCTTCTACTTTTCATTTTATTTAGCCTCTACTTAAATAAACTTTATCAATCAAATGTCTGCTGGCAGACATCCTTCTTCACTCTGATACACCATTATCTCCTGGCAACTCCTAACCTCTATCAACAATCCTACTATAGAGTAGGAGGTGGTAGAATGTAACATATAAGAGCCTGAACTATGGGGCACACTGCCCAAGTTTGGTTCTGGTTCATCTACCATCAGCTGTATAAACTCTATGCTTCATTTTCCTCATCTGTAAAGTGGGGATAATAATGACACTTACTTTATCAGGCTTATGGAGGACTAAGTCTGTTAATGCATATAAAGCACTTAGCACTATGCCTACTCCACTGTAAGCCCTATTTAAATGTTTAATGTTGCTATTGCTTTTAGGAAATGGGCGTTTCCTCAGGAAAGCACAGCATCCCCTCCTGGTTGCAGGAACAAGCAAAGAATGACACTGAAATGAATTGACCTAGGTTTTATTCCTTATACGTAACATACGTGCAAAAGTGTGTGCACGTACCTCTGCTTATACCATTTTAGTCATTTAGTAGCTTGGTCTCTAAGTATTCTCTATACATCACATCATGAACAGTTTCTCCTTAAATTAGGACTTCCTGGGTTCAGTATAAGCCATTGCTGAATGAGTCCTTCTTCAATGTAAGTACTTATAAGTGCTGGGTACTGTAAAATGGCTTATTTGAGAGTAAGTCAGGGGATAGTCCTGTAAGAATGTGATCTCTCAACTGATTTCAGCCCTTTGACAGTTTGAAGGACTTCATTTTGCGCTTTCCTGGAATTTTTTGAAGTTCTTTGCGTTCTACTTTCATGAAATTCTTGCTGATTCCAAGCTTGCAAAGCTCCATGGAGATGTGGAGGCTTGAATTTCTAAAACCTTGTCTAAAATGTTAGCATTTCTACTTACACTAAGCTATCTTCAGGCAAGGCAGGCAGGCAGGAATCATGATCTTAAGAACTGTCACAGACTGCATTCTAGAACAGTGATTTTTCACATTTCAGCATGTATACAAAGAACCTGGAATGCTTCCCACAAATGCAGTTGTGTGGCCCTCCCTTCATAGATATTTGGAGTCAGTAGGTCTGGTTGAGGACTAAGAACCCAGATTTTCAACAAGCACCTCAGTTGACTGTAAAGCAACCGTTAGTCCATTCACCCTTTGGAAAGCACTATTCTTTTTTTTTTTATGTTTATTTATTTTTGAGAGAGAGAGACACAGTGTGAGCAGGGGAGGGGCAGAGAGAGAGACACACACACACAGAACTTGAAGCAGGCTCCAGGCTCTGAGCTGTCAGCACAGAGCCCGACATGGGTCTCAGACTCACAAACTGCGAGATCATCACCTGCGTTGAAGTTGGATGCTCAACTGACTGAGCCACCCAGGCGCCCCTGGAAAGCACTTTTCTTGAGCTAATGAAAACAAACAAATAAAACGAAATTGGAACTCTAATATAAGTTAGTATATTAAGGTCTATTAACAGTAAAGCTGTGAACTAATTTATAATTTCTGTATTGGGCACAGCTTTTAAAAAAAATTTTTATTTATTTATTTTGAGGGAGAGCGTGCGTGTGTGTGTGTGTACACATGAGCAGGGAAGGGGCAGAGAGAGAAGGAGAGAGAAAATCCCAAGCAGGGATCTCAAGACTCTGAGATCATGACCCAAGCCAAGAGCAAGAGTTGGATGCTTAACTGACTGAGCCACCGACGCACCCCATGGGCACCATTTTATCTTGGCAATCATTTATGTCCATTGTTAACCTATGGTTAAATAGTCATTTTATTTAAAAGGTCAACTTACAGGTGTGATATTCATAAACTTTAATCAGGGTTTCTTGACACTTACCAAAAGTTTCATGGGAGTTCAACAACTCCCATTTAAAAGTTTAGTATGCTTTGAATTCTAATAAAGAAATGATGAAATGCTGGTCAATAGTATTTTTATTTACTTGAGGACACCAGGCAATTCATACTTTTATATCCAGATGCCGGAATCTGTGGTTAAAACTCCACAGAAAGGCAGCTCTAATGGGCATTTGCTGACTGTCACCATGCAATCATTTGCCACCAAGAGTGCATTGTCCTCAAGTATAATTGAAATAAAATAGGTACTGTGCCACTGTAAATCTAAATAGCAGGGAAATAGCAGGCTAGACTCCCCCAGCTTGTTCAGGACACCTTAATGGAAACATAAATACCATAATCATATGCTTTTTGCATGCATTTTACCACTAAAAAGAAAATGTGGATTTTAAAAGAAAAGACCTTTGTGAACTTGTTTTTTTTTTTCCCCCATTAAAACTGAAATCCAATTGTGTCAAAAGGGAAGTCTGACAAACATAGAACAAAATGAATTTTCTTAGATATAGGTAGTTATTAAACACGTGCTCTTTTTAAAATGTTGGGTCACATAACAAAGTTGTATTTGCTCTTCAGAAAGTCAATACCACTTTATTTACTTACATTTGCTTTGTATTATTCACCTTTGCTTTTCTTGAAATGTGAGAAAGCAGTGCTCAAAGGTGGTAAATCTTCCTGTCATCATGAGTTTTGCATGTTGGTGCCATTGCTGATTAATGTGTTCTACCGTGGCCCCTTCTCAGGGCCCTTAAGCTATCCATTTCTGACCTTGGCCAGCTCCATTCACCTCAGGAAATGTCCCAAACTTTGTTGTTCCCTTCAACATGCCTCTCCTGTCCAAAACTACCACATACCTGCATCCAAGCCCAGGCTCCTTCTCTCTCCCTGCTTGTTGTAGGTCACTCTCCTTCTTCCAGTCCCAACCCTACCCTGCAAGGAGCCTGCTCCATCAGTCCTCCTCAGCCCCTTCTTCAGCCTGTGCCTCTCCGCTCACTCTCCCACACAGTGGGTTAACATGCAGATATCTTTATCATGCTGTTAAAAAAAATCCTTTTTTACCCTCTAGCTATTTTCTGCCCTATTTTTCCTCTTCACTTCTAATCCAAACTTCTTGAAAGATTAATCTAGATTTGATATAGACGGCTGTGTCTTCCTTCCCACATTTCTTTACCACCTGCATTTCATGTGGTAGACACTGCAGTCTACCCTCCCCCTCCATGATGCCCATGCCCTAATTCCTGGAACCTCTGAATGTGTTGCTCTGTACAGCAAAAAGAACATTGCAGATCTGATTGAGTTAAGGATCATAAAGTGGGGAGATTTTCCCAGATTATCCCAATGGGCTCAATAGAATCATAAGAGTTTTTATAAGTGAAAGGAGGGGGCAGGAGAGTCAGAGAGATCTGAAGATGCTGTGCTGCTGGCTTTGAAGACAGGAAGGGGCCACCAGACAAGAAAAGCAAGTGGATTCTAGGAGCTAGAAAAGGCAAGAAACAGTCTCCCCTAGAGACTCCAAAAGGAGCATAACACTGCTGACACCTTGATTTTAGCCCAGTGAAACCCATCTCATTCAGACTTCTGACCTCCAGAACTACAATATAATTATAGTTTCCTAATGGCCTCCTAGAGCCAATAAACACTCCTCTTCTTTCCACCTGGGATCACTCGGTGGCATTCCTGGAACTCTGTCCTCTGAGTTTCTGTGTATCGTACTACTGCCTCTTGCTTCCTACTTCCTCTCTGGCTTTTTTCTTCCTTTCTGACTTCCTTCCTTCCTTTCTTTTTCTTTTTTTTTTTTTAGCCTTTAATTTTAATTCCAGTGTAGTTAACACAGTGTTATATTAGTTTCAGGTGTACAATATACTGATTCAACAATTCTGTACATTACATGGTGCTCATCATGATAAGTGTACTCTTAATCCCCATCAGCTGTTTCACCCATCCCCCACCCATCTCCTTGCTGGTAACCATCAGTGTATTCTCTGTACTTAAGAGTCTGTTTCTTGGTTTTGTCTCTTTTATCCTTTGTGTATTTGTTTTTTTTTTTTTCTTAAATTCCACATATGAGTGAAATCACATGGTATTTGTCTTTCTCTGACTGACTTATTTAGCTCAGCATTACACACTGTAGCTACATCCATGTCATTGCAAATGGCAAGCTTTCATTCTTTTTTATGGCTGAATAATATTCCATTTTGTATATTATATCACATCTTCTTTATCCATTCATCTATTGGGCATTTGGACTGCTTTAAAAATCTGGTTATTGTAAATAATGCTGTAATAAACTTAGGGGTGCATATATCCTTTTGAATTAACGTTTCTGTATTTTGAAGGTAAATACTCAGTAGTGCAATTACTGGATCGTAGGGTAGTTCTATTTTTAACTTTTTGAAGAACCTCCTTACGGTTTTCTAGAGTAGCCGTACCAGTTTGCATTCCCACCAACAGTGTAAGAGGGTTCCCCTTTCTCCACATCTTGTGTTGTTTCTTGTGTTGTTGATTTTGGCCTTTCTGACTGGTGTGAGGTGATATCTCATTGTAGTTTTGATTTGGATTTCCCTGGTGATGAGTGATGATGAGCATCTTCTCATCTGTTGGCCATCATGATATCTTCTTTGGGGAAATGTCTGTTCATATATTCTGCCCATTTTTAATCAGATTATTTTTGGGGTATTGAGTTGTAAAAGTTCTTTATATATTTTAGGTACCAACCCTTTATCGGATGTCATTTGCAAATATCATCTCCCATTCTATGGGTTGTCTTTTAGTTTTTTTGATTGTTTTCTTCACTGTGCAGAAGCTTTTTATCTTGATGTAGTCCCAATAGTTTATTTTTGCTTTTATTTCCCTTGCCTCAGGAGACATGTCTAGAATAACATTGCTACAGCCAATGTAAGAGACATTACTGTCTGTGTTCAAGAAGACAAAATATCTTTATTTTTTTAAATTTTATTTTAACCCAAGTTAGTTAATGTATAGTGTAATAATGATTTCAGGAGTAGAATTTAGTGATTTATCACTTACATATAATACCTAGTGCCTGTCCCAACAAGTGCCCTCCTTATTAGCCCATCCCCCCACACAACACCTCTCCAGCACCCTCAGTTTGTTCTCTATATTTAAGAGTCTCTTAATGGTTTGCCTCCGTTTCTCTTTTTATCTTAAGATTCTCTTCTCCTTGCCTGCTAATGGAAATAGCTCTGGACCACTGCTATTCCCTATGTGGTTCTTTGGGATAGAGTTTTAACTACTGCATGGGACTGGTGATGGGTAATCTGCACTAGCCCAGTCCTCTCCCTTAAGCCCCAGATCCTTGGAGCTAACTACCAGCTAGGAGCAGATCTTCCTGTGTCTCTCAAGCACCTAAACCCAACCTATCCAAAACCAAATTCACCTCTTCTAGTTTCATGGGCCTAATCTCAAAGAATATCATCACCATCCATATATTTCCTCAACACATAAACCATTCTTTTGCAGCCAGCCTCCTTGCCCTTCCCCCCATTCAGTGACCAAGGCCTACCAATTTTACATTCTAAATAATTCCACATCTTTTCTCTGAGTCTGCTAACTCATCTCCCTGCTTCCACTCCAGTCTTATTCTCCTCAAATCCCTGCTTTTCCCAATACCTGGAGTTTTCTATGTAAAATAAAGAGCTGACATCTCATTCCCTTGGTTAAAATTATTTTATTGCTGTTCATTGTCCCCATGATGCGTCTGAGCCCTCGGCATGGTGTCTATGGACCTCTAAGACCTCCCATTTCAGCCTCATTCCTGATTACATCAGACTGTGTCATACTGGTTCACATCTGACTTTTCTAACAGAAGATCTGCTAAAAGTATAAACCTAACTTCATGAAATACATGGGTGAATTAAATGGTTCTTTGGTTGTTCTATGTTCTGCAAATGTTAAATTTTGGTGGGTAAAAACAAGCAATCACCATTCATTAAGCTATTCTAATATAGTTAGAGATGCAGCAATTAAATTAAAGGCTGAGGTGACATAAACAACCCAACAAATGAAATCTTGAAACTAATGAAGCCATAAATAAGGTCATGGCTAATTTTAAAGACTTCTT
The DNA here is from genome assembly GCF_007474595.2 of Lynx canadensis. Lineage (NCBI taxonomy): Eukaryota > Metazoa > Chordata > Mammalia > Carnivora > Felidae > Lynx > Lynx canadensis. The sequence goes on along the minus strand of NC_044309.1, from coordinate 30,946,781 downwards.
GTTTAATTCTTTTTGTTGATTAACATTGCCTGAAACCACAATTTGTTTGTAGAAGTAATGTGTAATGGGGGTTGTTTATTTATATATTTATTTTAGCCTTAGAGAAAGTTTAAATATTCTGCAGAAATATGAGGATAAGGGAAAACTATGTTAGACCTTGGTAGTTATCGAACAAATAATCTTCCAGCACAGTATGTTTGCTTTTGTTGTAATGTCTTTCCCTTCACAAGGCACTGAACTTTTGTGTCTTTGATGACGAGCTAGCCACACTGTGGTCAAAATCTGCTTGAGCTGTTTGGTATTTCATTTGATTTTAGCCTTCTAACAGAAGCTCCAAATCCTGCTTTAAATGCAACTTGGCATGATAACTCATCTTTTTATTTTGTCCCAACCACCTGGCTCTCCTGTCCTGTAGACAGTCCAAACCCATGGATTCAAGTACCAATCTTACTGGTGTAGAGTGGTCTTAGATTGGTATTATTTTCTTTCTTGCTCCTGAACAGTGATGGAATATCAGTCAACTATTAATACAAATTCATGAGGATTTATGTGGAGCCCTGTTGTGAGATGCATTTTCAACTTTTTGGAAGACTTTATCAAGGCCTGAATCCAAAAGCCATTTTTAAATTAACTTCCCAGATGTTCTAGAGCTTTTCCTCAGGCACCCCCAGCTCTCAACGTGGATAAGTGTTTGATTAGTCTCTATTTGCTGCTTCATTCCTCTCTTTCCATTAGTTCTTCATTGGTTGATTTTGTGTAATTTAGGCAGCAGCAGGAGTTGATTGAAAAATATGTTTGTTGGGGGTGCTTGACTGGCTCAGTCAGAAGAGCATGTGACTCGATCTCAGAGTCGTGAGCTTGAGCCCCACATTGGGTGTAAAAGTTACTTATATAAATAAAACCTAAAAAAAAAAATGTGTTGGTTGTATTTTCCACCCAAGGAAGTGTTTGGGAAATCCTTAGTGTGTTCCACTAACATAGATGAATATATGGAAATGTGGAAATTCTAAACTTACTGTATTGTTACAGAACAGAAAATAAGTAGATAATTCATATGGTCTGTGAATGTGTAGTAATTACTTGAATATATATTTGAAACTGCATACAAAGGACTCAATAAATGTTCATAGAATGAATGAATCAATGAATGAGTGTATATTATATACATTTCTGTAATACAAATATTTTTAAAACTAAATTTTCTGTATCAGTTTATGTCTTTTATTATTAGTCCTACCTAATAGACTGTACAGGGGTTACATGATTGAATCCTTAGGAATACAGAGCTTTGAAAACTTTTGTTCTCAAAAGAAAATACTTTGGTAAGTGTCTCGTTTGTAATTCCTTTTGGTGACGTCTCAGGATGGCGGGTGCTTTTCAGTTTAGCTTTTTTAAAAATTTGCTATAATTTTAAAAGTCGAACAGATATCATTGGGCAAAAAAACTAATCTTAGCCTGAATTTTCTTACCCTTGTTTTAACTGAAATTCTTCGTTACCCTTTAGAGAGGTTTGCTTAGCCCAGCCTCAGGTGATGTTAACCTTCCCAGGGTTGGTGCCCAACTGCACGTGGGGCAAAGGAAACACCAGCAGGCCACTGAACCCAGCTCGTAACAAAAACTCAGGTATCTAAATGAAATGAATACTACCTTCAAGAGTCTGGAGGACTTCCTGGGTGTGCATGAACTCAGACTAAAATGTAGTGACTTAGAAGTAACGAGTAATGTCAATCCAAATAGAGGAAATAGGATGAAGTCTGAATTAAAGAGTGTGTTCAAAGATACCATACTTTGAACTTTAAAGCACATCCAACAACTCAGATGAAGGACTGACAGTTTTAGGTAAACTTTACCATGGAGTTTTTAAATTCTAAAATCAAATAAATCAAATTTGCCTAAATTTTGTTTAGATGAGATTCATTTGCTGATTTAAACACAATCAGAATAGAAAATGATTATTCTAAATTCCCTTCAAATACCTTTATAGATTTTCAAAGGTTATTAATAGTGGTATCCAACATAATTGTAAACCGCCCATCAACAAAAAATACTGCTATAGTTTCATGTTGGCTTCATATAATTCTGGAATTGTAAATTAATAAATTAATTAATATAAGTTTATTTATTTTAAGAGTCAGGGGCAGAGAGAGGAGAGTGAGAATCCCAAGCAGGCTCTGCACTGACAGTGTGAAGCGTGATGCAGGGTTTGAACTCAGGAACTGTGAGATCATGACCTGAGCTTAAGTCAAGATTTGGATGCTTAGCTGCCTGAACTACCCAGGTGTCCTTGAAATATATTTAAAAAAATAAAAGTATATTTTTGTCTTTCATGAAGAAAAATGTGATTTAAAAGGAAAAGTTTGTCATTCCAGAACTTACTGATTATCATGACTGGAATACGGTTCCTCCCAAATAAATCTGCATAACAACCAAATAACAGGTATCTTTTGCCTCTCTTTTCTGGTCTCTGCTTTGCTACTTAATAGGTCATTTAATACCAGGTACAAAGTTTGAATAGCAATAGTTGCTTAGTCTTTGGAAGGTTATGTAATAAATTGGATCTGCATCGGGCACTTAGGCAGAGAAATGGTAAAGTAAAATTTTCACTCCAAATCTAAAGTCTAATGTTTTAAGTCTAATGTCACTTAGAGTTCTTAAACATGATTGAGGAGGGGATGGGAGAAATGCAAGTAGAATTAGGGGGTACTGTGGGACGCAGGGTATCAGTTGTACGAATTAGGGACTATGCAATTCCTAGAAGTACCATCAAAGTAGTGATTATGGACGTGGACAATTATGGTGATTTTCTGGCAGTTGGTAGTCAGCGACTTGAGGAATGAGGGTTTTCTCTAAATTTCACAAAGTCCTCATGTGGCCTGTGGGGGAAGGGAGGATCCACTAAAATGACTTAAATTCTGTATAATTATAATTCTGGTACAGAAGAGTTTTGTTTTGGGTTTTGCAAGCTGCATTAGCATAACTTTTAAAAATCACCCTATTTTTAACAGAAACTAAAGCTGTGGATAAATACTTATTTCTAATTATTCTCTTTTTCTTCCATTTCCTTTTTTCCTTTTGTTTGTATGTTTAAGCCTTGTGAAATATTCAAGGGCTTGAACTCTTTGAACAAGCCCAAAGATTTTGTCCATATTCATCTTACACTTCTGTGGCTGTTCATGCCCCTCCCCAGCAGTTATTCTGGACGCCCCTGGGTGCTGAGAATTGTGGAGATGTTTGGGATACAGACATTTGTAATTTACCTCCCAGGTTCCTCCCTTTCGGTGTTACCTGACAGACTGCACACAATATGTTGCACATAGAGTGCTATGAATTAAATGGGATGCTGAGGAGATAGACTAAATTAAGGGAAGGAGGGGCTTCTCAGAGGTGGTGTGCTTGTGTTGCATTCTAAGTGGGTCAGAGCCTGTATATTCTACATAAAAATATAAAGGTAAATAAAAATATAAAAGTAAATGAATAGAAAATTTTGTAAGATTTTGATAAATAATATATTTAAAATATATATGTGTGTGTGTGTGTACACACACACATATTTATATATATATATATATATATATATACACACACACACACACATACATATATATGTGTGTATATATATATAGTTTTGACTGACAGTGTAGTTAAGGTGCTGAATTTATATATATACTCCTGGTAAATAATAAATATGGTCAACATTTACTGTGTAAACTCTTTAATACCTTCTGCCCCTAAAAGCCCCTGGCAGGGGCACCTGGGTGTCTCAGTTGGTTAAGCGACCAACTCTTGATTTCAGCTCAGGTCATGATCTCTTGGTTTGTGAGATCGAGCCCCACATTGTGCTCTGTGCTGACAGCATGGAGCCTGCTTAGGATTCTCTCTCTCTCTCTCTCTCTCTGCCCCATCCCTGCACTCGCTCTCTGTCTCTCTCTGTCTCTGTCTCTCAAAATAAATAAACATTTTTAAAAAAGCCACTGGCAGAATTGTTGTGGCTTTTCTCTCTGGTTTGATTCTTGGGAAATGTTTATAGATTTCAGCAAGTAAAGCATGCCCTTGGTGTCATGAACCTTCAATTAGGTAGGGCCTTAAGGCCTTACAGGATAACAAAGTTAAGCTCTGCCCCTGTTAGGTTGTCACCTAGTCGTTTCTTTGAGTGTGGGTCCAGGATTCAGGTGCGATGAGTGGGAGCTGTGGTTGGTGATACTGACCTTATGGATCCAAAGTAGATTTGCGAGAATATGCCTTTCATATAGTATCTCTTTAAACATTTGAGGAATCTAAAATTCTTGTTTTGGCCATTCTTGACTGTGACTGGCTTGTGGTTTGCAATATAGCCAGGCTTTTAGACTTTTCTGGACCATTACGGGAGATGGGATCATTAGTCCCTTGCAGTATCTGCTGAGCACCTACTAGACCTGGAGTACCTTGCTAGACCAGTTCAGAAACACTGGCAGATCTCGTCAAGTCATGATTTAGTCAATATTTTCCTTCTGATATTATTTTTAAGGAATTTTATTTGCATCTGGGAAAGTCCCAGTAATCCATCCTTGAAATAGATGATCCAAAAATGTGCTACCCTTGTTTCTTTTAAAGATTAGCACATTTTTGGGGCGCCTGGGTGGCTCCGTCGGTTAAGCGTCCGACTTCAGCTGAGGTCATGATCTTGCGGTTTGTGAGTTCGAGCCCCGTGTCGGGCTCTGTGCTGACAGCTCAGAGCTTGGAGCCCGCTTCGGATTCTGTGTCTCCCCATCTCTCGGCCCCTCCCCTGCTCATGCTCTGTCTCTTTCTGTCTCTCAATAATAAATAAATGTTAAAAAAAATTAAAAGATTAGCACATCTTTGAGTTCCCTTGGTCTTTCCATAAGATCTTCAGCTTTTATACTAGATTAAGGCAAACTGGATGGAGGCGTAGTGTTATTCCTGCTGACCGAGGGGTTTACAGTCTCACTCGTAACTGAAATGATGTGCTGGCTGAAGGGCAGGTACTCTGGGTTTTTACCGGGACATCCTTTACAGCAATTGCATAAGAGCATCACGTCCCCACTTTTACATCTAGCGCATTCTTGAAAACGTTTACAAGTGAAATGACAGGCACACAGGACCAGGCGTCACCCTTTCTCATGGGCTGATGTTTTTTTTTGAGTGCTTCCTGGACTCTCCATGCTCGCATATGGCCACCAGGGTGAGTTTTCCCACGTGGCCTTCATGCTTGAACTTTTACTACCAACCAGACATCTGGGAAGACATTTAGTCAGGGCAAGGAAGCCAGGCCTGTTGACAACAAGTTGGTTTACCATTCCAGGCAAATTCTGGGGCATCGGAGGCACTGCAGTGAGTCACAGGTGCTTCTGTGTGGAATGCCACACTCAGGAGAACTCACCTGTGAGGGGCTCAGCTGCGTCCGAGGGGTCCTGGCTCTGTCCCCGCAGCAGCTGTGGCTGGGGGCTGGGAGCAGGCAGTGCCACCAGCAGCGACTAAAGTGGCTAATATGAGGAAATACAAATAATTTAAAATTGCCACGCTCTCCCCTCCTTGCCTGTACTTCCTAATTACCTTTTCTGCTTTATTTTTCTTACTAGTGCTTATGATGTTATGATAGGGCATAGGCATACGCTAAAAATGCTGTTTGTCATCCATCTCTAACAACTAGCATGACATTCTGCTTTCAGGTGGGATTCTTTGTCTATTTTGTACATGGCTGTACTCCAAGGCCTGGCACACAGCCATTCAAATACGCTGAATGAATGAATGAATAAAACCACACTCCTCATCAGCACAGCAGAGGCACTTTGTGGGACATGGCGTATGAGAAGGAAAACTGTAAACTGTATGCCGAGTCGAGAGGGCCTGCTTTAGGAAAGAAGTGTGGAATTTCTTTTGGGACAATGTAGTTAAACATTTTAATTGTTAAAGTCACTTTGCTTATGCTAGATCCATAATTCTGACAGGTTTGCTATAGCTTACATAATTTTGAGAGAGAGAGGTGATGTGATACGATACTATGCAGTATGATACACTAAGGTAGATACGATCTAGGTATGGTTCAGGCCAGGTCAAGTTCTCCCACCAGCTCTGCCAGTTAACCTTCTGTGCCTCCCTTTTTGCACCTGTAAAATGGGGATGATTATAGCACTTACCCCATTGGGGTTTTTCTGTATATGTGTGTGAGGATTAAACGAATGACTACATGCGAGGCACTTTGAACACTGCCTGCGCAGAGAAAAAGTCCAGTAAGTGCGTGTTGCAGTTATTATTACTGTCATCAACATCATCATTATTATGCTACTGCCACTACCGGCCAGCACCGTCATCATCTATTCTTGATTTCTAAGGACATTTAGAAGCTAAAAAGTTTGCTGCACAAATTGTTTTGTGTGAGCATGATATATGATGCTTCTGTATTTTTTAAGCGTCTTTTGTGCGTAAAAATTTATTGTAGGCTTCTCAACTTTTTATTCTGATGGTACCATTGATGTCTGCAGCTTTTTGCATTACACGCTGGTGCTGAAATGTGCATTGCTGTGGACATTTGATTGATTTCTGTAATTAGGAAGCAACTTAATCTACACTAATGTGGTGCAGTGTTTAACTTGAATAGCCACAAATTCATTTCCAAAGCAGGAGACTAAAGTAAACGAGGGTTATGGTATTTGAGAACATGAATGAAGACGGCACAGGCCTGGGGCTGGAGTCAGATTCTCCTATAGCTTGTGATGCACCCCATGGGTGATTCTATCCCCCTCCCTTTGCAGAGGCTACTTACTGTTTTCTTCCTAGAATGTGGGGTGGCATGATAAGGCCATTTTAAATAGCTCTGTGATACATTTAAATAAAAACTACCGTGTAATTGCATAATATTAGTATTATAAATGTCTTGTATTCATTATATGATAATTAATTAAAATAAGGTTCAGTGTTAATAAATATGTAGTAGAGAATATTACTGATGTTTTATTTATGGTAAACAGGAAATGTCCCTTGTGATTTATTTATTTTTTTTATTCCCAGCTTGGAAACGATCAATCAGATATGAAAAGGGGATAGATTTTTTTCCTTTATGATATGTTTTTTTCTGGCACATTTTGTCCATTTACCTGGGATTAGCTACACACATACCTCACAAAATGAGGTCTCATTATATCCAAGGATAGCTAAATGCCCATCAAGGAATAAATGAATGCGTTTGAGTTGTTTTAATTAGCTAGGTGTGATTTAAAGGTTGCCGAAATCAAAAAGGCTTATTCATTTTTCATCAATAATCACTTACCTTAATATTTCATTAGAACCCGCTGATTTGCAGACCTCCTTCTGGGCTTTGATTCATTATGACTGCAGACATAATTTAACTTTCCCTCTTTTTCTCATTCTGTATTATACTCTTTCATCTCTGAGACACTGTTAAGATGTTTCCAACATTCTTCACAAGGCTGCTAATTGTTCCCACTTTTTTTTTTTAACTGTACTTAAAGCTAAGAGTTCTAGGCTGTGGAGTGCCATACGTGCACACACTCACGTGCACGCATGTGAACACACATGTTTTTAGACAGTTTTCTTTCATCATTTGAACAGCTGATAATAACGTGCAAATTTTCTCTTCTGTTTCTGTTATGTTCTGAGACCAAGGACTGATTTATCATATGCAAAAGTCAGGAAGTAAATAATTTGGACACATTCTTAGACTATGCCATCAATTTGAAAGAACAAAGAATCCTGTGTGTGGCATACTCAGCAGATGAGATCACGATCTGTGCATATACCTTATTTTCAAAACATTTCTCTGGTTGCTTTCGAGGCAGACTTGCACTTGTCCTCAGATGCTCAGTGTGCTTATGTCTTCAGGTAGTGGCACTGTCCCAGGCTTCTGTGCTGCCACCTAGGGAGCACTGCTCTGATACAGTGAAACTAAGAGATGGGCCCTCATGTGAATATGATACATGTGCAGAAAAGAGCCCTTCTTTCTTCTTAAATTGTTCATTGACTGTATGTGACTGATCACAGTTAGACACAGCTCACACAGAGCATGGGAATCTGATTGGAACCTCTTAAAACCCCAAATTCCAAGTACCTCTTCTTAAATGCATAGATAGGTCCTAGGTTTTTTGGAAGTAACTAACCTAAAACATTGAAACATGCCTAGCACAAACAGATTCTGACAAGCTAATGCTAACAATGAAAAAAATAAGTAGATGGATAGGTACTTTCATTTTTTTCAGATTAATTATGAAATAGTATATGTTTGTCTTCTATAGCAACATTAAGCAATTTTGTGTAAAGTACATATTATTAACTTTCACGATCTGTAACAGTTTGCATACTGAGCAAAAATTGCTAAATGTTAAGAAATAAAAACTTGTGCACTTAAAAATTTGGTAAAATGTATATGTGTACAGAATTATAAATATTTTCATTGGATTGGGACCTTCCCTTTTTAATATTTCCCAGAAAACTTAATGCTGACTTTCCTTGTGTCCCAGATTGATTTTTTTCCAGAAATATTTGTAAAAAATTAATGAGCTACCAATTGATCTTTAAATATCTACTTATGGAGAATTAATTAAAAGAATGCGTATGTATTAGGAGATTTTAGCCCCCATGAAAAATTATTAATCCTTGTTTACCCAGAGCTCTTCCTTACCCTTTGCTTACCTTTGGAATGTTTGTTGATAACTCTTTCCATCAAATACTTTTTATCCTTACATATTAACGTTAACATGACTTGCTTGGTGTGAGGATGTGTATTTCAAGAATTCTATTCTTTGCGTATGAGACTGTTCAAGATTCTGGGACGAAGCTTGAAGATAGAATGTACAGTGTCTCTTTACTGGACTTTATCTTCGTGATCTTCTCAGCCTGCCTGTCCTGCTTTTCAGCCTTTGTTCGACATGTGAAAGCAGGCATGAGCAAGTGCAGCGGGGTGATGTAGTAGACCCGTGTGGCTCTAGATTCAGGTCTTGGCTCTGCCACTTACTCGGATGTTTGGCAAGTTATTTAACCTCTGTGGGCCTCGTTAAATTCATCTGTATTTTAAATTTTTTGTCCCATTGTTAGACCATATGTCAGCTGTGTCCCGGTTTTTATATTTAGAAAATATGTTCTTCATAACCAAGCATCATGATCCGTGTTAGAAGCTATTGGGGCTAAAAGAGAAATACAGATCCAATCTCTGATGGTAATGCTCTCCTAGTCTTTTGGGAGAATAACAGACGGATTTAAATAACACAACCAGTTTTATTGACCATGCTGTTTATTTTAATAGCTAGACCAGAATGGTTTGATTGACTTTTTAAAAATCTGGTATGTTTTTTACCATATGGACAAGGCCATATCTAGAGTGCCAAGCTAATAAGCCTTCTTTTCTCTGCCAGTGAACCATGAAAGTTGTTAGCAAAATGTTTTATTTTGAACTGATCCATTTTCCAAGCTCTTAGTGATATAAACACCCTTCTTAAAAGATAGAGTGAGTGCAGATTATCATTCACCAGTCACTGGAAATTTGTTGCATCAAAGCACTGTAGGCAATGAGTATGTGAAATGGTCTAGAAAAGAATGTATTCTGTGTGGTTGAGGGGTGCCTAAAAATGTTATAAAACTACCCTAAATCAGTTGATTGTGGATACATGGTTACAGGCTTTGAATGGTCTTCTAACCCTTGAAGAACATAAAACGGGGGAGTTGAATCATACTCAGCAGTAACATAATGTTTTAAATAGGATGGCTTTGTGCTTTTCTCATTTGTATAAAAGGCTCAGTGTACAAATCATTCTGAGTCATGATACCACTAATTCCTGTGTACAACAATGAAATAACAGTATCAGATGGTCTTCTCACCTAATCCATTCTTAGGTATTCATTGTATCCCTAGCTTCCTTGGTACCATCAAAAGATTTCCATCTTTCATTTTTCTCCTCATAGTGTTTGTGCTTTCCTTTATGTCCTTGAGCATATGCATTATATTTAAATTAGCTTCTGAAAAGCCCTTTTTTCCTCTAACTCCACCATCACTATATATTCTGGGTCTGTTTCTATTGACTGATTATTCTCCTGGTCGTAAGTCACCTTTTCCTCCTTTTATGTCTAATAATTTTTTTTAATCAGATGTTAGACATGTTGAATTTTATTATATTGAGGGCTGGATTTGTTCTATTTTTTAAGAGTGTTGGATCTTTCCTGGCAGGCAGTTAAATTACTTGCTGATTGTTTCTTGTTTTTAGGTTGCTTTAAAATCTCTTTTAGGCTGTGTCCAAGGTAGCCTTCTTGCTGAGGCCTAATTTAGCCTGATTTCCAAGATGTGGCCCTTCTTGACTGACTACTCAGTGTGTTCAGCCAAGGTATGCCATGAGGTCTCTTCCTTCAGCTGGAGAAAACTCTCCCAATACTCAAAGGGTGCCTAGATGGCTCTGTTGGTTAAGCATCTGATGCTTGATTTCAGCTCAGGTCATAATCTCATGGTCGTGGGATTAAGCCCTGCGTTGGGCTCCATGCTGAGCATGAAGACTGCTTGGGATTCTCTCTTCTCCCCCCCAACCCTCCACTCCTTCCCACTCATGCTCTCTCAAAGTAAAACAACAACAACAACAACAAAACACATTAAAAAAAGAGAGAGCGAGCTCAAAATTGTTTATCTTACTGGGAATTATTTTTTTCACAGAAGTTGTTCCTGTCTGGGCTTGTGGGTTTTACCTGACACATGCACAGTTTGGTGTTCTCAAGCAGATTTCTGCAGCTCTTTCTCGGCATAGATCTCTCTTCTCAGAAAATCTGTCCCACAAATTCTGACCACCTTAGCCTCCCCCAATTCAATATTCTGTCTATGTGACTACGGTACAATTTGTTTTCCTCTCCCCGCACTGTAGTGTGGGAATGGCTGCCAGACAGAGAGGCTGGGTAGGGCTCACCTCACTTGTTTCCTTTTCTTAAAAACAGTTCTAGTTCTAGTTCTAGTCTTTGTGATCCCCAGTTTCTGAAAATAGTTGTTTCCAGTTGCTTAAAATAAGAAGGTAACTCTACACCACTTATACTCTTATTTCCAGAGATGGAAATTCTTTTTTTTTTTAAGTTTATGCATTTATTTTGAGAGAAAGAGAGAGGGGTAGGGAGGGGCAGAGAGAAAAGAGAGAGAGAGAGAGAGAATATCCCAAGCAAACTCCACACTGTCAGCACAGAGCCTGATGTGGGGCTCGAACTCATGAACCCTGAGATCATGATCTGAGCCGAAATCAAAAGTCAGACACAACCAACTGAGCTACCCAGTCACCCCCAGAAATGGAAATTCTTTTTTTTTAATTTTTTAGTGTTTTATTTATTTTTGAGAGAGAGAGAGAGCGGGACAGGGACAAGGAGAGAGAGAGAAACAGAATCTGAAGTAAGCTCCAGGCTCTGAGCTGTCAGCACAAGAGCCAATGTGGGACTTGAACTCATGAACCATGAGATTAAGACCTGAGCAGAAGTTTGACACTTAACCAACTGAGCCACCCAGGAGCCCCAAGAAATTCTTAAAACATATTTAAAAAATGTTTCTTCCGAGAGTATCTTCATTCTACTCATGTCAGTCCTACTTCTAAACCACTCACAGTTGGCTTCAGTCCCACTTGATTAAGACTCTTTGCAAATGACCAAATTGCCAAACCTGGAGACCATAGTGTAGTCTTTCTCCTACTTGTTCTTTCTGAAATATTTAGTATTGATGACCACTCCTCCACACCATCTTGGAAAGGTGTTCACATTGGATTTAACAGGACGCTCTTCCTTTGTCTCATATGCTCTAATTCATGTCTTTGTTGTTGACCACCCCCTTTGGGGGTGGTTCTTTTATCCCCAACATGTTGTAATTCTCAAGTACCTACTCTCTGATCCAGTTTTCTTCCTATCATGCCTTCAGCTGTCACTTTTATGTAGTGGATTCCCAAGGTCATTGGAAGTGGAGTTGATCTGTTTCTGAGTACCAGCCCTACTTCCTACATGCCTCTCTGCGTATCCTGACAGTAGCACAAACTCAACAGTTAACAGATCTAGTGTCATCTGTGTCATCAAAACCATAGTCACCACGGTGTTCCCTCTTTCTCTGCTCTTTTTACCATCATCCTCCGTATCTCCTGTGCTCTTCCCCACACCTTTCCTTCATCCCCATATCTAGTGATGAGGTTTTATTGATTCTGTTTCTGTACTGTCTGTCTAACCAATTCGTCCCCACTTATTTCATTATCCTTACTCAAGGATATATTATCCGTCGTCTGGTATAGTGAAGTAGCAGCACTTACATTTCCATGCCCCTCTCAATGATCTGTGATCTGTCTTACACAGTCCTGTCCTGTCACCTTCCTAAAGTCTAATTAGGGTGGCATTGCTCCTGCTCAAAAAGACTCACTGTAGAATCAAGTCCAAACTTTCTAGGGTGGCATTCTCCTCCTGGTGAAACACCACAGTCTTAATCTTCTGTGTCTGTCCTTGTTAAAACTCTAATCATACTAGGCTCTTTGCTATCCCAGAATATGTCTAGCATTTCTCTGTCATATTCTCCGTCACATAAGCTTAAAAAAATAAACAGTCTGAAACTGATGCATACAGCTCTCTTTATTCCCATTGTTAAAACCCGAATTCTCTAGATGCCATCTCCTCTGCAAATTCAGTACATCTAGTTAGAATGAACCTCTCCTTTTCCTTGGATTCAAAACAATTTTCTTGCCTACTAAGATGTCCTTAAGTGTTTGTATAGTAGTGTCAGAAGCTATCTGTATCCCCTCTACCCTTTTCATGATTTCCATTTTTTCTCATGTTCTGGATGTCTTCTTTAGTGATGGTGGGAAATCATTAAGGCATTCCCTGAGAGCTGCTTTTAGGACTCACACTGCAGATAGAAAGCCGGCTCATGCATAGGGATGTTGTGATCACTCTGTCTGTGGGTGACTTCTCCTATAAGAAGGTAAGGATAAGGGCCTTATTCACTCTTATACCCTGCAAATGCTTTTGCACATTTTTGGAGAATTTAAATGTGGGTATGTAGGATGAATAAATGAAAAAAATTTGTCTTAAAGTTATTGAATGATTTGATTTGAGGTGATTATATGGCATGTGACTTTAGGCATGTAAAGATGATTTAATTTATACAAGTTAGTTATATATTACTTTGCAGTAACATATCAGTGATGGAATAGAATAAATCACCTTACAAATCCATTATTATACATTTTTTTTTGCGAGGACAAAATAACTCTAATTCACTATTGATAAAGAGGTGTGTATATGTGTATTTTATAATATATGCAAATCTTTTTTCTCGATACATTTCTTAAGTCAGTGACCGTGATATATCCTTCTGCTGATGATGCTGGATTCAAGGCGAGGCATCCCAAGGAAACAAAGAGTACAGGTTATTTTAGGACCCTTCAATATCTCTACTCTTGTCTGTGTTTCTTCCTGTGCAGATATTCAGGCACTACTGGGCCCTACCTTTAACTAGGCACAAGATTTTGCTGATTTCCTTTAAATGTTTCCTGAGTAAGAAACACATTATTCCTTAATCAGCGTCTTTTGAGATGTCTGTTTACACTAAACAAAGTCCTATTCCAATTAGTTTCAAATTCTAAGCAAGGCGCTGGTAATTAAACATTGTCTGAAGGAGTGTCCTGTTCCTGTATTCCAATATTAAAGTCCAGGTGCAGGAGAAACAATATTAAACTTACTAGCACGTTTATCAATTTAACTGGTCAGCCACAAAGAAGGACTATATACTGACATAAGTTTCTCTCAAAGTTAAACACTGTGAATTTGGGAAACTACCTCTATTCCTTCATCTGTACAGTGAAGTAACTGTATACAAATAAATAGTAATGATCACTAACTTGTAGATATGTGTAGGATAAATGAGATAAGATAGATAAAACATTTGGCATAATGCCTGCTTGCAGTATTACAGATATACTTAATTGTGGTGTAGGTAAAAAATATGACAGAAATAGGGACGCCTGGGTGGCTCAGTCGGTTAAGTGTCTGACTTCAACTCAGGTCATGATCTCATGGTTCGAGAGTTCGAGCCCCATGTTGGGCTCTGTGCCGACAGCTCAGAGCCTGGGGCCTGCTTCACATTCTGAATGTGAATCTCTCTCTGCTCCTCCCCCACTCCTCTCTCTCTCTCTCTCTCTCTGTCTCTCTCTCTGTCTCAAAAATAAGTAAACACTAAAAAGTTTTTTTAAAAACTATGACAAAAATATAATAAATCAACCCTTTTAAAAATTCAATGAGAGTTACAATTATGTAAAGAAGCATTTAGTTTTAGCACATTATAAAATCTTGGGCTTAATTTTAGATGGAATTTAATCTGTATCAACTACTGGCCAAACTATGGAGTAAATAAAATGAGATAATCCCTGAACATGACCTATTGAGCAACATACTTAATATATGTTGCATATGCATAATAACAGTTTTGTATCTATCCAGTGTTTTCTGAGTAATGTGTTGTGAATGTGGGCATCAGCTGGGATGAGAGCATTTCAAACTTGGACTGTCAGTGGATGAACCACTGTAACATTAATTGGCAATAGAATTTATTTCATAATGTGTGTGATCTGTTGCAGTGGTAAAATAGATTATTTTTAGATTCCCATATAAAATTGTTTTCTCACTAGATAATTATAATTGGCTCTGTGTGTAACACAAATTTTAAATATTTTATGTTATTAGTAACACCAGCGTAACACGGGAATTAACAAGATAGAAATGCAAATACATTTTCTTGTTTCTTAAACTGTGGCTGCAAACAGAGAATTGGTTCTGTAAATTATTTTTAATGTGCTCACTTTTCAACAAGGTCCTTAAAGTGGTAATCATTTCTCAGTTTCCAACGTCGAGGGGTAGTAATGGCTTGACAGCTGTAATGTTGCTTTTGTTGGTGATGAAATACCGGTTTTCATTAAATTTTATGTTAAAAAATACTTATTTAGAATCATAGGTTTCTACCATTGTAGAGCTGGGAGGACCTGGTGTAACAGCCTCTTCTTTTATGGAAGTGGGAGCTGAGGGATGGGGGTGTAGACGAAGGTGGTTGCTGCGTATCATTATCTTTCCTGTGGCAGAAACACCCGATGTGGAGTCCAGAAACCACTGCCCTCACGTAGGTGTGGCTGCCCGGTGTGAGTCACCTGATTATCAGTAGTCTTTTATAAATTTATAAAACAGACAGAATCACACTTTGTCTGCCAGTTGCAAAAAGGAAGCTATACTGATGAAATAAAGTCTATTTGTGAAAGCATACGTAAAGATATAAAGGTCTACCTGTGTGTCTCATACTGTTATAATTACCCCTGTCCTGTGACTTCTTCTGTGACCGCTAGAGTGATGTTGAGGAAATGCATTAATTCGAAGATGCAACAACTTTGAAAAGTAGAGTACACCTTACTGTACTGGTGGTTTTGTGGATATTCCTGGACTTAGATATTTCTGTTATAGGCAATACCCAGGTAAGGATCTAATTGGACTTCAAGTGAAAAAAGATTTGTTTGTAATAATAGCTCAGTAAGTACTGTATAGTTATAACCCGTTGATTTCACAGTTACATTAGGTAGTTACAGCTATCTGTGAGGAGACAGTGCCAGCGCAATTGCACTGTTGACCATCCTGTCTTATTTAGAGGTTGCTAAGGATGCTCTTGGCCAGACATTGGGGGTCCATTTCGCCCTTATCCCTGAATTCCATGTCGCCCTTATCTCTCCACTGGCCCCGGTGGTTGTGGCTGAGCTGTGTGACTGTTGCAGAGTCTTATTAGACATCCTAATGTCTCTTCATTGCAATTATGACTGAGACACGTTGACCCTGTTCTGCATTAAGCACTCACTCCATTTGCCTGCTTCTTTGGTCCTCATCTACTTCGGTGCTGCTTTCCACTCCTCTTTTATTCTTTTCTTTATTTCTGCTGTTGTTGACGCAGCCTCGCCTTTTCACTTCTGTGCACTTTGGATGCTCTGCTCTGTTTCTCCTGAGGCCTGCCTGGCAGAACTCACTGCGGCCAGGGACACCACTGCCCTGGGCTGCTGCTCCCCAGCACTCCCTTCATCCAGCCACACTGGCCAAGGAGAGTATTCCCAAGCTCATTCCCGTGCACCTGGCATTTCGTTTGCTGCATGTCCTGCCCTGGACCTTGACATGAGGCAGGCTCACTCTTCAGAGTGGTCTTTTCGTATGCCCAGTCGAAAGCCCCAGGCTGCCCCACCCCCAGGTCCCTCCCTAGCCTGTGACCCTTCTTTAATGCTTGCATACATATATCCCTATCTCATTTTGCCCTATTCATTTATGTGTTTTATTATTTCTAATTCTGCCCTCCTGAATATAGCTCTATCAGCTCAGAGACCCCATCTGTCCTGTCTACCTGTCCTGTCTGCCTGTGTGGTGGCTGGCTGCAGTGGGTGCTAGCTGATTCTTGTTTTATGCATGTACATACGTAATATACATAACATACATATATGTTTATGTATGTATATTTACATTAATACATGAATGAATGGATGTTTATGTGTTTATAGGTATGCATGTATGTATGCATGTATGTATGTAGAGTGTGGGCTTCCCTCCCCTTGCATGGTGAGTACTCTTACCTACTCTCAGAAAATCATGCTGGCTGGCAGTTATCTGACTGTGAGGTGGGCCACCAAGAGAAGGTCCTTACCAGGAGCAAGAATGAGTCCTCTCCTTATGGTGCTTTCTGTTCCAGGTTTTTAAAGTACGTACCTCCTTTTCACCAAATTAAAAAATCCTACCTTGCCTCAGCTGTATTTAAAAACCTCTTTATCAGGGGCGCCTGGGTGGCTCCGTCAGTTAAACATCTGACTCTGTTACGGCTCAGGTCATGATCTCATGGTTCATAGATTCAAGCCCTGCATCAGGCTCCATGCTGACAGTGCAGAGCCTGCTTGGGATTTCCTTCTCTCTCCCTCTCTCTCTGCCCCTCCCCTACTCACACTATCTAAATAAATAAATAAATACTTATCAAAGATTTTGCTTTTAACCCTTCTTGCATGCCTTCTAAAAGTTCTTCTTTAATATGTGTTGAAGAGCTTCTGGAAACTCTTACCGATGAATTAACTACATTAATAGTAGCCTTCCTTTCACTAAATCTTAAAATTATTTTAATATTAAAGTAATACTTTTTTGTATAAAGCTTAGAAAACGCAAAAAAGGAAAAGATCTCACCCCAAAATAATAATTGTTAATATTTTAGAGTATGTTCTTAGGGGCACACACACAGGTCGATATTTACAAATGTGTACTTATTCAGAGCTAAAAATAGAATCATATTATACATGACTCTTCAATAACCTGCCTTTTTACTTACTATGTCAGAAACATCATTCCATGCCAGTAAATATTCTCTTACAAAAGTATTTTTTTAAATGGCTACAATATTTCATTTTATGTATTTATCTTGGTCAGACCAATTTGGGGTTCACAGCGTGAGCCTCAGTTTTCTCATCTGTAAAAGGGAACAGTAATATTGCCTTAAATAGTGTCACAAAATTAATCGAGATAATGCACATAAAGAACCAAAAAGAGCACCTGTATATAGTAAGGACTCAATGATTATTAGCTGCTGCTTATATTTATCCATTTCCCAGGATCTTTTAACTTAAAATGCCCTATGCTCTCTCTTACTGCTATTTTTTGCAAATTACAAAAGTAATTGTATTTTATCAATAAAACATTTTTAAACTCTAAAAATGCACATTTTCTCTATTTTAAAATAATAGCACCAGCAGATGGTAGGGCATTTCTATTTAAGACAAATCCCAAATTAAGAACTTTTTGGTTTTATAAAAGGTGGTTTAGGAGTTTCCACCTGAAAGTAAAAGTTGCTTCTATTTCCCTTAGCCCATCTCATCCTTGGCCTCTCCCACCTCTTCGATCTGATCTTCTGCTAAAGGTTGATGTTCCAGCCGGCTGTTTCAAAAAGAAGCCTAGGAGCAGAGTGCTCCTTCTTTGTGGCTAGCTTTACTCTTCTAGATTCTCGTATTTTTTATCCCCTTTCAGGGCTCATTGGGCTGCTGGCCTCAGGGTGGTATGAGATAAAGAAATTGTTCTCAGAGTTGAGTAGTTTACCAGGGTACTTTAAGAGTGCATATGACCTTCAATAAAAAGTTGTTCGATTTAATTTAAAGTAAACCTTTCTTATTTTGAGTCTTCCCTTTCATTCAGTTAAGCATATAAGTAAAAACATGTAGAAATGTGGAACAGTTTCTGGTATTTTGGATTTAAAAAAAAATACCCATCTCTGTTTCTGATGAAGGTCTCTTCCCCTTTTAAGATATGTCAAATTTATCTTCTGAATTACATATATTTAAAAACCTACATTTTTTCATGGTTGTAACATGCACTTATTAAGAGCTGGAAAGAAAATGCCGTTTAGGCTTTACATTGACCCAGTGTATCTATCTGTTACCTTTTTCTCCACTTTATGAGTTCATATTTCTTATAGGGGATGAGGTAGGTTAGAAATGAATATATCCTTTCAAAGTAGAGTCCATTTCAGAGTGAATATATCTCTTCCCTTGACCACTGTTTCTCAGGTAGAGATTTAAAATGTTCTGTTCTGCATAATTTAAGAGTTTTCTCTAATTTTGAAAATATTTTATGTTTTTCTTTAAAATGCCATATCCTCTTTTTTTCCATATTTCTCTTTCTTAGTATAAGCCTATTATTGGCTGCCAGCTTCTTCCTCCTGGGCCCATATGTGTGGGAGATATTGCAGACCGAAGGAGTTTGTTCATGCTACTGACATTTGTATTGTCTAAGTGGAACTGGCTATTGAAAAATGCTCACACAAAACCTCGGCCTTTCCTTTATTAATGCACTAAAGATCCCGACCGAATTTAAAAACCAGGAGAGCCTTGTTGAGCCTGAATCTGTTAGGCTATG
This sequence comes from Lynx canadensis, assembly GCF_007474595.2. Taxonomy (NCBI): domain Eukaryota; kingdom Metazoa; phylum Chordata; class Mammalia; order Carnivora; family Felidae; genus Lynx; species Lynx canadensis. The sequence continues at coordinate 30,927,884 of NC_044309.1, read as the reverse complement.
AAATGCACCCTGGGTTTTGAGGAAGAAGTGAGCACATTTATAGCTTTAATTACTCATTTGGGATACTACAGTCTGTTGCCAAAGCCAGTTATCATCAGCTTTGATTAGAAATCAGGAAAGACAGCTGCTGAAATGCAGAGTGAAAAGAATTGTATTGGATTAGAAAGACGTTCTTTTGAATCTGAAAGAGAAAGAAAGCATCTTTGGGAAACATCTGAATATGCATTTATTTTAATAATTAAATGGCTAGAGGTATAGTACAGTACGCTGTGCGTTGGAGTGGTTTTCATTATTAAATTAAGTGCCTTTGTTCAACTCATCTAGATTTTTTCATTGGCTGCTGTATTCTTTTTCCTCTTTTAGTTCCATTTTGATGCAGTGTTACATCCCTATTTGTGGGTTGAGATGTGTCAGTATTCATAAACTAAATTCATGAACCATCTTCCCAATCATTTGGGCTGATGAAACACCATTTACCCCTGTGAAGCCAAGCTAGGAGAGGCATATCAAATACTGCATTCAAATGCTAAGCTTAGAAAGACAGTGTTCTTTATTCCTAATCCTATGTTCATGGAGAAGGACTACTTTGAGCCTTCTTATCTTAGCAATGTAATTTCAGATTATAATGTATATCAGAATAATGTCATATGCACATGCTCATAATATCAAAAATTCAGAGTTAAATTCACATTCATGTGTTCATTGTAAGATCAAAAGATGTATCAGGAGGATTTACTTTATACCTTTTGAAAGCTGTTTGAGATCTTGTATGGAAACTTGAATAAGGCACTGTCCTATCTTTAAACTTTGCAAAACAGCAGCTTTTCTCTTTTCTATAAAAGATCACAGTTATTTGAAAAAGTATATAAATAAACAATGTGTATAGAAGTATGCCGATCCCTTAAATAACTGCATAAGCACTGAGAATAGTTGTATTTACATTCATATTTGCAGGAGAGTAAACATTTATGCAAATACGCTAAGAAAATTACCAAACATTCCGTCCACATGTGCTCTAACTTCAAAGTAAAGCTGAGAATTGTCACCCAATTATTTAACTCTAGGTAGTGTAATGCTTAAACAAAACAAAGATAACATTCTGTACCTACACAATGGATCAAAACAGCTTCCTTCATCTTCACTTTGGACCATCTGTTTAAAGAAACTAAAAACCCTCAGGAAGCAAGCCTCTAATCTGTGGTTAAGAGTTTAAAGACACATGCTCGTTCTGACAACCGACACTATGTACTGAGTGCTGTAATAGGTTTTGTATTAGCTGTAAAAGGCTGCGTGGCTTGACCTCAACATCTGTCAGCTACAGCTTCTCTGTTCTTAATAGGAATTTAAAAATTCTTTTCGTAGAACATTTAATTCTACATTATTTTAACATCAGCTATGATAAATACTGGCAATACTGTTTTCCAGGAGCTAAATTATTGTTCAAGTTTCCCAGTGCTTGAAGACTCCTAATTCTCAGCCCACCCCTATAACCCCCTTGCTGAAAAGAGCCACAGACATGTGCCAATAACATGTTTGCATGATGGAAATCATTCAGACCTGTTGGAGAATAGATTTGATCGGTGCTAAAGGAATAGTGAAAGTCTGTCCCACATCATTCCTTCTAGAATCCCACTAAAACTTTTGAATATTTTACCTTGGTTCAGAAATTTTGGTATTTGTTAACATTTTCAGTCTTTGAGCATCACCACGGGTCTTAGAACCACTTTTTCCTATGAGCTAGTGTTCCAAAGGCAGTCAAAGTTTGAGACAATTTTTACATAATGCAAAACAGAAAAAAAACAACCAACACACACACAAAAAAAGGCGTCTACTTTACTAGAGGTGAGAGAATATTTTTAATAATTAATCTTTTAATTATCTATAATATAGTCATTATAGGAAAATGTCATTATTTTTAGTCTTTATTTGACATAGTTAAATAAATGACCAGTTCTTTATTATAATTGAGGGAAAACTCTAGTAAAAGTGACATTAAAACTATACTGATCAGGCATCCCTGGAAACTGAAGAGGGGTTAGAGGTAGGGAGGCAAAGTGGGTACTAAAAAAAGTATAGTATCTATTGCTCGATATGGTTTTCTTTGATGGATATTGTGTCACTGGACAGTAGGTGTTAGATTGTGGAACTTAGTCATTAACCTTCCAGTCTGTGTCTCTCACCCTGTGTCCCTACATCATGAACTATAGATTATTCCTATCATAGCCGTCACACACCCTAAAACTGGCCTCATACTTCAGTAGATGGTTGGATTGGGCATAATCTCCAAGATTCTAGCATTTACTATTTCACCAACTATGAAATAGATGACATTGTCCTACTAGCAACCTTCAGTTGTGCAGGATATTCTTGGTATCAAGTCTCCACTAATATAAACACCTGTAAAAGTATATGAATGTTCTTACATGGTTGAATACTTTTAGAGGGAAATATTGTGTTTGGAAGCACTTCAGCTGGAAAATGCATTGAAATGGATATTGTCAGACGTTTTCTTAAAACAAATCAAAATCATTTAATACTATGTAAAATATCAAAGACATATAAATGTAAAAGCAGTGATGGTGACCGTCACTCTTGTAAATATGCATCACTGACTCAGATTTAGACCAATAAGATCACAGGCGAATATCATTAGTCAGAACTCGGCACAATCTGCTTGCATGCCAGTCACATCCACACACACACGCACATTTGTTTGTTTATATCAATCATTAGAACTCAGTAACTAAACAGCAGTGGTGGTTAATGTGGCATTTTATAAACACATAGATGAATTGGAAAAAAGCATATTATCCACGAATAGTGACCAGGTGTAAGTAATATTATGCAAATACCCAATATATAAATATCCATCACAAAAATATCTGTGAGTAGGAGACAACATGACAAAAGCAAACAGTTTGAATAAGGTTTTTTCAAAAGTCAAAGTGGGAGACTATGGAAGAATGCCTAGAATCTTCCCCGCCCTTGAGCTGACTCTAACCCAAGTCATCTTCATGCTTAGTGCAGCATTGGGCTGACTTTGTGGCTCTCTTGTCTGCTTCTTCCCTGTTGCACCAAACACTAGACTTGATACTATTAGAAAAACTCGTGATATTTCAACCAATGGAATTCAAGGAATTTTTATATTTCTATAACATAATAATCTTTTAAAAAAATGAATGCAGAAAATTCAGCAAAACTCAATAAATTCACATTAAGTAGGAAAAAGACCAAACTAAATTAGTGGTCTAAATTATAGAATCTTAAAAAAAATTAATAGTAATTTAATTACTTTCAGATTCATGGAGTTCCTTGGAGAAATTGCTTTGGTAAATAAGAAAAATTTACATATAGTACATCAGTGAGTAAATAAAGCAGTGTTTCTGAAGAATCCACCATGGACTAGTATGTTTTAAGTGGTTTTCTCCCTAAAGTGTGTGTATGTTATTAATTTATCTTGCAAATCATTCTTTATAAAAAATAGAGATATTTCTGATTTTTAAATTATTTGTGGTATTTGGAAATCATTCATTTATAGAAACATAGTAGGAATGCTGGTCATTCATTTACTTTTACATTCATTGTTCATTGAACAAATATATATTGAGATTATGGTGCTGGGTACACACTGGTGAGTTCAACAAAGTCCCTGCCTTTTATAATCATGGGGGTTGGAATTAACTAAACACACACACACACACACACACACACACACACACACATATATATATGTATGTATATATATCATATAATTGTAATAATGCATACTGCATACATATTCAACTATAAATTGTGATACGGACTTAGGGTGCTAAAATACTTTAGGAGGAAAGAGATTTCTTGAGAAAATGCCATTTGGGCTGAATCCTGAAGGACACAAGGAAGTCAGACATGGGACTAGCAGGCGGAGCTACATGAACAAAGTGAAAGGCAGGGAAGAGTTCATCCTGTTTCAGAAGCTGGAAGGAAGCCAGTGTGGTATGGGATGAAATCAAAGAGGTATGTGGAAATCAAACCTACCTAGGCAAAGCTTACAAGATAAGTTTTATTCAAAGCGCTATGGGGGAGCCATTATAGTGTTTTTTAGATTGTGAGCATAGTCTGCTTTATAATTTTAAAATATCCTGATGGCTGCTATGTGGAAAATGGATCATAAGATGGGTATGTCATCCAGGAATACAAACTATATTGGGTATTTCAAACAGGTGGGATTTAGTAAAGGGGCTTGGTTATGCAGTGGTTAGAAAAGGAAAAAGATAAAGGAAGTATCTAGAGACACTAAGTGCAGAAAGCAGCTCTGACAACACACAGCCAAGGATAAAAAGGTGGCTGTGGAGCAGAGACAGTGGATTAACGCCCTGCACCATGGGCAGTAGCAGGTGCAGGAAACCTGTTGCACTGGTCAGGGGATGAAACAAATGGGGGCTTGGAATAGGTAGTAGGATGCCAAATGAATGGATTTGAGAGAGATTTTGGAGCTGGAACCAAGAAGACTTGCTGTTGTGGGTTGATTTCTCTGAGTAGGAAGTCAAGATGAACTCCCAAGCTTCTGACTTGAACAACTTAGTGTAGGGTGACACCACTTATTGAGGTAGATAGATCAAGAAGGGGCAGGTGTGGGGAGAAATGGAAGTGTTGAATTTAGAGCATGTGAAGTGTGGGATGTCAAATAAACCATTGGATATGTGAGTATGGTGGTCAGAGGAGACACAAATGTGGGAATCATCAACTTTCAGATGGTTTTTAAGACTATGGAAATGGATGTACCATGTAGGAAGAGGATAAAGAGAGAGAAAGTCTATTCTGAGCCCTGGGGATTCTCCAGTGCTGAGAGATCAGTCAGGAGTGGGAGAGAGCAAAGGAAACTAACACAGGATAGAAAGAATAGTAGAAGGGAAGTTGAGAGAGTGTAATAGTGTAAACTGAGACAGGAAGGAGGCAGTGGTCAGCTGTTTTCAGTGGTTTGAGAGGAGGAAGATGTGGACAGAGTGATGACTGTGGATTTAGCCACATGAAGACATTTGGCTACATACCTGATGGAGTAGAAGACGGAAGAGTTTACAGAAGGCAAGCACACTCCATCATAACAGAGAGTCTCCTGAGGGGACAGAAAGACCAAATTATCTCCTCAGCTCAGGGCCCAAAGCAGAGCTGGGCAAAAAATGCTTATTCCTACTTGACGCTAACGTATTAGAGTTTGGAGAGTGTTTGTTGCTAGCATTTATTCTATACTTGCCATGAGACAAAGATCCCAACCATTCTTCCACGTTGCTTTCTCAACATTATAATTTGAGGAACAAGTAGTTGTTTACATTGCACGGCATCCATTACTCTGTGATTTTCATCATCAACCTCCTCAAGTCACACAGCTCAGTAAATGAGGAAGACTCCACTCGCATGTCTGAAAGTAATCTTGTTTGAAAAAAATCTCAGGAAATATTTGTTCTTTTAGGATCTAATCAAAGGCTTGCCTTTCCTTAGTGCCAAAAGGCGAGGCCTACAGTGCTGCATTTTAGCAGGTTTCCTAAGCTTCGTAGGTCTCCTCTCTGGTGCCAAAGCTTAGCAGTGTTCCTGGCACCTTTTCCAGCTGTCCTTCCTGTCTGTCATGTCCAGGTCAAGCCATCTTCACCGAATAGATAGGGTGATAAAACTGCAGTGGATTGGAATTGCTGGAAGCCAACATCTTGAGCTTTATCAGTCCATAAATATCCCATCTATGCTCAAATCATAATTGAGATGTTGCTTTGTATACATATAAGGCGTTTTCTCAAGTAATATTGTCTCAGCAACAGTAACATCTGCTTCTGCTCTTGGGTCAGGATTGGAAAAGGGATTGCTTGCTAAATGATGGATTAATATTGGGACCTTTATTAGATTCTGTAAAATGTCTAACATAACACTGGGACTTTCAGATTATCATCTCTCCTTACATAAGTTACCTTTTAGTTTGCTTTGCTACCATAATTAGAGAGACAAGAGCAGAAATCCTATTTCTTGGTCAAAGTGCTATTTTTATAGCAAGACAAAACATGCATTGTCTTACTTTACTTATCAACAGGCCACACTGCTGTTCACTAAGGTTGTGTTTAATAAGTATGTTCTCTTGGGCCAAAATGTCAAATATATCCCTAATGAGTTCAATGACATCACTGAGCATGCTTATGTTCCTTGCCAATAGTCAGCATTGTTGGAGCAGATCACATTAGCTGTCGTTTGAGCACAGATGCCAAGGTCAGGGCATTAACAAGCAAGAGAGGCTCAAAAAAAAAAAAAAAAATGAAGATTTAAAGCAAAGTCTGTCCATGTCAGAGAACAATGGGCGGCTGTTTAGAGAGAGTGGTGGAGACTTTCCAGAGGAGGCACTTGATATAGACAAGTTTTCTGTGTATCTCCGCCCTATGAAAATTGTGTAAGTCAGTGATGGACCTGAAAGATGATCATCTTTAAGCCGCAACTGCCACTTTGAATGTTGAGTTTTGGAATATGCTGCAGACAGCCCTGACATTCTAAAATTGATTGAAATTTTATGACCTTCAGAGGTAACTAATACATTTCCAGCTGGTGTGACTTCTGGAAATAATAAAGTTCAGCAACCAAAAGCTGATTCTTCATAACAAATAGTTCCTGAATAAATACTTTTTTTTTTTTTTGTCTTTTAGGATCATAATGCTAAAACATATGTCAAATGAAAGGGAAAAAACTCATGTAACATATATATTTTTTTTTCCTGTAAGAGTAAAGTTTGTAATTTCACTTCAAGAAATGTTGTTGTGTGTATGTATGTATATGGATTTCTAAATCTAGTTTGGCAAACTTTGACAGATTTTCATGGCAGGAACGAGCATCTCCTTTTGGGTATAGCTAGAGTAACCTAAGAATGAGGAGCAAGCAACCTTGCAAGAGTTGGTGTGTATGTGTTTTGTTTTGTTCTTTAAGTTTTTGCTTGCACACTTACCCTTCTGCTTTCTAAACTTGTCATTTTAAGGAGAACAGAAGATAGGGTTCTTATTTTCCAGGTGGCTGGTTTGCATTGAAACATAAAAGGCCAAAATAGGACAAGACATCTCCAGTATGAAATTGACTAAAAGAGCATCATTTGGAGGAGATACAGATGTTCCAGGTCTGTATTCAAGTGCCCAGAGGGAATTGCTAGACATGGAGGGTTTCCGATCTGTTCTTCCCTAAGTGAATACCTTGATCTTAGCTATATCTAAGTGTCTGTTTACTATTGTCCTTGATAAACGTAAACAGAAGGCCTCGCTTCACCAACACGGATTTGAAAGAAGTCTGTCTTGATAGAGCAAGTCTGGGATGGAGACAGAGGGCAAGATGGAGCAGGTATACAGCACTTCTGGTACCAGGCGGTGCTGTGGTCTGTACTGGATTGCGCCTCATGTATTTCTCTTAGTTCAGGAAACGGACGGGTTGAGGCTCTCCTGGTTTCTGTGGCTGGGTTGGTTTATGTTCTATTGTATGTGTTTCCTCATTGGTTACAGTCTTTGATTTGTGGTTGCTCAATGTATTAAATAGTGCCAAAAGGCCAAGTTGTTTCCTCAGCTCAGAGCCTGCCAAAGAAAGGTTATTCATATTTCCCATTAATGCATTTGAGTTTTCTATCTTGCCTCATAGCTGGCCAAAGGCATAAATCTGAACTAAAGCTGTGGTCTTTTCAGACTGCCCAAATGTAAGTAGGAATGAACATGAGAGCCACATGATGAGTAATGAGTAGTGATTGAGTAGTTCCTGCTTAAACTTTTTGTAGGTGACCAACGATTTTCCAATAAGAGAAGTATTTCTTATTGCAATAGTACCCCATTCCTTCCTTCCTTTGGTTATTTGTTTATTGCCCAACAACAAAAATAACACAAAGTTGAGTTAGGTATGTTAAGAACATAAGAAAGATGGGGCAGGACATTGTTTGTGATCTAGAGTTTTTAATATGGTTGCAGACACACACATGCACATGTGCATACACACACACACACACACACACACACACACACCAACTAGAGAAGAATAACAAAGGGATATATTAGTAAGAGCAAAATAATACCATTAAGGGGCCTTATACTTAAGCTTACTAGTCGTGGGATGTGTTTAAAAAGAATAGTGTGAAGCCATATTTGGAGGAACAGACACAAACAGCTCCAGTGAGAAGTGGAGGCATGCCTAATGGAAAGAGTCTTGTAGCTGATGTGAGAGGCTGAACGTTGGGTGCCCACTCACTGGGATCGGAGTAGCTGTTTGGGGGTTGAGGCAACAGACCAGAGGGTACAGGGGTCTGGAGGTTTTGTGGCTGACAAAGGTGGTTAGGAAACACAGCTGGTAGACCCCTTCGTCTTATCTGGTTCAAGAGAATCAGACACCAGGAGACTTGGGTAGTTTGGATATAAAAAGAAAAACAAGCAATCCCAGACAGGGTAAGGTGAATGTAGAAAAGAAAAACAGAAGAGGGAATTCAAAATAATCCCAGATTTACCCTCTAGGTGCAAAAGCCCATGAGGATAACAGAGGAAAAGGTGAAAAGAGTTTCACATAATGGACAGTATTGGCATAAATCAGGGACGTGGTGTTTATTCATTCTTTTGTTTTGTACTCATTTGTTTAAAAATATTTAGCACACACCAGACTATTCCACTGTTAAGCTCTCTAAAAATCTTTGCCTTTTCCTATCTTCATCCTAACCAGTAATTTTAACAGTTTTATTGAAGGATAACTTACACCCCATAAAATTCACTTGATTTAATTGTACAATTGAATTATTTTTAGTAAATTTATAGAGTTGTGCAGCCATCATGGTAATCTAGTTTTAGAACATCTCCAGCATCCCCTAAAGATTCCTTGTTCCTGTTCTCACCCCGTAACTCCAGCAGACATTTACCTGCTTTCTGTCTTTTTAAATTTGCTCTTTCTGGACATTTCAAATTTCATGCAAATAGAACTATAAAATAAATATGTATCTCTTTTCATTTGGTTTCTTTAACTTAGCAGAATGTTTTTGGGTTTATCTGTATTGTAGTATATATCAATAATTCCTTCTTTTTATTCCTCCATAATATTTCACTGTGTGGATAGACCACATTTTGTTTCACCAGCAGATGGATATTTGGATCTTTCCAGTGTGGGGCTATTGTGAATAATGCTCTTATGAATTTTTTCATGGAAGTTTTTATGTGGACACATCACATTTATCTTGGGCACATACCCAGGAGTGGGATTATTGGGTTGCAAAGTAAGTTTTTGTTTAACTTGATAAGAAACTACCACACCATTGTTCAAAATGATTGTACCATTTTACATTCCCACCAGCAGTATAGGAGAGTTCCAATGTATTCATATCCTCATCAACAGTTGTTATTGTCTTTTTTTTTTTAAATTATAGTCATCCTAATGGGTGTGAAATACTATATTATTATGACTTTAATTATTTGCATTTTCCTAGTGACTAAAGATGTTGAACACCTTTGTTTATTAGCCATTTGTGTACCTTTTTTTTGGTAAACTATTCATAAATTTTGACTCTGATTTAATAAGGCTGGTTGACTTGGTTTCTTATTGTTTTTAAAAAAATATTTATTTATTGAGAGAGAGAGAGAGAGAGAGAGAGAGAGAGCAAGAAAGCAGAGGAGGGGCAGAGAGGGAGAGGGAGAGAGAGAGAGTCCTAAGCAGGCTCCATTCTGCATGGAGCTCAATGTGGGACTCAGTCTCATGACTGTGAGATCATGATCTGAGTCGAAATTAAGAGTTGGATGGATGCTTAACCAACTGAGCCACCCAGGCGCCCCTGCTTTTTATTATTTAGTTGTTAAAAGTCCTTTATGTATTCTTGATATAAATCATTTAAGAGAGATGTGATTTACCAATAGTTTTCCCATTCTATCTATGGCTTGTCAATTTTTTCTTTTAGAAAAAACTTTTAATGTTTATCTTTGAGAGAAAGAGAGCACAAGTGGGGGAGGAGCAGAGAGAGAGAGGGAGATAGAGAATCCAAAGCAGGCTCCCAGCTCTGAGGTGTCAGCACAGAGCCTGACACGGGCTCACGAATTGTGAGATCATGACCTGAGCTGAAGTCGGACACTTACCTGACTGAGCCACCGAGGCGCCCCTTTTCTTTTTTTTTTTTAATACCCAAATATCCACCCTACAGTCTACAATTAGCATTTTTTTAAATTGGGATATAATTGACATATAACATTTTATTAATTCCAGGTATACAGTATAACAGTTTATGTATCTGTTGCAGAATGATCACCGCAACATATTTAGTAGTGTCCATCACCTCACACAGTTACACTTTTGTTCTTGTGATGAGGATTTCTAAGATTTACTCTTTTAGCAAATTTCAAAATTATCACACAGTATAGTCATCATGTTGTACATTACATCCCTCTGACTTATTTATATAACTGGAAGTTTGTACCTTTTGACCACCTTCACTCACTTTGCCAATCCCCCCGCCCCCACCTCTGGCCACCACCCATCTGTTCTCTGTATCTATGAGTTCAGGTTTTTGTTTGTTTGTTTTTTAGATTCAATATATAAGCGAGATCACATGGTACTTGTCTTTCTCTTTCTGACTTACTTCATTGAGTATAATGCCCTCCAAGGCCATCCATGCTGTCACAAATGACAGGATTTCCTTCTTTCTTATGATTGAATAAATTTGTTGTGTGTGTGTATACACACACACCACATTTTCTTTACCTTACCTCCATTGGTTGATACTTGTCAGTTTCCTTAATGATGTCTTTTGAAGTACAAAAGCCCTCAATTTTGATGAATCCAATTTATCAGTTTTTCTTTGTACGATTATACTTATGTGTCATATCTAAGACCTCTTTCCTCCACCCAAGGCCATGAAGGTTTCTTCTTATGTTTTCTTCCAGGAAACTTTCTTCCAAAAGCTAAAACGCTTTTACATTCAGGTCCATTTTGAGATGATTTTTGTGTATGGTGTGAGGAGTAAGGAGTTGAAGTCACCTCGTGTACACATGGATGTCCTAGATAATAATTAAGTCAAAATACTTAAGATTGCATGACAAAGTTCCATTCCTCCTATGGAACCTGTCTTGGATACTTAAAGTTTTTTGTGATGTTTTCTGTGTTCTCACTTCTCCACTCTGATAGAGCTTGTTCCTTCCCTATCTCTTTGTTCTTCTGTCTAGTGTTGAACATAGAACCCTCTACTGTCATGATCTACTTATGTTCGTCTCCCTCACCAGAATATGAGCTTCTTTATCTCTTTATCCTCAGTGCTCGAAACATAGTAGAACCTAAAATATTTTGGGTTGAATTTAATTAAATATCCCCTTCTGTGAAACTTGAAAATCTCCCTCTTCCTCTCCATTTGTGTGTGTGTGTGTGTGTGTGTGTGTGTGTGTGTGTGTCTTTCCAAATTTTAAACCTGCTAGCATTTGAAACAACAACCACCATGAAAAGAGTCCAGGGAACCAGCTTGTTCAGGAAAAGGAATAAATCATTCTAGCTGACAGTACCCAGATTTTTACAGGGCTGCTTTGTAGCTTTTGGAGATAGACACATGCAAAGGGACAGTGATTTGATGGGGCTTGAACAGGGTGATGGATAACTGCTACAGCCCTAATGAAATAGCATATCTATGAAAACCTGGAAACCGTCAGATGACAGCAGACGCACGGCCGGTTCCATCTCTATTATTTACTCGCAGTCCTTCTGCTCTCTGTTCTGCTGAGGGCTTTCATCGTCCCTACTGATTGCAAAGATGCACCCGCTTCCGTCTCCCTGTCCTTATACTTCCTGTTGTGGCACCTTGAAGCACAGTGTTTCTACTCACAAGGTGACCACACAGCCAGTGCCTCAGGGATTTATCCTCAATTTTCTGCAATAAGAGATTGTTTATATTTCTTTATAATCAGGTGAGAGAGATTCTAATGACTTTCTCCACAGATATTTATTGAGGATTCAGTATGTATTATGCTCTTTGCCCTGTGTCCTGTGGAAGATACACACACACACACACACACACACACACACACACACACACAGCCTGGTTCTTCCCCCAAGGGGAGTTTTCAATGTGTTTAAAACATTGATGAAAGAAGAAGAAATACTGGTAATATTGCTCCAATTCCCCATGTGCCTCTGCAAAATCTTGTGAGATTTTCCCAAATCCAGCTGAGAAATAATCTTTCCATATTGTCAACTTAAGCAGGATTCAGTGAGCAATGTATTTGGATATTGATCTTCTTAACTATGTCTTATGAAAAGCTTTTATCAATCTCTTAAGGTTTGTTGTCTCGAGACAGGAATATAAGGGCAGTAATGATCCTAGGATTTGGCATAGGCTCTCAGAATGAGACTTCTCCCTCCTGAGGCTGACCGACTCAGAGGTTTGATCCTATCAAACTGTAGGGATCAAGTATATTCTCAAGGTTTCAGAACAAGCTCTTTAATATCCACCTTTATTTCCTCACCTTTCATCTACTTTAAAATATGCAGTTTAGAATAATGATGAGGCTGGGATTTGGAGACATAAAGTCCTGGGTTGGAATCTTGGGCTGTGTGTCCTTGTGCATGTTACATGGTATCTCTGAGCCCCAATTTCCTGTTTTGTGGAAATGGGGTTCACGTCTGTCGCAGAGAGGTTTAAAGGCTAACTAAAGAATATGGAGGAGTTGTGTAGATCTGAGCCTAGTGCATAATAAGCTAATAAATGGCTGTCGTTGTTAATGTTTTTAACTACTTCTGTGCTGACTTGAAATTGATCATGTTAAGCCTGTATGATCTCTCCATAGCTTTATGTGCCTCATATAGTGTTCCTTGCTTTGAGTTTTTTGTATGTATGCTTTACATTTCTTATTAGACAAATAACATTACAGATACAGTCAGATTTGTCTCCCATTCCATTCATCTTTCCCCCTTAAGCCTTCTCCTCCTCTGGTCCATTTTTTAAAAAACTAACTCCCAATAAATTGGGTGCATGGGTGGCTCAGTCAGTTGAGCATCTGACTTCGGCTTAGGTCATGATCTCACAGTTTGTGAGTTCGAGCCCCACATCAGGCTCTGTGCTGACAGCTCAGAGTCTGCTTCAGATTCTGTGTCTCCCTTTCTCTGCTCCTCCCCTGCTCACACTTTGTCTGTCTCCCTCTCCCTCAAAAGTAAATAAACATTAAAAAAATTAAAAAAAAATAACTCCCAATAAATTAATATTGATTCAATAATATAGAATATATAATCCATATTCAAGTTCCCCCAACTAGTATAGTTTGGGATCCAAGATACAGTTAAGTTTTATGCATATCATTGCAATGTGTTTTTCAGTTTCTTGTCATCTAAAATATTCCTTCTTGAGGTGCCTGGGTGGCTCAGTTGGCTGAGCGTCCAACTTCAGCTCCGGTCATGATCCCACATTCATGGGTTCGAGCCCCGCGTCGGGCTCTGGTGTGCTGACAGCTCGGAGCCTGGAGCCTGCTTCGGATTCTGTGTCTCCCTCTCTCTCTGCCCCTCCCCTGCTCATGCTCTGTCTCTCTTTGTCTCTCAAAAAAATAAAGTCAAACGCTAAAAAATTTTTTTTGAAATAAAATATTCTTTCTCTCCTCACCCTCTTTTTATTTCTTTTGATGGTGCTGCTGGTATAGAGTCTGAGCCAGTTGTTTTATAGTGTTTCATAGTGCAGATGTGCCTGGGTGTTTCCTCATGACCCAGGAGCGCTGTGAGATGATGGGAGTGTGGTCTGCAGGTGTGGGTGCATGTGCTATGCTACTCTGCCCCTTGCTTCTCTTCGACGTCACATGCACTCCCCAATCTTTGGGAACCTGCTTCTCATCTAAAACAGGAGACCTATAACATACACTATGGGGGATGGTTAGGAGTTCCCAGTGAGATGATGTAGACAAAGGTCAGTAATTCTAGGCACATGGTAGACCCCCCAAAAGGCTTTCAGCATCTGAATAGCAGAGAGCTGTTGGTCAGATAGGGGAGAGGAGAGCCTAGCAGGACCACAGAGGATGGGAGTGGAGAGCATCCTAAATGAGAGCTGTCCAGGGTAGCACGTGCTTTGGAGGGCTAGGTGTCTTATTTCACTTTCTTGGATTTATCCTGTGTGATTTGGAGTCCAGAAGGAGCGGTGCAGCTGAGACTCTGGAGCAGTAGACTGAGGCAATGGATTCTGAATGCTTGTGTGAGCAGAAGAGCTCTCTTCAGGGTTAAAAGTTAGGTAAGGGCCTTGCTGGTGGCTTCTGTCCCCAGAGCTCAAATGCTGTCCATCCTGGGCCTCTGGCAAGCTCCTTCTGGACACCCCAGATGCTCGCAGACCTGGGATAGCTTTCGGGAAAGTAAGGAACAACTCTCTCCCTTCACCACCACCAGATGGATCTCTCCCTCTCTCAATATATTATTATCCTAGTTATGCCAGAAAGCTGCTGCTGTGGCTGTTGCTTCTGTTATCACATTTATTGCCAGAGCACTAGCATATATAGAGGGTTCCAAATCTTTGCGGTGTCTCCCCTGTCGGAGCCCAATGTTGTCAGTCTCCTGGAGGAGGGGCCGTGTGCTCTATTTCTGCCACGTTCAGCAAGAAGGGCAGCTCCTGGTCCTTCCTGGGCAAGCCTCAGTTTGCCTAGGTCACGCCGGGGACAAAGACTTCCACTCAGATCACTGACTCATGCTCAATTTGAGCTACGTACTTTGTGAGGCCCAGTGCAAAATGAAAACTCTAGGTCCTTTGTTTAAAATGCAAGAAAAAAGTGCTATTAAAGGTATAAAAATAGAAAGCTTTTTCTTTTCTTTTACAGTTTCTTTTCTGGCCTGTCATGAGGTTTCTAATTCACTATGGAATGTTGTTCTAAGTAGAGAAACATTGAAGTTTTAAATTATCAGCATGGATTTTACCGTTCATCTTTGTAGCATGCAATGCCATTCTCTTTGTTATGGTAAAATCCACGTAACATAAAATTTGCCAATCTTAACCATTTTTAAGCTCAGTAGTCCTAAGCGCATTCACATTGTTGGGATTAATGCCACTTTTAAATACAAATGCAAAAGCATTTAACTTGCATGCCGAATCACTGAAATGACCTAATTTGTGCTTCATAGCTCATACATGCATACGTACTGCCTTGTCAACCAAGTAGTGAAACGTCACACAAAACTAACTCAACTGATGATACTCTCTTCTTGATAAGCCCACACTCCACTCATTCTCTACCCTTGACTTACTGTCGAGTAAGGAAGGAGTGAAAGGTCACTCCATCTTTCCCTTTCCGTCTGTGCCATCCTTTACAGTGTGTTTGGCTAATTATGGAAATGAACACAAGCCAGAAAGGATATGATAGGGCTCCTTGCTCATTTCTGTTTCTCGGAACACCACTGCCTTCCTTCTGCATCCAAAGCAGGTTCTGGGAAGAGCAGCCCCTTGGGGTGGTAGCACCTCGGCTGGACTCCCACATGTCACAGGCCTACCATCCATCGAGAATGGTAAGGGCTGATGGGGCGCAGAGAAACCACACAGCACATGTGCGTTGCAGGATCTCTGCTCCTCACACACTCCGTGGTCCCATCAGACTCCACTTCTACAACACAAGTTCAGATAAATTAGTAAGGATTTCAGGACAGTGACAGCAGAGCCCTCTGCCCAGGCTGCACCAGGAGCTTGGCCCTGCTCATGGTAGATGTTTTACATAGCATTTCAGGAAGGAAGGATACTAAGGGACTCCACATGCCCCTTCAGTCAGACCACGTGGAGTCCTGTGGTCTGTCCCCCAAAGTCTGGCCTTTCTTTCTTTCTTTCTTTCTTTCTTTCTTTCTTTCTTTCTTTCTTTCTTTCTTTCTTTTATGCTTACTTTTTACGTATTTTGAGAGCACATTTTGAGAGAGAGAGGGAGAGAGTGCACAAGAAGGGGAGGGGCAGAGAGAAAGGGAGACAGAGAATCCCAAGAAGGCTTGAGATCACGACCTGAGCCAAAATCAACAGTCAGATGCTTAACTGACTGAGCCACCCAGGTGCCCCTGGCCCTGCTTTCACTCCACTCCATTTCTCCCTGCTGGGAGCTACCTCTTGGAATCCCAGATGTGATGTGCTAAGTGCCTAGGACAGGATTGGACTTGCTGTATTCATCAGAATACACTTAACGAATCCAAACTGTTTATAAGACGTGGAAAGCATTAGTTACCCGATGAATATTTTATTGAGTGTGTGATGGGAGGTGCAAATAATATTCACAACTATGACCTGAGAAGAAAGTGTCATCAACCCATTTTACAACTGAGGAGATCGAGGCCCCACATAGGTAGAATGGAGTTCGGCATTCCTCAGTTACATTACAACTCTCCCACCCCACCCGTATTCTGGTTTCAGAGCTTTGTCAGTCATCCCTAATCAGAGGATGAAGAGAATCCCTTCGTCTGCCACGAGTCACCATCCCCATTAGAGGCAGTTCACGTTGAGCATCAAACCATGCAGGTGAAAGGCACGCTGGTGTGAGGTACCAGGTGCAATCCAAGTGGAAGAACGTACTCATTATTTTGAAGGTTGCAAATGGATTTCAAAGCGGGACTGTCCCTTTCGCTCACTTCTGGACATGAAAGTGTGCATTTTTCACAACGTATTTCTTCAAAAGCTATCAGAAGCTTCATATTTAAAAAAAAAAAAAAAGTGCAGTGTGTCCCTCCCCATCATCTCTGTAGTTCCCCTGTGGCTGAACATTTTAATCAGCTGTTTTTGTGCTTTAAAGATTTTTCACTTGATTTACAA
This sequence comes from Lynx canadensis, assembly GCF_007474595.2. NCBI lineage: Eukaryota > Metazoa > Chordata > Mammalia > Carnivora > Felidae > Lynx > Lynx canadensis. Next base: position 30,911,155 of record NC_044309.1, on the reverse strand, counting down.
CTTGTAGGAGTGGAGTCGCAGTGAGTAATCAGGGAGAGCGCCATAAAGAGGACAAAAGGAAGGTGAAACACAGCGTTAATAATTTAGTTTCAATAACCTTAAAAGGTTTACTGTTCACTTTTAACCTTGTATCCCAAAAAGCAAGCTACTGCAGTGAATCATAAAAATGTTTCTTTTAATTTGCAAGTCATTTATTTAAGTATGCTTACAGGGACTGATGTATTCCTTAAACAAAAAGGTCAAGAAGTGACAGCAGCTGCTTGACGCGGTTCCGGCTATTTGAGATGCCTTTGATGGGACAGGTTTAAAGTCTGTAGAGCCTTGTTTTCAAGGTTTATGGATTATTACAGCATCAAGTTATTAATTTAATAACATTTTAGATAGTACTGGGCAAATCAAAAGAAACTCAGCTGTCAAAGAGGCAAGAAGAGCATAGAAGTGATTTTTGAGGAGGAAAAATTGAGGAAGAGATTTTCAGGTGATATTTAACACCTGATGTCAAAAGTAGGGGGCAGGCTGGGGTCATGCTTGGGGAGGAACTTTAAAACACCTGCAAACTAGAATTCTAACATCTCAGGAGGACTGCTAAATTAACAGAGAGACTTTCCACCCAGATCTCATTACCAGCCCTATTAAAACAATCCCCCTTGTACATTACACTACACTGTGGCACAGAAAATCACCAGGTGCATAAAGGTGCGCTTTGTTTCATAATTAGGGGGGATGCATGTTCCAGCTAAAGAGAAAGAGCTAACGGCATATTTCTTCAGGGTTCTTTCTCCTCTTTAATTAAGAATATGTACCATAAATAAACGGAACCAGTTTTTTTTTTTTCCTAGAATTCTTATTTTTCTGGTATAATAGGATTTGTCATTATATTATTTCTCAGTTTCTCAGGAAGTATTGTACAACACTTCCTCCTGCCTTGCCTTCCCCACAGTTGGGAGATAAGCCTCCTAGCATTGCCTTGTATGATTAACCTTGAAGAACAAGAGAGGCTGAGATTATCTAGAAATCCAGAAGAAAGGTTACTAGATCCTTTCATTTTGACCTTACTGTTTTAAATGGGCAGACCCAACTGAAAAGGGGAACTAATAATTCCTAAACCTTCACTGTATTTTGCTTTTAAAAAAATTTTTTTTAATGTTTATTTTTGAGAGAGGGAGAGAGAGAGACAGAGTACGAGCAGCGGAGGGACACAGGGAGAGACAGAATCCAACACAGGCTCCAGGCTCTGAGCTGTCAGCACAGAGCCCAATGCGGGGCTCAAACCCACGAACCGTGAGATCATGACCTGAGCTGAAGTCGGATGCTTCGCCGACTGAGCCGCCCAGGTGCCCCCAGTGGATTTTGATTTTTTAGGTGAACATTTAAAGTGGGCTTGGCCTCCTTCTTTAGGTCTATGAATGCTATAGCTACTTTTTTTGGCCCACCTCTGCCATTTCCTACTGCCATAATACGAACTGCTTCTTCAGTGTTTGCTGATGGGCTTGGGAGTCCGGACAGCTGAAGTGCAGCAAGAACTTGGGCAGACAGCCAAAGCTTTCTGGTGTGTTATCTGGTCCAGTTCTGTTCTTTCACCTTCTCAACTGGATACCCCTATAGTCAGGGCCTCCAGGACCCCTTTTTGCACCTGTTAGAAAAGACACCCCTTCCTCCAGAATCATTATTTCCTCTCTGTGTGGCATTTTACTAAAACAGCATATTTATTGTCACCTGCCATAAAATCGTCACCACAATTGCACATTGACATTGTCTGTGATGCAAATGGCGCCCACTTAGTATGGCATGCTTATGCAGTGCGCAGCCTGGGCATCTGTATGAGATCAGAATAAAGAAATTATGAAAAAAGCTTCAGAATAAAAATCCTGGGTCTGCTGCTCACTAGCCATGCAGCCTTGAGCAAACTGTTTAGCCTCTGGGACTGTTTGCTTATCTGTTAGAAATAAGAACAGCACTTCCCGGCCAGGTAAGTATGAGTGCCACATGCACACACAGAGCAACATTAGCTTCTGTCTTCTCTGTTGTCAGGGCTTTCAGTACTCACTACATGAAGAGAGAATTTTGATACTTGCTTTACAAATTTTCCTATCAGAGTACTCTTTTTTTAATGTTTATTTTGAGAGAGAGAAAGGAGGGGGGGAGCAGGGGACGGGGCAGAGAGAGAGGGAGAGAGAGAATCCCAAGCAGGCTCTGCACTGTCAGCACAGAGTGTGATGCAGGACTCCATCCCACGACCCTGGGATCATGACCCGAGCTGAAATCACGAATTGGACGCTTATCTGACTGAGCCACCCAGGTGCCCCCCTACCAAAATACTCTTGATTGGAGAGAGAATCACTTCAGATTGTGATGGGCTCCACTGAAAATAACTGTTTTACGTTTATAACTCTTTTATATTTTTTCTGTTGATATTTCTAATGTCTGTTTTGGGGGGGGTGTTACTCTGAATGCTTTCTATAAGGCAGAAAAGTTCATCATTACGAATCCTAGCTTGTCACCATTTTCTTTTAGATTAATAAAAAGTGAGGTTTAACAAATGAAATTTTGATAAAAATTGTCTTACAGTGCTGAAATTCAGGCACCTACCAATGAAGCAAATTGTTCAACATCAGTGTCTAGTATTTAATAAGTTATTTTGTCCTTGATGGACTAGCATGTGTTACCCTGATAAGTGGTCTTGTGTGTTAGCTTCACATAAGGCTTCAGGAGACTAGAATTTGGGAACTAGCTTGTTCACATGTCCCCTTGTCCACCTTGTCTCCCCCCTGAAGAAGGCATTCCAAATGTTGGGCCCTCACTGCACTGTTACTGAATCTCATAAGCATCATGAATTGTTACTTTTCAGGGCTCTTAGTACTGGCCACCAGCATTGACTTGATTTCTTCCAATTGAACTCTCATGTCTTTTGGTTGGAAATTTCTTGAATGCTTCACATCTTCTGTGAGCTTCCCTTTCAGCCCATATTTGGCATGGCTTCCTCACTGGCCTTAGAAAATGTTGGGTTAGTTTAGTTAAGTACAAGATCCAAAAGCAGAGACCTAATCTTAAAATATCTTTATGATGTGTTATTCTCAGATGCCACTGATTAGAGAACAAATTCATTTTTTCTCATCCCCATCGTCTTTCTCCTTCTGCATCCCTAATCCTCCCTGTCCTCCTCATCCCCATCCACCATGCCCTCTACCCTCCTCCCTGCCCTCCATGCCTTCCTTCTCCATCCCATACTCCCTGCCCTCTCCTTCCATAAGGTAGGATTATATCACCTATTACAAAAGTCACTTTAAGGATGACAGTGATAATAAATTGTTATTTCCAAAGGTTTATAGAAGTATTGGTCTTATACAAATGGAGTCTTTTTATGAGTGTGGAAAACGATCTGTGACCTTCTAATTTTGATAAATCAAGGACAGCATGAACCAGTGCTACAGGCAGTATCAAGTACTTAGCACTCACTGTCTTCCGAGTGATGACAGTAGTATCTAGCTCTGCCTTGCTGGAGAGAGCCAGCGAGCGCCCAGGGAGGGGACAGCAGTGAGGTGGCTTATGCCAGCCCTCGAGGGTGATGTCTGAAGGAGGACCAGAATTCCTGGATTTCAGACTCTGATCTTCCATGCTGGAAATAATTCCTGATCACCCACACGAGTCTAAGGAACAAGAATGATGCTTTGATGGGTAATCATAACTAAAGAAGCCATTTGCCCAATATATAGTTAAAGAAGAAACAAGTATTTATTCAAAACAAATAGTTTCTTTTTCTCAGAAAAATGCCAGTGGTTAAGGTGGGGATAGACTTTAAGGAAGACATTAACCCAGAACATGTGAACCAAAGCAATTTCCTCTAAAGTGTAATTGGCTGTAGTGTTAATCTCTATGTCCATAGTCAAAGAAATCACCATTATAGTTTTCACATGTGAGGGAAGTCAGACGTGCCTTGTTTACATTACTGCCATTTATAAAACATTTAAAACAGCTATTCTGCTGAATAAACATTCAAGAGTCTGAAGGATAAGCATATCACTTAAACTTCGTAAGACTAAACTTTCCAAACCATTTCCTGCCAGAGGGACCCAACAGCAAAATTGCAAACTCTGTGCCCTGAGATGAGATAGGCCGAATTAGATTAAGCAGCTTACTGTTGACATGTCTATTGATCTGGGTTCAGTGCAGTTTCCTGTCTCCGCCAGCAGTCAGATTGCTGTATACAATAACACAGTGGCCTGGTTTATGTGAAATTGGGGACTCCAAGCATCAATTACTCCAGGAAGGCAGTGGCACTGGGAGATAAGGTTAAGCTGCTTGCAGTGTTTAAGACTGCTAAAATCCAAGCAACATATTTGCTGTCTAAAATGTTGCTTATAAATTTGACAGTGTTCCATTTATAAAATTTCCAAAGAGATCATCCAGTGTTATTCTCTGCAGGTAGTAGTACAAATAGCATTATGAATGCTTATTGTTAAAGCAGTGTAACCCACTTACTCAATTTCATGTGTGTTTCTTAAATATTTACATCAAGGTATTGAACTGGGTGGCAGGATGTCAACAATGGTATGGAGCCATCTTAGACCATCAGCTGTGCCCAAATGAGAGAATGTAGTTAATGTAAGAAATAAATGTCAGCCATCTGATGCGAATATTTTGTTTTCTTTTTTCTGGGACCAACTGAATAGATTTAGTCAACTGCCTTCTTGTATTTCTAATACCCACTCATATGTTTTTAGAGAGTACTTACTTTCCTAATGCTAAATATTACATCTATAATGCAAAAAGCATGGAGAATACAGAAAAGCACAGTGGAAAACACAAATGTCATCACCCAATGATAATTATTTTGTTCTTGGATACAAATATTTCAGGTATTATTTTAAAATATGTGACTCGCGTTCTCTCCCCCCCCCCATGTCTTTACTAAGCACTTATTTACAGTTAGAATATAATTTGTTTTTCTTTTCTTCTTAAAGGAGGTATCACTTTTCTTAGAAGGTTCTTACCTCTTACTTTACTTCAAACATTACAGAAAGGATACAAGTTGAGCCTACGTTTACATACTTCTGTAGAGAGTAACAGAAAGATGTTTTTTTAATCCTTGGAGGTGGAAATCTTAAAAAATTCTTGATGGATCAGCTCTTTACATCTGTTCATCCAAGTTGTTTCATACGTGAAATGTAACTCCCTATTCCTATAAGAAATATTCAGAAAGCAAGTTCTATGCTCTCTGCTAAGACCTATGTGGTATGAATTGGATAAAAGGATACATTTTTGAAAGTGACATTTCAGCTTGCCTATCATGGCATTTTATGTATTTTTCAATGCACATTTATCTCAGAAATATCTTCCTTACTTTATTACAGGTAGAAACAGAGTTTCATATAAAACTTAGGAAATCCCTTAAATACAGCGCTGATGAAAACCAGACTTGGAAATGTGACAAGTCAGGGCACATTTTACTAATTTAATTGTATTTTCCAGGTTGACCTCCTGAGATTGGTACTGTCCTCAATAAGGCTTTGCAACATTTACACCGTACTTTTCCATTTTATATCTTCCAAGAGTGATACAAAATGAATGTATTTAAAATGTATTTAGCATTTATTGGCATAGTTTTAGGTTTTATCTTTTAATGGGATTTTAATTCGCTTTATTGCAGGATTTATGCAAGGTGCCTGGAATGCCAATAGGCGAGAGGGACCTAATAAGTAAAATGGGCCATTACAATTAATGCTAATATGACATCTGTTAGCAAAGCGAGTGGGTTAACTTCCTGACTGGGCCTGATACTTAAAGGAAACCAGGCCTGATCATTTTAGGTTTGGGGAGTTGCCTAGACTGTTTGAAATGCTGAAGACTCATGTCATAGTCTTCTTTTAATTGAAAAGTCCTGATCATATGAAGGTCCCAATTACCTTCAAAATACCACTTTCTGATATTAGACTTATCCTAAGAAAGACTCGTGAAAGGCCCTCCATATAGGGAGGGTACTTTTAGGCATTCATTATATGACAGACAAAATATAAACATTTTTTCCCATTTACATGGTGGTGGTGGCAACAAGGAGGAGGGCTGATGGGAGGAGGCTCATGAGCCATTCTCTCCTGCGTGCACAGAACAGGTACCCCCAACTCACATTGTGTGATGCTGTAGAGGTCTTTGTGGTCAATTTACCTTGTCACTGTGATGTGGAAGGAAGAATTACCAACCGTTTTCATAGGAATTGCATGTGTAGCCACATTGATAATGCCAGTGACTTTAGTATGATTCTCTGAAATCATAAACACCCACCTGCTCCCAACCTATAGACCCCAAAGAGGTATAAATTAAGGCACTCTACTTAATCAAAAAAGTCTATATGTAAAAATCAGCATGAAAAGTTACCCTGTAAAAAGTCAAAATAAGCTGAAAAATGTGTAACAGAAGAAAGCCGGTGGTTTGTCATTGTCAAATGAAACAGTCCGAAAATGTGGGGTTGAACTGGCTGCTTCACCTCTCACCCTGTGAGCTACCCAAGGGCTGGTACCTTGCCCTCATCTCTTTTATTTACATACCCATCTTATCTCTACTCCAGGATGGTGAATCCTTTGAGGACCTCTTCATATCCCCCACAGAACCTAACCAAACAGGAGACCATATACTTAGAATCCTCAGTAAACACTTATTTAATCATTGACTTGAATCAAGTTAGGCCAGTAAGTTTTCTATGTCTGGGTAGAATGTAGGGAGTGAGGACAAAATAAAGGTTGACTTCGTCTGATGGAAGACTTGGTAGGGGAATGGGACAGATTGTAAGGGCCTAAAGTGGAGTGAAGAGCATAAGAGAAGCCATTGATTGAAGTTTTAGGTTAGTTTAATTAAGGGTGGAATAGAAGAGGAACGACAGGGCTTTCAGGATTCTTGTGAACCTGCCGTTTGGTGGGAGTGTTGTTGAAGACCTCTCTCCTGGACTCTGCTAAGAGCTTCTTAGTTGGTTTTAGTCACCAGTTTCTCCTCTCTCCCGTCCATCCTCCGTATGGTGTCACTCTTGATTCATGAACAGCCTTTCTTAGCCCATTAGCTAAAGGATTGTATCCAGGCGTCTTAAAATTTTTTTTTTTTTTTCAACGTGTATTTTATTTTTGGGACAGAGAGAGACAGAGCATGAACGGGGGAGGGGCAGAGAGAGAGGGAGACACAGAATCGGAAACAGGCTCCAGGCTCTGAGCCATCAGCCCAGAGCCCGACGCGGGGCTCGAACTCACGGACCGAGAGATCGTGACCTGGCTGAAGTCGGACGCTTAACCGACTGCGCCACCCAGGCGCCCCTATCCAGGCGTCTTAAACTCTTACTGTGAATGTAGTGCTGTCACCCCACTGCTGCAGCCTCTCCCTGGCACCCCCTGTAAACTCTCCCATCGACTTTCCACCGTCCCCTATTGCATGAGGGGCTAAAGGACATACAAGGCATGTCTTGGCCTTGTCTGCCTTATGGTTTTAACATTTTATGGTTTTACATTGGGAGTTATTTCCCTAAGTGAGGTTCATTTCTGAATATCGTTGTAGTCCTCATAGCCAAGCAGAGTATTCTCACTTCTAAATGATGGAAACAAAGCTGGAAAAAAGAAAACAGAAAACAAAATTATGATGCCAATTTGGGCTAAAAGAGACTGCCACCAGGGATCAGGCTAAAACAATGGAAAAGACAGAAGGCGGCTTAGGGAGGTGTTGACAGCCACAAGATCCAGAAGAATGGGCCAAGGTTAACAGGACTTCAAATCCTGGCATGAGTTTATTGAGATACTTTTAATATATATTGGTGAAGTTGTAGGAATGTAGGGAAATAAAAGTGTGGGGAAGGAATACTAATTACGATTGTCTGATTTCCCAGTATGGCTCAACAGATAGCATCATAAATTAAGCTAGGTGATAGTGATTTGAGCACACTTAAGTAGAATGGGCAGAAATATGCATGGGAGCAAAATAGAGGCCAAAAATACATAGGAGCAAAAAAGAATTTTTTTTATAAATTCTAAATATATAACATGCTACATGATATAACACAAAGTGGCCTTTCCCGTTGATGGAAAGGAGGAAATGCAATGTTCCCTGCTCTTTTTTTCTTATTTCTGCCTCTTTTTTTTTGGCCTTGCCATTGTCCTCTCTCCTGTCTGCTTACACGCCCTCCCCAGATTCTGAGCATTTCTAAGTGTACAGTCATTTCCCGATATCATGACTCTGAACTTAAAGAGGAAACACCTACTTTGTAGAAGGTGTCTTGGTAGAGAGGAAAGGGCCTGCCCACACTTTGGGGTCAGATGGGCCAGACTGGGCCTACAGCTTTACTCAGCCACTTCCTGTCTTTAGGGCCCTCGACATGTTTCCATATCTATTGGTTGGGGACAATTACACTGACCTCACAGAAGTGTAAGAATTAAGGGTCAAGGGAAGAGAATGAACATTTATCAGTATTTATAATGTGCCAGTCATAGGTCAAAGGCTGAAGGGCTGCGTATGCATTCTCAGTTCTCATGACAACCGGGTGAAGTAGGCATGATTAAACGAGATAACACATGTAAAGACCTTGGTATAGCAAGTAGGGAACAGTACATTGTCACCTCCTAAAATTGGGGGGGAGCCAGATCACAGCAGTGATTGGCACCATACCCCATACTGTCACACTATGTTGAAAAATTAGGCCAAAAAGCAATTGTCTGTTTCTGAATAGTATTGTGGGCTGAATTGTAGTTTTCTTAGGAATCAGATGGTTGAGATCATCCCAGTCCACTGCATGTCCCCGGGAAATGAATCCAGGCTGTGGCTGTAATGGCAATGAGGTAGGATGCAGAGGTGAGGTCACTCCTGTTTCACAGTAACAGCATCTTCTCAGGTAGCAAGTTTGTGATAATTAATATCTATTATGTCAGTCAAGAGAGAATGATAAATTATTTGTTTGCTACCAATGGGTATATCTTTCTTCCTTGTATATAGAAAAGCTGTAATGACTTGAGCTGTTCCAGATGCTACAGAAGTCATAGGCTTCAATGCAGGGATGGTATCCTACAAGAAATCTTTCCATCTCCACTGGTCTCATCAAATTCTTATCCACCATTTACATGCAACATATATGGGGCAATCCACCCATGAGAGAACAGTTCTGATTTATGTTAACATATCACTGAGAGATTAAACCACAGCCTTGATGAACAGAGGAAAGAAATAAAACCTGAATACAGCTGACCCTTGAACAACATGGTTTGAACTGTGTGGATCCACTTGCATGTGGATTTTTTGGGGTGCAGTACAGGACTGTAACTGTATTTTCCTTATGATTCTCTTAATTACATTTTATTTTCTCTAGATTACTTTAAGAATACAGTATATCCTACATACAACACCCAAAATGTGTGTTAATTGTTTATGTTATCAGTAAGGCTTCTGGTCAATAGTAGGCTAGTAGTAGTTAAGATTTGGGGGAATCAAAAGTTATACATGGATTTTTCAACCACACAGGGGTCAGCACCCTAACCCCACATTATTTAAGGGTCAACTCTACTGCTATTCCTCCAGTTTCTCCTCTCTTTTCCACCCACAACACGAACACACATATGCACAACATGTACGCATATGGACGGATGCGCACACAACTCATATTTACATTGATCGTGGTAACAGAGGAGATATGCAAGATAGTTTCTTATGTTATGTGTTGGGAAATCCTCAGTCCTGGCCTTGCACATATCACACCAAGACAATATCATTCGAATGTTCACAATTTGACATAACTTCTAAAAAAATTCTTCCTATCCTTGCAATATGTGGATACTTTTAGAAAGATACATGTTAAAAAATCAGTGAATCTAATCTGTGCTAAGTAGGATTTTTGGCAACTGAGGGTGAAGGTTACGCACGAATGATAAACTGGTTACCTGTTTTGGATTTCTGTCTATAAACATCTTACCCCATACAGTTTTTATCATTACCACAACTCTGTGATTAAAATGATAATGTTAATGATAACTAATTATGATAACTAACATTTATTAAGTGCTTTCTCTTGCAAGAATTTGTATACATTCCCTCAGATTTCACAGCATCCTTGTGAAGTGGACATTATAAACAACAACAACAACAACAACAACAACAACAAAAACACTTTGCAGTACACAGCATGTTTACAGACCTAGAGAAATGGCTTAGCCAAGCTCCCGGAGCTACCAAGCAGTGGAGTTAGCATTTGAACCCATTGGAACCCATGTCTCTCGGACTCCAGCATCTTTGTTCCTAGTTAAGAAAATGGAGTTGAGAAATATTTTCCCTGTTTATAAAAGGTGTTAAATTTTTACTCCCAGGGCAGCTCCTCCCTGTTAGTATTTAACATTAATATTAATATTATTTCACAAAGGACAGAATCAGCTATGCTTTGCTGCTCAGAACGCTTCCTTGCCCAAGTTCTAACACTGGCACTGATCATGCTTCCATGTGACTTCTACCCCTCCTTCATTTCTGGAACGTTTAATAGCATGACATTGAGAGAAGTAATATTGAATCCTGACAAATAATCGCCCAACCAATATTCTGCTAGACTTCTTGATGAGAAGATGTTTCCTACGAACTGAAGTTTGTTTTTCATTAAAACAACCAGGACATTCATATGCTGTTCATCTCTTGACCTGAGAAATGAAATTTAAAAGAATCAGGGATTCTTAGGTTACTGATGTGGAAAGAACATTTGAAGTCATTATCCCCCTCTTCTAGTTCATTTTAAATGACAGAATTAAGGTTTCCTTTGTTTTACCTTTTTTTGGGGAGGGGTCAAAATATATGAAAATTTAGTGTGCATTAAAGTGGTTATCCTCAAATAATATTAATTTTGTCCTTTGGTCAAAATATTCATATTTCTGAAAGTTTAAGGAACTTGAGATATTTAAGTTCTTGGAGAAGTGCTAAAGGGTCTGTTTCTTACAGAGGTTTCAAACCGTCACCGTTCATTAAAAAAATTACAGAATCCCTTTACAATTTTTTAATTGTTTATTTATTTAGATTTGAGAGAGTGAGAGAGAGAGCACAAGCAGGGGAAGAGCAGACAGGGAAGGAGAAAGAGAAAATTCCAAGCAGGCTCTGCGCTGTCAGCACAGAGCCTGATGCGGGGCTCAAACCCATGAACTGTGAGATCATGACCTGAGCCAAAGTCAGACACTCAGCCAACTGAGCCACCCAGGCGCCCCTACAATTTTAAGATACCAAAACCTATGTCTGTCAGCATCTGAAAGGCGCCCAGAGAGCGTGTCCTGAACCCCGCTGGTAGCTACAGAGCAGCCTGGCATTCTGGTGGCCTTTGGCTCCTTGGGGTTTGTATGTGAAGCTCTAAGGTGGATGCTGTTGAAGCATCGAGGCAGTAAAGGTCTGATTGCTGGAGATGGGCTCACTGCTCCTGCTCACTGCTCTGTTGCCCTGAGGGAGGAGTACTAGGGAACAGGCCTGCCATGCACCACGCATTCCTGTTGCCACCCTTGCTATGACTCTTTCCTGCCTTATCCGTTATCTTTCACCCTGTGCAAAATGAGACTCCCGAGAAATCCTCTCTCAATGTGCCTGTGCCACTAGGTGTGGTATATTAGTAAACAGTCTTGTTAAAAATGAATTTAAAGGCCTGGCACACCCCAGTGGTGTTGGCAAGGATTTGAAGGTAGAGGACAGAGGGATATCATTAGCCTTATTTTTATGAGAACTCCCTAATATTACTGTTCTCATCTTGAACAACTGAACAGTCATATGCAAAACCTCTGTATTTCAGCTCAGCCTCCCACATTGGGGCCACCTGCAGGCAATCTTCACTTATACATCATCCTTATTGTCAGTTACTTTTCTTTGCTAAAATACTTCTTTAATGAATGCTATTATTTGCACTTTAGAGAACGGCTCATTATTCCTGATTTGACTTGTGTCCATGATGGCGACTGAATTCTTAAAAAGATGATACATGTAAGAAAAAAGGTAAATTTTATGTTCATGGCTGTGTGTCTCTAAAAAATGCAGTTCTGCTGACTTATAGCTAAAAGCAGCTCATTAATTAGCAAAAGTACTTAGAACTGTTTTACACCATAGAGAATATTTAAGCATTGAAAAATTGGAGAAGTATGTTCTTTCCGTGAGAATCCTAGGCATATTTTGTCCAGAGAGAGCTCATTACTTTTTCCTCTGTTATACAACGTTAGACCATGGCCTCTTTTGACGTAAAATTTTTACTTTCTGAAAAAGGACAGGAGGCACACTTTTTTCTTTTTACATCAGCCATTCAGAGTTTACTAATAATGCTTCCGTGTCCACTCTGGAGGGAATTTAAATCACCTTAAGAACTAGAATTATACTGGTTACTTTTATTTCAAGTTGGGATTAAGAAATTTAAAATGAAAGAAACACTTTTGAAAAATAGCAATTGAGAATTCCCATTAGGTTTACTGTGTCTTTATTAGTGCATGTTTTGGGGGACTTGTTAAAAAAAAAGGGAAAATCATCTTTTCTTGGTTGAAGGAAGGTGGTATGTGCGTTTAACCCTTCAGCGACTGCAGGCATTATTTATGTAAGCAGCTTTGCCCTGAGTAAGTGAAACTCAATCCATGGTGTCCCAGAAGCAGTGACCTCTGACACTACCTCTGGGGGCAGAGGGCAGTTGTTCTTCACCCACCTTGGAAATGCTTTTACCAGGAACCCCAGGGCTGGGGTTTCATTTCTGCTCCACGCTGATTTGTTTACATTAAATTAGCTGGCGGGACATCAGCTATATCCTCCAGCACTTAGTGTGAGGCTGTTATTGAAAACCATGGCTGCTGTGCTTATTTTTATTTATTACTTTTTTTTTTAACCCAAGAGTTGCAAAACAGCCATTTGAGTGGGAGATAATCAGAAGACTGAATCTTAATGAATCATGAGTCTCTGTATAATATAAAGAGGAAATAAATTTTTGGAGCAAATTGCGGGTATAAGGTTAATAAATCTTGTTTATCTGATTAAATTACAAACAGGGAGGCATTACCTGCCCCAGACTCACCAAATACACGGACTAACATACCTGTAGTCATGCACACACCATGACAGATGATGGCTTCATGCTGGGCACAAAGGAAGTGGCACCTGGGTGCCTGTTGGTTGATGAAACCTTGTAGAGTCCGCTATTGAGCCTTTTGAATTATAGGGTGGTACCACTATTTTTTCTGACTACATTCAAGAGAACTTCCTCCAGAAGCATACAAACAGGACAAAGCCTGGATCCAGTAGGAGCTTGACAAATCTCAGTAGCACAAGAAAGGGCATAAGGGGGCCATTTGCGGCTCACCCAAGGCAAAGGTAACCATTTCCTATTTTCTGACAGTGTTGGATTTGCTGGAACATTGTCATGGTGACCAGTGACACCTGAGATCTTTAAGTCTCCTTTCCTACCCCAACGTACTACAGATCTGGCATTAGTAGCCAGCAGTGATGGGTCTCCTGTCCAGCCCTGTTCTTTTCACTTGCTGTCTCTGTGCCATTGTATCTGGCAGAGTGCTTGCTCCTTGTCACCCAGCAGCCTCCTCTCACACCTGCTTCTGGACCCTCCAACCCTCCTTCTGTCTTCGTGAGAATGAAGTAAGAGTCCAGTGAAATATGTATGTGATTGACTATCAGGTTGTATACCCGAGCAAGGGATTTTTCACCTCCATTCCTCCCTCCCTGCCTACCCCCACCTTCACATTGGTCCTCAGCCATGACCCAGTGGGGTTTGGTGACAGCAGCCCTCAGATACCTAGCCCCAGGGGGTGGAGGGGACTCTATCCACAGTACACACCACAGTGTGCTGCTTCCTCCCAGTCGAGACAGCCACAGCAGAAACAAGCCAGAGCATCCTTGGGATCTGTTGCATTTCCTGGGCCCCAGATGAGGTTGAAAAAGTGAGGAGCCCTGAGGAACAGTATCAGGAGGTGAGTCTTTGCATTTCTTGAGGACCTGGTCTCTGTTTCCATTCTTGCCCCCACTTTTACCTTTTCTATCACCGTGCCCTCTTTTCCTGCCCTCTTGCCTCAGTTCCTCAGGGCTTGGCATCCTTCTCCAAAATCCAAGCCTGTGTCCTTGTCTTTGTGTCTGATACCTCATAAGAGTCATGTGTGATTATAGTTCATGGATTTACTTTTGAAAACTGATCAAGAGAATAGAGTTGGAAGGGAGTTTATGTTTAAAAAACCTTTTTAAACACTACAAAAGTATTTGAATATTTAATTTCTTTACTAATACATTGAAATTTTTTTGCTCATTAAACTTGGCCAAATATAGCATTTTATTAGAGATTAGGTCAGCACAAGAGTATTTTTAAACTCAAGTTCAGATATCAGTATAACAGACTCAATATAGTCAGATCAGGCAAGTTCAATAAGCAGGTATTCAAGATCTCAGCTCCTGCTGATTTTCACCTGAAAGTTCCAATAACTCCAGCATCAGATGTCTCCTAGTTGAGAAATACAAAATCAAAGACTTTTTCCATTGTTAAATACATAACACATCAAACTGATTACACTGGAGCCCTGAGGTTGCTGTTGACGAAATGTGCTTATGATGCAAACATTTACAGTGTGTTATTTTAATTTTTTTTGGCAGATTATTGTCCCCAGACTCAAATTATGCCTTACATTTGTCCTAATGATGCCAGTACAATTGTTTTGCTTCATTATGGCTGACTGTCTAAAGCTACCTTTCCCTTGAGTCACTGAAAGTTTTATTGGAGTTCTTTAATATGATCATAAAAATTAATGAGCTTGTAATTAGATATAAGAGAAGCAAATCCAAAGTTTGCTAAACAAACAGTTGTTCTACTTATGAAGAAAAATCATATTCTGGCTAATGTCCACATTAAAAAAGGTAATTGGAAAATTAATTCAGATTTCTCTTCTAACTTTCATCCATCATTGAAATCAATACTATCAATAGCATCAACCTTCCATTTCCCAAGTGAGATCTAGGCTTAGTCAATACATTTACTATAAAGAGAGCTCTAATCAAGGGATGGAATAGAACTTCAATTCATGAATATTCCAACTGTAATCGAGCTGCCACTGACTTTTAATTAGAACATGAGAGAAATCTTGAACTCTTTCAAAGCATTCTCCAAAATAGATCAGCTATCTCCCAAACTTCTCTTGCATATGAGCACAGCACTTTCACACCATCCCTATTTAATAACTTGATTATATTTTATACTATAGCAAACCCAGTCACTGATATATCAGCAGAACTCAAGTGAGTGGACTGGGGGCAGTGATTTCTCTGACTCTGGGAACACTTGCTTCACATTGGAGGGTTCTGTCGTTCTATCTCTTGGTAGAGGCAGAAAGAAACAGAGCCCTCTTTTGCATTATACCCATCCCAAAAATGACCTTAGACATTAAACTGCCATGGTGTCTTGGCACAGGCAGAGGGAGAAACTGGAGATGTGTCACTGGAACTGAAGCTGGCAGCAGGGCCTGGGTGGTGGGGAAGGTGACACTAGAGAAAGGGAGCCATGCCCACTGGGTTGTATTCAAATGCAGACATCAGTGGATACAAACTCTGGACCCTCAGAATGCCAGGCATTCTCAATTACTGCCAGCTCAGGTGGCCATTGTCACTGAGTGGATTTGCTAATCTTATTTTTTTCTAGATCTAAGCCACTTGTCTCTCGTGTGTGAATAACAATAGGAGAAAAAGATCCATGTATTGTGCCTTAACTATTACCAGGAGACATATTAAACATATTTAGACCTATTTTTCTTTTTTTCTTCTCCTATTAAGTTGAGTATAAACTCATAAAAAGAATGGATTCTACAATGAAATTTGATGAATGCCGCAATATGCAAAAGCATCACTTGAAATACAAGGAAGAGGAGGTTTATCTTACTGAGTTCGCAGATACATTGGGAAGTGGTTTGGGTCACGGGCCATGGCCCTGGTTCTGGATCTGCTGTGTGAAGTCACTTAACTTCTCTGTACCTCTGTTTTCATCCTCACTTATACTCTATGATGTTTGGGCAAGAAATGATGTTTTCTTCTTCCAAAGAGTGGATCTCAATCTTAGTAAGTTCTTCACACCTCTCATCTGTCAGATGAAAAGAGGATGTGTACTGAACATGCTTGAAAAGTCTTTAAAATATTTTAGAAGCTCTCTGATCCTTCTCTCCAAACACAACGATGTTCTGGGGTAGGGATCCTGTCGTTCAACTTTGTCTCTCTGGCACCCAGGGCAGTTATCAGCAGAAGTAAGCACTCAGCACTCAGTTGCTAGATGAGACCCCATGTCTCCTCATTTGATTTTTAGGGTATCGAGAGCTCTGTATCCTGATGGGATGCTTACATGAGTCTCTTAAATATATTAAATTTCATTCTTTAAAAATCAGGTCATTTTATTTTTAAATTCATTCTTGCTGTAGTAAAATGCATTTTACTTCTAAAATTATTAAATTCATTTGCTTTTTAAATTATTTTTTAAATTTCTCTTATTTTTATTTTTAATTCATTTTAATTTTTTCCTTTTTTGTTTAATCTCTTCATGTATCAACACTCATTTCATTTTTTTAACAATATAATTGACATTTTTTGGCGTATATAACTATGAATTTTAACATTCAGAGCCTCCAAAAACTCAATTTTAATTTCTCTTTGATTTTCTACTAATTTATTTAAGTCAACTTGTATGTATGCTGAGATAAGGATCTTCCTCTGTTATAAAGTGTTATTTTTAAAAAATGAGAGAATACCTGTTTTCTTTCAAGAAGGTTCTCACAGTGGAAATAAGATCTGATTTATCAGCATTTCCTGAGGAGCAGCTACTAACAATAATATTAGTGAATTGCTTTCTTTTAGTGTACTGTGTGCCAAACACTGCTCGCTGTATGTAACACAGGTTCCTTCACTTCATCCCAGGAGCCCCCTCAGAGTAGATGAGTGGACATCCTTCTTTGACAGATGAGAAATGAGAGACTTGGAACGACTGCATAGTACATGAGGACAGAGACAGGACTCTGTCTTCAAATCCTGCCCCGTTCCCATTCCAGGCTGCCTCCCTGTGAACAGATACCATTTATAAAGATGATGTGGCAGGTGTGTGTGTGTTCACATGCACACACAGGCACCCACACGTGTCCTGGAGGGAGGGAAAGGGGAGATTTGCCAAGAAGCTGCCAAAGAGTTTGTTGCACGTCTACCCTGTTTATGAAATAGCAGAGGCGGGTGCAGGGACAGCCACACTCATCTACATGCTTGTGTTGACCACGGCAGCCAGCTGAAAAACCATCTGCTATTGGAGCCCTGGTGTCTGCGTGTGAGCTTTTGTTCCATGACGCGGCAGTAGGCCTAGTGTGGGAAGAGCCAGCGGCCTGGTGACCAATGCTTTGTCCCCTTCTTCCTGTTGTCACTACTTGGTATCTCTTGATGTTCAGTGCCCAGCTAGCCCCGGTTCCTTATTATACATCAAGCCAAGCAGTTGGACCAGCACCTGATACCTGATGGGCGACTGATACCTTCTCGGACAATAAGTACTAAGCCCTGTGACGGAAGGCTGTTAACAGTTTCCTTTTTCTGGTACAGACTAAGATTCCTCAACCAGAGATGAACAAATAAGCAGATAGATCCCATGTGTTGCCACAAATGCATTTCCTGACCCATTTCTTCACTCTTGTGAGGTTTTAACTCCCTCAGTTTCTGGCAGAAGTTCCATGGGGCGGGGGTGCCTGGGTGGCCCAGTCAGTTGAGCAGCTGACTCTTGATCTCGGCTCAGTTCATGATCTCACGGTTCATGAGTTCGAGCCCCATGTTGGGCTCTGTGCTTACAACGCGGAGCCTGCTTGGGATTCTTTCTCCCCCTCTCTGTCTCTGCCCCTCTCCACTTGCTTGTGCTCTCTCTCTCTCTCTCTCAAAATAAATAAATAAAAACTTAAAAAAAAAAAAAGCATTCCACAGGGCAGCAGCCAGCTTCCTCTAACCTCTTCTCCACATCAGCAAATACCACGCATCCCTAAATGTATTAACTGTCTACAGGAAATGTATGATTTCCTTTTTGTTGTTAGGAGGATCTGGAAGCCAGCACTCACAGGGGCTCTAACTGTCTGGGTGGCGTTAGGCCAGGTCTTTAGCCTCTCTAAGCTGTGAAAAAGAGTCGTGGTTCTCCCTGTCTCATGGGCTTGGGGTACTAAGTGAGACAAGGAATATAAGCTGATAACGTAGCTAGAGATCAATTAGTTACCATTATCATCACCATTCATAACAAAGATCTACATGATCATAGCCTCAAGGATAGTTTATATATACAATTCTGCTTTTTTTGAGCAGGCCTTTACTTACCATTGGCTGTCTTGATTACTTCCTTGCCTCAGTGCAATTCAGGATATACACGTAATCTGGCATCACTGGACCATTTTTTCATGGATATAATATTCGACTTTTTGTTGGGCTTTGCGATTGCTCCTCGCACTTGAAGAATAGTCTTTGGTACAGAACCTAGGAGGTTGTAACTAAAAGCTCACACCCTTCTTTGCACCCAGTTGATTCACCCGTTCTGATTAGTCACTCAGAAGAGAACGGTTGCATCTTCTGTGTTCAAAAGTAGGAGGAGGGGGTGCCTGGGTGGCTCAGTCGGTTAAGCATCTGACTCCTGATTTCAGCTCAGGTCCTGATCTCACGTTTTGTGAGTTCGAGCCCCACATCAGGCTCTGTGCAGACAGTGCAGAGCCTGCCTGGGATTCTCTCCCTCTCTCTTCCCCTCCCCTACTTATGCTCTCTCTCAAAACAAATATATAAAACTTAAAAAAAATAAAAATGAAAAAAAGGAAGAAGGAAGGTGCTGTTGTTCTATACACCTGGTCCAAAGGTGAATTTTGAAAACTGTGAATGCTTTCTTCTGTTCATGTTATTATTCGTATTTCCTCAAGACAACAGACCCGCCCTTGCTGACAGGTAACTGAAGTTAGGACTGCCCTCAATGGCCTTGGAGCCAAGCAAAGCTCCCTGGTCACCCGCTTGAAACCATGACTTTGGCTTTGTTAACTCACTCTGCCTGCGCTAACCAGCCACAGGGGACCACCTGCTCAGAGCACTTGTTATTACCTCTTGGTCCTCATGCAGTGCTTCTCTCTCCAGTTCTGTGTGTGGCTTGTCTGTGGCTTCTGCAGGTCAGTCTTTATTAAGGGAGCCCCTGTGCGCGTGGAGTAGGGGACACACATATTAGGGTGAGTTCGTAGCTATCAGGTCACTGCCCAAATAAATCCTTGGTCTGGGTTTAATCTGGCAATTTTGCTTTCCCTTTGTAATTGCCTACTTTGTGACACCTTTTGAGGGAATTAACTGCTTTTGACAATTTTGTAATCTATAAAGGAGTATCAGGGTGTATTTGTTGTTCAGTTGACTGTCATAAAACAAAATAACAGCCAGTGAAAATTTTCCACAAAAAATAGAATAGTTCTTTTTTTTTAAATAATAAAGGGAATTGTGTTCATTATAAAAATTCAAAATCGTAGAAAAGCATAAAGAAAAATAAAGATGATACCATGGTCTATCAAGATCCCTCCAGGACAGATCTCCGGATATTCCTGTGTATATGCACGTGCCCACCAGTGATTTCAAATGGTTGTTCTTCTAGATTTCAAATTAATTTTAGTTAAAAATTGGTAAATTGGTAAAACTTACTGAAATATGATAAATCTTTCACTAAATATTGACTATAAGAACAAAAGACCAAAACATTAAAATCATGATTGTCAGGATTACCAGTGATTTTTATCTTCTGTTTATCATCTGAATTTATTAGCGTTCTTTGATAATGAAGAAATAAAGTGATCTAAAATTTTAATTTGGGGATGCCTGGGTGGCTCAGCATTCGACTTCAGCTCAGGTCATGATCTCATGGTTTGTGTGTTCGAGCCCCACATTGGGCTTGCTGCTATCAGCACGGAACCTGCTTTGGATCTTCTGCCCCCTCTCCCTCTACCCGTTTCCCACTTGCACACTTTCTTTCAAAAATTAAAAAAAAAAAAAATTGAGAAAAATTTTATTGGTCAGTAATTATGCTTATAGAATTTTTTCACAATTTTAATTACTGCATCATCTTCTAAAAACTTGCTGCCGTCATTGCTAATGTGAAGAGGTATAATGTGGACATCAAGGTCCAAGATCATGTCTCATCCATCTCATTACGTAATAACAGATTCATATTCTTCGTGGTAGGAGGTAGGGTTACACAGTAAACTACGGGGGAGAATTCAAGGAGACAACTAGATGATTTATATTAAAAAAAAAAAGTACCTTGATGTGTTAACCTGGAGTCCTGGATTTGGTATTCACTCAGTAAGTATCTGGTCTGAGTAAGAGTGAAGGCTAGAGCAACTTTGATATCCTAAAGTAATTAAACACAAACTAATGATTTTTGCATTGTTGAAGGTTCCACAAAGGAGTATGTACACACCAGGAACTTGGAGGTTGGTTTTGTTGTTGTTGTTATTGTTGTTTTTATTTGTTTGGTGGAGGCAGACAGGTGGTCTCTATTTTTTTCTTAGAGGAAAACAATGTATCGTCCTAAAAGTTCAGTCTGAACTGAGTGCCAGTGGGACAAAAACCAGGAGGCTGAGGGTTCATTCCAGCCCTGGGCCAATCAGTCCCTCAGACTGAGTAATTACAACATTCAGACCATCTGTGAATACTCAGAAGCCAACTGAATCTCAAAAGCAAGCAAGTGTTTTTCCTAAGAATATATACATAGTATTTGGTCACTGCAAAAAATTGTTCAAGATATGAGCTAGGTAGGTGTGTGTGTGTGTGTGTGTGTGTGTGTGTGTGTGTGTGTGTGTTTGCGGATGCATGCCCTATACATATACACACACTTTAAATTTGGAATAGAATACATTGTTTGAAGATACTGCACTATTCAAATTAATTTAACTTAGTTCGGAGCTGAATATTTTCTCATCTAGGGAGTGCAGTTGGGAAAGCACAAGGTCATAAAGTGTAATGTCCACCTGTTTCCAGATATAAGAAGCCATTTCATAAGGTGGATGAACAGAGCTCACATTACATGGTAACATCAAAAACAAAAGACTTAGCTGACGGAGGCACTTCATAGGATGTTACACAGATAATTGGCTTTAGCTCTGGTCTTCCTCTTATCTTCATTAGCAATCAGAACAGGAAGAGTACGAAGTATTTAACTTAAATATTACAAAGTATTAACTTAAAAGATACTACAGGTCAAAAGTAAGTAACAAGAAATGCCACTATGATGAAAGTCATGTGACAGAATGAGTTCAAAGCTTCCCTGGAAAGTCTGTGTATTTCATACATTGTTCAGCATAAGGTGGGAGTTAGGACCATCCTGTATTTTATCCAAAGTCGTCAAAAACGCAAGATCTAGGACACAATATAAGGAGATGCAGAAATAGTAAGAATAAAGGTGATTGTAAAAGTGACTCCCAATTATGGTGCTCCTAGATTAGATTTGATGGGGTAGAGACTAGCACAATTCAATGCACTCTAGGTACAGCATTATGTCACAAAGCTGAGATGGAGTCACTGTATAGTCTGTAACCCCATGGAGCACTTCAATGCTGAACTCCATCTGGGTCACTTATTTCTAGAAAGTGTAGACAAGGGGCCTCCCAGGCCAGCAACAAGACTGATTAAAGGGATGGGAAAAGTCATTATGAGAACAAATTAAATGACATAAGAATGAATAATTGGGCTAAGAGGGGGTGAGGTAAGTTTAATGTAAATCAGCTCTATTATAGCTCATATTTCTTGAAAGCATAGTCTGTGCACCAAGCACCACGTAAGCGCTTTGCGTGCATTCCGTCGGTTTTTACATTTCTCTTTCACAGTGAGTTACTATTATTATCCACATTTCATAAATCAGGAAACTAAGGTTTAAAGAGATGGTGAATGAGCATGCCCAAGATTTTGTAGCTAATGAGTGGCAAGCTTTCTGCTCGTGGGTGATGCAAATATGTATTCGTTTGTGTGCATACATAGAGCCCGCCCTCTTCCATTTGCTGACATCACACACCTCTTCCTCAAATTCCGTTTGGGGTGTTTGCGCCCATCTACATGACTCTAAATACATTTCTAAGTGTTGCTTCTTATGGAACCTTCTGTCCCTTCTCATTTTTTATGTAACATATGATGTCTGATATTCTTAGTTATATAAATATATCCTGTCTCCTAAATGGAGCTAATTTCTTGAGAATGGTAAATGTGTCTCCTGTCCCAACACATAAACACACTATAAATGTTTGCTTTTGAAGTCTATGCTTATCATTTGTCTCTTTTAAAGAATTTTTCTCTGACAAGCACCTAGCATGTCACCATGTACTGTCAGTTAATACTCACTTTGTATCTTAATGTGTGTGTGTGTGTGTGTGTGTGTGTGTATTCATAGCAAGCATTCTGTGCACTGCTTACTATATACGTTATAGTCACAGAATGCCTGTTCCAAGTGCCAGACAGGGCTTGAACAGAAAAGAGCCAGACACCTTGCTCAGTGGGATAAAGAAAGTCCACCATCAGTGCTAAGGATCTTATTTGTCTAAGACTAAATAAAAATGGGCACATAAAAAAAAATCAAGTTTATTTTAAGATTGGGATGAAATAAGATGAAAATTTAAAGTAGAAACCACAAACATTGGATCAATTGTGTTCAACCTTTTTGCAGCTCTTCTGTTGGATTAATTATCGACCTGTTTTTTTCCTTAAAACACTGTTTGGCATATTATTTGTACCATAAAGCAATTTGGAGTCTCCTGTTAGCATAGAGAAATCGTTTTGGCACATCTAGAGATATCTGAAGACAATTTAGGGTGTTATAATATTAGGATGGAGGATCATTTCATTATTCAATTATTCTGCTACAGCAAAAGTAGCAAATCTGTTTTATAAATAAGCATATGTTGAATTATAACTTAATGGATAAGTTCACCAGACCTTTCTCTAATATATGTAATCACTCCTGCTATAAAAGTGAAGTTTACAAAGACAGACTTTTCCTAAGCATTTAGATAAAAATAGTGTTTCTTGTGCTACAGTCCCACTGGTACTCTTCAGGGACTACAGGTGCTAATTTAGATACATATCATCCTCAATCCACAGTGTGTCCTCCATCATCCACCGCACAGTGGCTTGAGAATGGAGGGAGAAAAGTGCTTAGAAAAAATAGCTTTCGCATGTTATAGGGTATTCATCGTGATTTCTTGAATTATTTTAGGAAACTCAGTTCTCACTGATTTCCAGAGACCACAGTTGATGTATAAATTCCCTAATTTGTTTACTTTAGAGAGATCGTCTCAAGTGCAGCATCTGTTTTTGCTTTTTCTGTGCGATCTTGGTTTTACATCAGGAGGACGGAGGCACGGGGAAGTCACGTGACCAGCCGGAGCCCACACAGGAAGCTCCTGGAGTCTGACGGAACTTGCACCTCCCAGGATTGCCCCTTGCCTCCCTTACCGCTTCAGAGAGGCAACTTCTATGCCTAGCCTTTCCACTGTTTTTTAAGGATAAACTCCATCTGCCAGATAACATTATTTTACAACTTGAAGAATGTCAAAACTCTAATTTTGCCTAGGCATGTCTTATTTTGGACAGGCGGCTTTCTTTCATGAAGCGAAGATCAGTAACCTAAAATTACTTTCAATATGCAGAGGGGAGAGAGCCTTCTGTAAGTGCAGTAGTTATTTATGAAGCTTGGGTGGGGGAGCTCCCGATCATGTTCCAAAGAAATCAGGGAGATAAAATTTTAATGTTGAAAGCACTTATATTTTAAGCGTTTTCCACCATTTTGCTCCCTCTACTGTTCTTGCAGAAATGGCTGCTGTAGGAGACCTATTCCCAGAGCCCTGTTTAAGCTCATGTTCAAGATCACAAGGAGAGGAGCACCCCGTATTTTGTGATGTTAGTAGAAATACAAGGCGTTGCAACCCAGGAAAGTATCAAGAACTTCCATCTCCAAAAAAATAACCAACTAAATTTTCTGACACAAAGAGTGTCCCAAACTGGTCCTCTAGCTTCGGTTAGCACTTCTGTAAGGAAGGCAGAATTATTGTGAATATAAATTCAAGCTCAAGAGAGGAGAGGGATGTGGGGAAAATCCAATTAACTAGAGTGAATGTCATACAGAATAAACTACCCACTGCTAAAAGAAATAGTTTTTAAATTGGATGAATCTTTAGAGTAGAATTGATAAAATATGTCCTTATTGTATGAGAAGATGCACTTTGCAAATAATGTTTTTCAGGAGGCATCATCTGCTTGAGAATGTTTCATGTTCTTATTAAGAAGGCGATTAGAAGTTTGGAGCCTTTTTCATCATTGTTATTAACTTGCAGGGGAAAATCTTCCTACTCCAGTATTCATTAAATGGATCTCTTTGTGTGTACAAATATTAAAAGTAGTCTTGAAAGCACTTTAGGTAAGCAAGGAAAAAATGCACTGTTTGTTTCCTCATAGAATTGACATTTTTATTTAGGGAAAAAAATCCATGAATTTACAATCTCTCCCTTTCTAGGTTTTTCAACATTTCTTGCAAATTGTATGTAAATGAATGCAAATAAGCAATCCTCACTAGCAAGCTGCTTAGAAGTGTAAAATGCATAAAATTAAGATGCTGGGAGAAACGTGCATCTAATTAAGGTAGCATGTAAAGAAATGTTTAAATTCAAATTAGATACTTCAGTGGAAAGAATTACTTGTTTAATTCAAAAGGTGTTTTGTATGATTCAGGGAAGGCTTGTCCTTAGCGGTATTCCCATTTCCTTCAAAAATCAGTTTTAGGGGCTCACGCTGGCTCAGTTATATTTTAAAACTGAGTTTAACCTAAAAGTTCGAATGCTACAACAATATGTTCTAGTTTTAATGCCTCTAACCCAGATGGAGAGGCAGGGGTGGTCATCATTTGAGAATGAGGATGGTAGTGATGTGGCTGTTTCTGTCCCATTCACATGGAGCCCCTGTGGTACTTCCGTGTAATGGCTTCATCGAAAGCCTTGAGACACGCAGACAAGAGCCAGCTAGTGCTTCCTGGATCCGAAGATTTTCTGTGCAAGATGGGAAGGATGCAGGTGCACTCCATCAACAACCCCCTGCCATGCGGTTACCCCACTCAGGTGGACACATTCTTGATTCTTTTGGCAGTTTTAGGCATCTTCCAGTCCTGCCTGGGACAGAAGAAAGGAATTAGTTTAGGGGAGCCCGAGTGGCTCTGTCAGTTAAGCCTCTGGTCATGATTTCAGCTCAGGTCATGATCTCGCGGTTCATGTCAATGAGCTCCATGTTGGCCTCAGTGCTGTCAGCACAGAATCCCCACTTGGGATTCTCTCTCTCTCTCTCTCTCTCAAAATAAAGGTTTTTTACCTTAAAAAAAGCCTTTGGTTTAAATAAACGGAAGAACTCTTTGCAAAGCATAAAGCAGCAATGAAATTATTGAAAAGTTGATGATCTGTGTTGAGAAGACATAAACTATCTTGTAAGAGTAGCGCTGTTCCTGCCCCAGATGCAACAACCTAAAGGGCAGACGGAAAAACAGACAGGAAAGTAGTTCGTGCTAGATTTTGAATGCTTGAGTTTGAAGCGTTCTGCTAAGTCCCATTCACATGGTAAGAGCTCTTACTTTCCACCAGATTGTGTGCTTAGACCAAGTCCTCAGATTTCAAACGCATCCATGTTTTAGCCCAGAGTATCTGTTTCCTGGCTTCAGATATAAAATTAGTTCATTGTTAGGAAACAGTTTTGATCACATGTAATATATAAAACTCTCTCAGTCTTGGGTCCTCTCATCCAAAATTCCTCTGTCTGCGTCTGACATGGGAACCAGGAGGCGAAGCTGATACTGTCGTTGTTCATTTGGAAGGTTGGCTGTCTCTTTCAAGCAGGGGCAGAAATCCTTCCAAATCAGTGCCTATCTGCATTTACCCTCTCTTCCCCTTGTGCCTCAGTCCCCATGCTCATCACTGCCACTGAGCCTGGACCACATACTAAGCCACTGATATTGTGAATTGGAAAGCATCTACTGGCTGGTCTGTTTTTGAATCTCCAACAAGTTGGTTCAAGTTCAATCTAAAGAGTCATAGTTGTGTCTTCCTTGGGCCAGGGGATGTTTTCTGTGTTGACCTTGGATTATACCTTCCTGTCTGCTGGAGCTCTTCTTCCTCTGTCTCTCTGAATCCTTGGTACTTTAAGTGGCAGTCTCAGCCAGTGATTGGTGTGGTGATGGCTGTATCCTCCACACGGAATATACCTAGCTGCCCACTTCGTATTTTTCCTGGAGGTCCCATGTTTCAGCACCATCAGCACACCCCAATTCAATTTGAAAACTTTCCTCCAGACAGGCTCCTTCCCAATTCTAGGTCTCTCCTGGGTAACGATGCTATGACCTGCCCCCATCTGCTCCCAAATCACTAGTGCCCCAGATAAAGCTTTATTTTTCACCTGAACTTATTATGGTAGCCTCCTACCTGCTCTCCTGCCTCTCGTCATCACGTGCCTCTTCACTCCTTTCTTTTTTACATCATTGACAAAACTTTTTTTGCTTGAAACCTGACACCTCTCTCACATCCCTGATTAAAGGCTTTTCTGGTGGCCCATCATCAACTTTGTTGATCTGGAATGGTCTGGACTCTACTTGCCCTGCCAGCGATTTCACTGTCTTCTGCCCACAGTCTCTGCTCAGGCTGGCTGCACTATAGGGCTTGTGAGGGGCCATGCCTATGTGTATGCCGTTGCTTCTGCTGTCTCTCTGCCTGAAATGCTCCTTGCCCACCGGCATCCTCTGTGTCTGCCTGGGAGCCTCCTCCCCTGCCTCCTGCTCCTCGGGTGGGGTGGGGTGGGGTGGGGGAGCGGGGCCTCTCCTCTCCCTCCTCCAGGCCTGAATTTGTCATGCTCTCTTTGCTTGCATGTAGGGCCTCTGGTTACAGCATTCATCAAACAGCATTGTAAATTGTTGTTCCCTGGCATGCCTCAGTATTAGGCTGTGAACTCCTGAGGGCAGGAATTGCACTGGCTGAGAAGGTGCCCAGGGATAAGACCAGATCAGTGATTCTCAAGCTCTCTGGTCTCAGGATCCCTTTACACTCTGAAAAATTATTGAGGGCCTCAAAGAGCTTTTTGTTTATTTTGTGGGTAAATACCTATTGATATTTACTGTATTTGAAATTTAAATTGAGGGATTTAAAAATTACATACTAAGACCTTTAAAAATCAACAGAAATAAACCTATTACATGCTACTATAAATGATACATGTTTATATAAAATAACTATTCTTCAACATTAAAAAAAGCGAGAAGATCATCATCTTGCATTTTTAGAAAGCTCTTGATGTCTGGCTCATTGAGAGAGGACAGCTGGATTCTCATAACTGCTTCTGTATTTGATGTGGTTCATTGGGTTGTTTTGTTTAAAGCCTATGAAGACAGTCCACCTTGATTGTGTTTCCTACATCCAAACTTGAAAAGTGATAGTTTCTTACATGCCATTGTGATGTGAAAACTAAAACTTACAGGGATAAACTTTTTGTTCTGCTATTCAAAATGCCTTTTAAGTACCTAAGTCTGAGTAACAGGTTTTTGTCAGTTGTTCTTTTTAAGTCAAAATGGTACTCTGTGAAAAGAAATGACTAGTTCGGCTCACAGTTCAGTCACACACGTGCTTTTCCTTGAGTCAGACAACATACTTTGGTGTATAACACAACAGCTCCATGTGTACTTGGTTTCTCCTGACAAAACATTAGAAAGATTCAGAGGTGCCTGGGTGGCTCAGTCAGTTATGCGTTCGACTTCGGCTTAGGTCACTATCTCACGTTTTGTGAGTTCGAGCCCCATGTCAGGCTCTGTGCTGACAGCTCAGAGCCTGGGGCCTACTTCAGATTTTGCGTCTCCCTCTCTCTCTTCCCCTCCCCTGCTCGTGCTTGCTCTCTCTCTCTCTCTCCCTCTCTCAAAAATAAGATAAACATTAAAAAAAAAAGATATGTACTCAGGGGCAAGATTTACTAAAATTAATATTTACTGCTTCATCAAGGGTATGCCCAAGTGAAACCTGCATTTATCTCCCTTCAAGTGCTTCGAGGGGAAGAATACAATGACCACCAGGATTATTGGTGCTACTGCCTTCATTGGTGCCAAACTTCCAGCTGTTTTATCAGCTCCCTTGCCCACTGCGTACCATCCATGCAAATGTTAATCCAGTGAAGAAGGGAAATAACGTCTTAGTATCATTATAAAGTAGTTCTGACCTTGTGGACCCTTTGAGAGGATCTTGGAGACCCCCAGGAGTCTACAGACCACACTTTGAGCACCAGGGTCATCAGTCAGGCAGAGGCGCTTGACAGGGACTACAGAAGTTAGTGCAGTGCCAGGAAGGGTGTGAGGGGACGAGTGGCATGGTCACATTGGGACTTTGGAGTCCCTGTGTTGGCAGCAGAGTGGAGCATTTCTGGGGAGTCAGGGAGTGGGAACTGGACATTATTGCCAAAAACTAGCCAGTAAGATTGAGTAAGCCCGATTATGTTTAAACACTTTTGGAGTGGTGTCGTTATTCAAATCACATTCAGTTGCATGAATGTACTAGGTTGAAGGTACTTCTCAGTGCTCTTATTTCTGCTCTGTAGGTGTCATTCAGTAAATGGGCATATATTGGGCATATATATGCGTGGATCTGGTAGGTAAAACTTGGATGTGTGCACATCACTGGTTCGTTGGCCTCCCGGATCATTACTTTCTGACCCACTTTGTGTTTTATCATCAGCAGTACATTTCTTGCACTGTACACATCTATCCTGTTTCATATGTGGAAAACATTTGTTTACCATGGAGACCTCCTACTCAGTGGAAGCGTGGGAGACTCATTACTCAGTTAAAAGGTCTAGGTCAATATGATATTCAGAATAATCACAAATCATTCTAAACAGGCTAGCAGTGTTTGCTTAGGACTCCATTCAGGAGCCCTGCCTCTCTGTTGATTTCTTTAAAAATACTAAGCAGAAGACAATGAATCTTCAAACTCAGATGATTCCATTGTGATTGATCTGAGCCAATTTTTAAGGTAATTGATGATATTGCCTTAGTTGAGTCTGTTAGTGCAAATAATTATTAATCAATATGCTCTCAGCTCTTACTTCAGAAGATAATTCTAACACATGATTTATTCTGAACATTTCAATTGAGCTACCTTTACAAGAGGAAAATCAATTGGCGACTGGTCTAAAGCACTTTAATTATCTTTAGCTCTGTATTCCTTTCTTAGCCGAATTTACCCAGGTAACAGGCTTTCCCATTCTGGCAAGGGTGACAGGAAGTTGTTCATCACCATGGTACAAAGATAATATATGGTTCATCTTTGATTGGCTAAGTTGATTTAAAGTGATTTAAATACCTTAAAAACAAAGCATATGGCTTTACTTTGGAGAATATAGTTAGCATTGCCCTGGAAAAAGAAGGAACATACTGTCAATTACCATTCAGTTGGAAAGCAGTTTGCTGTAGCAGATAGTGAATGTCACGAGTCAATTTCCCCTGCAAACATGGGGACACCAGAATCGTTGAAAGGACATAAAGGTGTGAAGCATTTCAGAGGCAAGGCTTATAGTACTCCCCCAATTGTTGCAGTTTTTGGAGATGCTTTGTGGCTTCCCTATGCTAAGGCTTTCCAACCTGGGATCTGTTGTTTTGCCCTTTCAGGCAATGTCCTGATGAATGTTGTGGTTTGATATTTTTTTTCTGTGAGAAGAGATGCAGAAGAAAATAATCAGCACCAGGAATGAGCCTTGCCTTTGTTCCCCAGTGGAGCTTCCAAGCATCTGTTTTTGTTGTACTTGTGGAGGGTACAGGAATGTGTGGGCCTTGGCCTGGGACTTTAAGACATGATTCTAACAGATGGGAATTTTAAACGACAGTTCCCTGAATTGTCATCGTAGAAGCCCTTCAACTAACATTGAGATGTTGTGTTACGCTTCTTGCCCAATGTGGTGCCTCTTGCTGTTGTTGTAGCACATCCAAATGGCAAAATGTTAAGGCGTTCAGCAGCTTTTTCCAGGCCAGCTCTTCAACCGCCTCCACTCACAGAACACCCAAAGCCTGGGCCCAAGACTT
The DNA here is from genome assembly GCF_007474595.2 of Lynx canadensis. Lineage (NCBI taxonomy): Eukaryota > Metazoa > Chordata > Mammalia > Carnivora > Felidae > Lynx > Lynx canadensis. The sequence goes on along the minus strand of NC_044309.1, from coordinate 30,881,076 downwards.
CCCACACCACAAACTGAAACCCCAACTTGTTATCAGCCTGCCCAGTGTCCTGTCTCCAGAAGGTAATGTTCTTGAGCATTGAATAGAGTTCACACTATCAATTAAACAGTGGGAGAGAGGAAAGATGAGTTTGAAAAGGACATGGTTTGTGTTTGTTTGTTTTTTTTTCAGGAGCTAGTTGAGACATTCTTGGAATGTCTGGCTTAGAATTAGCACTATGGGGAAGACCAAGAAAAATGAAGCCCTGCCTCTGTCCACAGACAGTCGCAGCCCCTTTGGGAAGGGTTGGAGTAGAGAGGTGAGACATCAGACGTGGGAACACAGCAGGGAATGGACTGGCCCCAGAAGGGCTAAGGGTGAGAAGGGGAGTGGCGAGGTCTTCCAGCAGAGGAAGGAGAGGCTGATGGGTCACAGATTGGCGGATCTACAAGGACCCTCAAGGCGGTCTCTGTTTATACCCTCCTCCACTGCTTCACTCAATGCTCTCTGGGAGCACGAGCTTATTCTAGGCTGATGAGAGGGAAACTGAGGCATAAAATCTGAGGTCAGCCATGGTCTCTGTGATGACTTCTTTCAAAAGGACTCTCAGAGCAGCTGTCAGAGTCCAGGGGACCTTACAACAGTGAGGTGTGGCTGAAGGTCACAACAGTTATGGGACTCCCAGCTCATAGTCAACTTGTACATGGCAAGTCCCAGTGTTTGGAGACCTTTCTGATTGGGGCACTCTAGAAGCTGGATGGTTTCTATGAAAGTTGTGTCATCTATACTTGAACCTTCATCCAGCACACTCCTCCTGCGTTTCTTCTCTCTCTTTTCTCACACCTTGCCCATCCTTGGAGTTAGTGTGTGCAGGCTAACCCTTCTCCAGTTCTTGGCAGCTCCCTGGGATATGCACCTTGACTGGCTGTGCGCTCTTAGGCAGTCACCCAGCTCCTTGGGGCAAAGTTTTCCTATCTGTAAAAGGAGTACAATACTTCACTCATGGGGTTTCTGTGAGCATTAAATGAGATATTAAAGCACTTTCTAAACTGGAAAACTATTACATGATATCTATGTATATGCACATAGGTATACATGTAATATAATATGTAAGGTGTCGTTTTACTTTTCAGTTCTATTATTCCTCCTTACCTGCTGCCTGCTCAGGGCTTGTCTGTGTTCTCTGTAGCTGTTCTGGTTCTGAGATGAAGCCCTGAGTAGGTTGTAGTCCTTGCTCACCCTATCCCCTTCCTACCAAAGTTATGTCCTAGAGCAGAAATGTGAAAGGTAAAAAATATCCTGAAAATCAATGCCATGTCTGTATTGCATGTACTAGTTCAGTAAACATCCAGAAAATGAAGGAATTACTTGAAATTATTTGTTCTTTCTTTTCCTTTTGTGTTTTGTTTTTGTTTCCATATTTAATATACAGGAAGACTAATTTAAAGCCATTTCTCCTTCCTCTAAATGTGTTTGGAGATCTCTTTGACAGCTTTGCTCCTAATATTGTGTAATACTAATGACGTGATATGAAAGACCATGGTCTTTAGTACAAAGGAATGGAATTCTCAAAGACCAATAAAAGTTGCCAAAGATATTTGCGGATTGGGACCCAGGGTAATGCTTACATAACCTCCAACTGTTTTCCCAGGTTTAAAGTGAAAATAACAGAGATAAAGGCAGAAGCTACATGTGTAAATGTGATATACTAATAGCTCATCCAATCTGCATTAACAAAATAAACCGGGATTCTAGGCCCTAGAAGTGATAGCCATGGTGTCGAATGTCCTGTTCCCGTTCATTCCCAAGGATAGGGCTATGACAGGTGAAACACAGCATTTGTTTAAACAGAACAGGGGAAGACTGCAAAACATTCAAGGGCAGGAAGCAGCAATAAATACTACATGCGGTTGGAGCAGCAGGAGACCCTGAGGTGAGCAGAATGTAATCACTCAAAGTGGTGTTCAGCCGGGGCCTCTGGGGTCCCACCAAGGGACACAGTGAACTTTCTAAAAAGTCAAGACCTCTGTCTTATCTTCTTCCAAAGATGAGAAAGTGAGATGTGAAACTCCTTTCTGGAGGTGAGATTTGTTTTAATGATAGGTTCTGATCTCTTTTGCAGGCTTTGAGCAGAAGAACCAAGGGTCCAAAAATAGCTCCTTGAAAGAAAGAAAAAAAACAAACAAAAAAAAAAACAACCCACAGCCTCAGGGCCTGGAACACAGGCTGATATGCAGACATGGTGATCTGGGGTTGTAAATCGACAGTCCCTTTAACGTAGGAAGACCTAGTTAAGGAGACTTTGGTTTTCTTATAAGGCATGAATAAGTGCTCTGGGCAGTCTGCCCCTTTGGAGAACAGAATAATGCTAATAATTTGCATTTATATAATACCCCTTGGCTTGTGGATCTACAAGCACTTTGCAAACATTAATTAATTCTCTAAGCCCCCCGTGAGCCAGGGGGTGCCATCGGTAACTAATCATGAAGGAGGGCCAGTGATTCTTGCCAGAGTGGATATGCAAGTTAGAGAACACTGCGGGCTTGGGAGCCGAGGAGGTGGAGTGGAATTTTTATGAGAAAGAACAACAAAGGTAGAATGTTGATCAGCCTGTGTGTGGGAAATAAACCTGGATATTATGACCGGGGATGGAGGTCTATCAACAACAGTTTTGTTTCTCTCCTGTGATTCCAGGCATTTGTGGTGAAGCGGGCTCTGTGACGGCTTTGCCTCCTGCTGTGCTCTCTTCATTTTCAGAGCTCTGCTTGTACTTTGAGAGCCCAGAGGAAAGATCAGGGCTCAGTTCACCTGTGCCCAGTAGATGAGCACATGCAGCAGCTGGAACATACTGGAAGTCAGTACTCGTGTAGCTGTTCGAATAGTCAATTCAAAGATTCATTGATTGATTGATTGACTGATTGATTCACTCAATCACTACTTTATTTGATAAGCACATGTTTTTGAATTTTTGTTCCCTGTTAGATATTGGGATTATCCCTGAGGATTTGTATAAGAGAAAAACAACTGCCTGTTCATGGTCTAGCGGCTCAGTGCTATTTTCTTTATTCTCTCCATGGCATGTAAATATTTTCATTTCCCCAGTTTGCTTATTTGACATAGATGCTAGGATCATTGGAATGTTTCTGCAATTTGGATGTAATTTGCCAATAAACATTATGTACTTGAATTTCTTATGAGAAAGACACACTATGCATAGAAGATAGTAATGATGTGTCATAAAATAACCCATTGATGTATATAGTTAAATTTCATTAATTGTGGCCTCTTAGAAGGCCTGTTGGAAATTGTGAAAAGTTCAAATTTTAACCTTTTTTTTAAAAGAAATGTGGCAGTTTTTCCTTCCTTCCTTCCTTCCTTCCTTCCTTCCTTCCTTCCTTCCTTCCTTCGTTAGAAGTGTAGTTTGAAGCTAGCCAAAGTGCTGCTTGTTGGTGACACTCAAATGCATGTCCTGAGTAGACAAAATGTGCTTGTGATCTTCTGGCCTGTATCACCTGGAACAGATGGGTACTTTGGAAGTGCTAGGAATTGGTTAGAACACTTGTTTCCTAGAATAGATTCCCACTGTACGAGATTTTCAGAAAATGCAGATCATTTGTGCTTATGCCCTTTATAGATTAGTGCAAATGCCACCTTCAATCTAGCTCTTTCCAACTTATAAGAATTAGTGGAATGTGCATTATTGCCAAGTATTCTCTGTTCACACACATGTGTCTCTACTAAGGTGTAACTCGGATGAAATGAAATGATTTCGGTGCGGGTGGTTAAATCATTTTTATGTTACCTTCCAGTTAACTAGTATAGAGGGAGAATAATTATTTGGGGTAAAAATGTATATATATTTTTCAAGTAGTTTTGAGCTCTAGAAAAAGAATGAGATGATGCTATTGCTCCCAACATCCTTGCAAGAGCTGGCTGTCAGGACAGCGACATAGGAGTGGACTCAGGAAGGGGATAGCTCTGGTGTGTGTGAAAGATCAAACACTCCAGAGCTGGGATTTCTCCCAGCAAGACACACACTTTTTTCCAGGCTGTTGCCAGCTGGTTTTGCTGTGCGGTAGTGTTAAGCTTTACAGATTGAAAACATCTGGCTTTTCACCAGCCATGTGTACTCAGAAGGAGAGTAGTGTTAGCTGAAGTAAATTCACCAAATTCTTATCTGACACACTGAGTTGACCCTAATGTGATAAGTTGGGGCGATTTCTAAGGATGAATCTTGTTTCCAGCTGTGCAACTTTTCTCTCCTTAACCTGCCTTTGGAAGAATCCTAGTTTTAAAATTTGGAGCCTGTGCCTCTATTTGAGGCTTTCAAATGCAATGTCAATCCTGAGTTCTGAAAGTACCCAGAGTCATTTGCATAGAGGTCAAACACCATGTTTCCTGTAGGAACTTCCTGAGTTATGAAGTTAGAGCAATCGCTTGTAACCAGATGTCAGCAGGTTCCAAAACATGACTTGTTACCTGTTGCTGTTAAGAGCCATCGCCTTCTGGTGTTACCTGATTTCTGAGGCAATAATGGAAAGAAAATCTGTAAATGGTAGAAAAGTTTGTATTTATCTACTGGATACATACTGACAAACAAGGACAAATTAAGGTGATGGACTTTGGTTGTGTTGACCTTTTGACAGCAAGGTATTTCTTCTGCATGAAGAAGAGGTGGGGAGATGGTGAGGCACTCACCATCAGTCTGGATCTGTGTCTGAATTTTAGCAGACCAATGTTTTTAACTTATTAAATGGACATTGTACAGATGCATATTTTCGAACAGCGATACACAAACCAAATGTTTGTTAATTGGATCATGGCTTCCCACTGAGTTAAGACTTCAGAGCTGACTGATCAGTGTTTATAATTGGTCGCTCTTGTCATTGGTCCTACTGCTTTAGCTTGAAGTGTCTCAAGAAGTTAATGACCTGTTAAAACAAAATTCACTAGAGAAAGTCTTGAAACAGACTGGTAAAAGCCAGGAGTATTTATATTGTGTCAGGAGTAATTTTGTACACCAGTTGTGTGCCAGGTGTGTATGTGTATGTGTGTGTATATGTATGTATATATACACAATATAATAGCACAATAATCCAGTCAAGATGGTAGTAATTACCTCATGCGACATAGAGGCTCAGAGAGGTGAAGTGGCTGGCCCAGGTTACACAGCAAGTACATTCCTGTGTTAGTTGCCTCCCTGGTGACCAAAAATATATTAGAGCCTAGGTGATAATCTTGGATAACTTAGCCTAGCCCCCCTTCCTCCAATTTTACAGAGTTCAGGAGAAGAAAGGAAGCTGGTAATCTTGAGTATACAGAGTGGAGTATCAAGCACTGAGCTGGACAGTCTTCCCCTTGCTAATGATGCTTCTGCCACAGAGACTTTTCTTTTGTTTCATATGCACATTTGTTGTTGCCCCAGGGCCTTTGCATTTGCTGTTTCTTCTGCCCTTCTGTTTCCAAAAAGCACCATATAATGTACTTTTTGTTGTTTAGAACTCAACTTTCTCCTCTTGTGAGAGCCCACACTGACCACGCTCCCTCAACAAAATTGCATCTCAAACACCCAAGAGAGACTCTACTCCCTGTAAATGCTGAGAACTACCCTTCCTGATTACCTGCCTATGTTACTGGCATTCTGTATTATGAAGGAGTTTTAAGCACAGTCTGGCTAAAATGTGCCGTTTCACCTGCACGCGTGCCTGTTCTTCTTTTACACATTCCTAAAAGAAGCAGTTGAGAAACAGACTTTATTACAAATATAATTGTGGTTCTGTTTGAGGGATATTGTGATTGCTTTCATTGCTTTTTTGCCTTGGACTTAGTCTTCCCCTTTCATAAACTTGAATATGGGTTTTGTGTAGGTTTGCTGGGTTAGAATTTGATAACAACTACAGGATAATTTCATTTAGGACTGCTGTAGCCAAGCATATGGTATTTGGTAGGAGTTAGTGAAGAAAGTCAAGTTATGTTAGGAACAAATGAGTTCTGAATTTCATTTCAGTCTGGGGACATTTATTTATCTTGGATTGTTACAGAGATTTTCTGGATTGTTTTTCTATAATTACCTTGATTAATATTTAAGTGGTATGTTTACATTTTGAGTTGATTTATATGAAGCTTTGCGTTTCCTCCACTGAAACACTCTGGTTTCTCATGTTACCACAGTGATAGAAACCACTCTCTCTGCCCCTTGCCTTCCGCGTTCAGAGGCTTTGCTTTCTCAAGTTGAAGAATGGCAGCATATCCACACATATTTTGTGAAACAGCAGTAGTCACACAGCTAGAATGTTCCACCAGAGGGCTATCCTTCCAGATCTCCATGCTATTTATAGATACCTCTACTTAGGGCCTCTGTGACCTGCAGTAAATTTAAAAATACAGTCCCTAAACTATGTGGTGTGTGCATGCATACTTGCTGAAAATGAGTTTCCTATGTGTTATTTCTGTGTTAGAAGGCTGGAAGAAATAGCAACCTCTTTTCTCCTCTTCTTGGTGTTTTCCCTTGCTTTCTCTTGTGTTTTTCCTTGCTTTCTCTCGTCTTTAGTTCCTGGGGAGGTGAGGCCTTGCGGGCAGGGCTGGTGTATTTGCCTGGCTGTCTGACCCCAGTGCCTCTTTCCTTTTACATCCTCACCAAATCATTTGTCTTTTGTGATCCTCCATTCCATCATTAGTAGAATAGTTGCAATAATGTAGTCGGTTCTTGTTAAAATTTCAAAAGCACTGTATCCATGGACCGCTGTACAAAGCATGGAAAGTTAAAATTATTATATCCATTATCACCAAACCGTTTTTCCCTTCATTGTACCACAAAGTGTTCTTTTTCGGTTTGGCTAATGTCCGTCTCTTTGTAAACCCCAACCCCTGTGCTTCAAGGTTTAACATTTCATGATGAGTGTAGACCAATCCATTCTACACTGTGATTGCAGATAAGTCAGTAGAAACCATTAAGGAGGAGATGTGAGGTTTTGTTTTTTTCCTTCTGTGTGTGTGTATGTGTGGATTTTTTTGTTTATTTTTGAGAGAATGCACGCACGCATTAGTGTGCAAGTGGGGGAGGGGCAGAGAGAGGGGGACAGGATCTGAAGTGGGCTCTGCATTGACAACAGAGAGCCTGATGTGGGGCTTGAACTCATGGACTGTGAGACCATGACCTGGGCCGAAGTCAGATGCTAAACCGACCGAGACACCCAGGTGCCCTCGTGAGGTTTCTTTTAATTCCTGTTTTTCCTTAGGAGGAATTCTCACAGGGAAGGTCAGTACTTATGAAGCATGCTATCTCTCATGGATTTTGTTTTTTCACAAAGAGATTAAAATTCATTATCTTGTTAAAAAGAAAAAAAAAATGTTGGCACTCATGTCTTTGTGGTCTGGTGGAAAGTATGCTGTGGCCCATTGACTGAGCTGACTTGTTCCCTGGAATGCCTTGACTTAATCTCCCCGTTTGCTACTGAATTCTTAGGATTTCCATTTGCTGAACTTGGATTTATGAATAAAAGAAACCAACTTTCCTATAGTTACTTTATGAGAGAAGGCTTGGCTTATTTGCAGTGCATCTTTTATCTCCTTGTCTTGGTAAACGCGCAATTTACAGAGATTTGCAGCCAAAAATGGATTGTTCTAATTAGGTCACTTTTGTCAAGCATAAAAAATTTATTTATGTTATTTTGTATTGCAGAGCCAGTAGAAAGTAGCTTCTCAGTCATTTGGTGTGTATGGTTTAGGTTATGTTTTTTAATTATAGTGCATCCCAGGACCAAGGATAGTAACTCGTGTAAATAACTTGATGAGGTCGGAAGCACTTGAAGAAAGTAAAATGGCTGAAGGCTAGAAATTCCCACCAGGGGAAAGAAATGTGGCGTGCAGCAGATTGAGGGGCGAGGGCCAAGGAAGCAAGAACTCCCTCTTTCTGGTGTCGCTCTGTTAACTGCAAGGGCGATGTCGCAGGATCTTTAAAGCGTCTGTGATGTTACCGAGACTGGTGCAGGCTTACCGCCCTTTCAAGGGAACTCCTTGATCATGCATTCGACTAAATCCAGGCAGTTGGAAAGCAGTTCTTGTGTTCTAATTGCCCAGTGGGCTGAGGTCTGGGGACAATAAGTGGATATCAGGGAAGGGTCAGGCTTGAAAGCTGGCAACCCAGTGAGCAGACCAAACGCAAGAGAATGAAGGATGGCTTCTTCTTCTTTCTTCTTCTTCTTCTTTTTTTTTTTTTTTTTAATTATTTTGTCTAAGATAGAGGTTTCCTTTCTTCAACATTTTGAAATCTGGTTGATGAATACTTGTCAAGTTGATTTGCGGTATTTGTCTTCTCTTTTTTCTTATTCCATCAGATCATGAATGAAAAGCCCAGCTCTAAAGGAGGTTGAGACCAAGTATGCTCCCCACCCCCCCTAAAGAATAACAGCACAGGGCTGCCTGGGGAGGTGGGGGGAGTGGACTAGGTCCAGGGTCAGACAGTGCACATCGCTGCTGTTATCTCCTGCTGCATCCTTCAACCTCTGCTCTGCCGAGGGCAATTTTAAATATTTGTTGTGTTTTTGTTTTTTTTTTTTTAAATACTATAAGTCCTTTTGCTACTTTATTGTCTTCAGCACACCTATATATATACTAACCTTGGATTTTAAGATCAGGACCTTGATAATAAGAGCTAAGAGTGGCATGGGCATGTTTCAAGGCCAATACAACTAGGACGGGGTTTTGACAGCAAAAAACAACCTTGATTGTGCACAATTGCAAATCTCTTTCCACTGACAATCTTGTAACCTGGGAAAGCCCTGTGAATTCAGTTCCTTTGTCATGTAGGGTTTTATGATTGGCTGACTTTCATCCCTCTATCAGGGCTTACCACCTCCCCCCGCCTTTTTTTTTTTGGTTTTGTCTTTTAATTGTAGTCATTTCCGGATCTGATTGCACCAGCCTCTGCGACACCTAAGTCCCTTACCCCAGAAGTCCAGCCCCCTTCCAAGGCTTTTCCCAGTGTGTTAGAGAGACTGATTGGCAAGCCTGAGAGGAGGTGGGGGTGGGGGCTGCAGTGACGGGTACAGGTGGCAAGAGTTTCCCCAGAGACAAAACACAACACCACTGGGCCCATTATTTTGGTTGGAAATACGTAAGAAAACCTTTCCTCAAAGTGGAAACAATAAACAAATTATCCACTTCCACAATCAGCTAATTGAGGCTGTCTCTCAATAAACAAGTGGACTTCCTGCTAACAAGCACTTTTATGAACTTAATCGCCAATGCTTTTCTGTTTTTCTGCCCTTCCCCCATGTTATTTACGCTCACTAAACTTTGTCTTAATAACATTACATATTAGTAATACTTTATGTCTCTATTTTTGCATCCTCTTGGCATAGAAGTCTGTGGCTGCCATTTGATTGCCTCGTGCATTTTTTAATTGGAATTAAAATGAAATCGATTTAACTCTTTTTATTTTCCTGGCTCTAATAAATCAAGGAAGGGAAGTGGCAGCCACTGAAGTCCATATGCACGCAAGACCTAGTCATTTTAGGAGCATGAGAAGAGCCTCCTTTTTTATAATGACACCTTGGTTTAAAATCCTGCCAAATAGATCACTTTTGTCCAAAAAGATGAAATAAAGTTTCAGAGAGACATATTTGTTAAATATTTGAATCACATACTATGTATTTGTGGACTGTTCTCCACTAGTGTATGAAGGATGCTCAGTAACTGAAGTCACTATTTGAAAATTATCTTAATGGAGTGAGAGGAAGAGAACAGTGTAAGTATGAGGAATAGAGTAGCTTAAACACATGTTTTCTGTTTAACAATATAAGGGGATTTAAATGAATTGACACATGGGGATTTAACACTTAAATTGTTAATATAATTTTACTTTAAAATTCTCAATCATCCCATAAAATTGATTGTTTTAAATTCCCTTTCTTGTATCTCCTGTATTATTCACTCTATATTACCTTCTAATACAAGGGAAAGTAGTAGCTTTATTAGGCTTTTTAAAATCCAGAGCATTCATTTATTATAAATTGATACTTGGATGTCTAAATAAAAAATCCCATTTCTTGCCTGAGGAATATTTTTCCCCAAGTGAAAATATATTTTATTTTATGTGATTGTGCTGATAAAATTGCTTAGTGCACTTTTTGAATCAAAAATTCATGTAGACAATTTAAATGTGCAAGTTTATGATCAAGTCTCTGGAGGCCCCTGCACTGGCATATGGAAGCATATTTAAGTTTGTTTTTAATTTCCTTTATGGCTGGCATGGTTTCTTTTGGTTCAGACACAACGCACATCCGCTTACATGCACGCATGCGCGGGGGCCCACAGACCCCCCCCCCCGCCCCCCACCAGCAGAAAGCATCAACGGGGCTTTTCCAAGTTATTAGGGCAATTTTCTGAATGAGCTGCAAAACTGAATTTAATATCTTTCTTTAGAGTCATCAAGGACCAAAGCCCATCATCTGCCAGCCCTGCTTGATGCTTAGCTCTCCATGAAGTTAATGTGGATTTTGTATATACAAGGATGCATGGTGGGGGGAAGCAAGCAATTCTTTTTGACCATGTGCTGTTAATTCCCATTAACAACACATGCTCTGATAAGTTAGTCCTCATCAGCTAAGGCAATGACGCCAGATTGATACGTTTAATAATGATATTGCTAGTAACTTTACCATTATAGATACTGGGAACTCCAGCATTACATTTTAAGCATTTGTATTATTTTCTAAATACGATGAATTTTAAATTAATCTTGAGGTGAATTTGCATTATAAATAAAATGCTTCAAATTAACTAGTGCCATTCATTTCTGTGATAACTGAAAAGGTAGCTGTCTATTATCAAGGTCATTCCTTTTTTCTCAATAAAGTTGTACACAGAATTTTAGTATATAAGACTAATCAAAACAATTTTACTTTATTAGGAAACATTTCGTTTTAAGGTCAAAAGTATTACATTTATATGTTCTTACAATTAATCATTGAGAATATCGAGTCATGTTTTTAGAATCTTAGGATTCTGAGAAACATCATTTGAAAAACAGCCACCTACCAAATGGTATCCAAATTCTTTCATTTGATAATATTTTTACTTGAACCATCACCTAAATCTCCACCTGATGTTGTCCATTTCATACCAGCCAGATGGGTTGACTCCCTGTGTCCTGAGCCTCAGGGTTTCGTAACTACACATCGCCAGTCTGGACTCCTATTCCTCTCCCCTTTCTTTACACATTTTTCTCGACCTTCAGGACACAGCTCAAGCTCTTCTTTCTTATAATTAACACCATTTCATAACATGTCTTGTATTAATATTCTTGGCTCTGTAAAGCTGTTTAACTGCTTATATGTGTATGTGTTGTCTTCCCATCATGACTGCAAATTTCCTTTGGTTAAAAAATAAGAAAAAAAAACATAACACTCTCCCCAAACTTAACCTAGCATGTGCTGTGCATGCACTTGCTGTTTACCTAATATTTGAAGGAGGAATTTATGACAGCCATCTCTTTCAAAAAATTCATTTCGAGGTATCCTTCTTGAGTAGATAGCACAAGTTTATTTCTATTTGGGCCTGTGTAAGCTGGCCTCAATTCTCCTGGAGACCTTCATTACGCTTGGTGACATACCTGATATGGAGATCTAATGGTCCACCCACCCAGCCAATGCCACATATGACATTGCTTCCAGAACCAACCATATGTAATGTGTTGATTGGAGGAAATGCTTCCTGTTCTGGCCAGAGAGGGTCAGCAGAATCTCTGTTCTGCTGCCTTCATGATGGGGGCTTATGGCCTTGGGGCTTTGGCTGCAGAAGAACTCAGTGCAGGGATGAGAGTTGATAGCTAGGATTCTTTGGGCCATGCCAACTTGTTGCCCTTCTTCCTCTGCTGTAACCAAGACCTTCCTATATTCGGAGCCCAGGTGCTCTAATGTGGAGAATGAAGAACAGTGACCCAGTGGCTCCTTTAGTGGCAGGGTGTATGAGTGGCTTTTCCAGAACCTGGGAATGACCTTGCCCTTAGAGAAGCAGTTAAATATATGCCTTCCTGCTAGGAGAGGGAGAATAATGGTTTGGAAGTTGGAGGGTTTGATAAACACTTTTCTTAGCTTTTCCATTGTGGTGGTGTGTGTGTGGTATACGTAAAAGTAAGCTGCTTTTCTGCTAAGTTTACCCAAGAGGAAAATGATAACATTCTTCACCTTAACAAGTTTCCTGTAATGCTGCATATATGAAAAATGGGCTCATTCGACCCCTGGGGGAGGAAAGAAGTTACAAATTTTTCATCAAACTTTGTGGATGAGTATTGAATGTTTTCTCAGAACATCGGATGTTTCCTTACCCACCTCCAACATCCATCCCCTGCCTTCAACCCCTACCTCCAGTTGACAAATGGAACTGGATTTATTACGACATGAACAGCATGAATTCCAACATTGTGGAGATGGGTATGGCGATCAGCCTTGAAACAGTTTAAGCTGAGGTTTGCTAGTACTCTCTACCTATAAAGGGCATGCAGTTTGTTCCATAGTCCACTAAGAAAGCATGTTGAGGGACTCTGGGGTGTTCAGAAAGGAAAAAGGCCACACCCTCACAGAGATTAAAATCTCCTTGTGAAAATAAGGCATCCATATGTGCAAGATTAATGCATGCAAAAGGGCTAGATGATTCCTTACTAATTAGTCATGTGGTAAACAAAAAAGTGCTTGAATTCAAAACAGGCTGTATCTCTGATGTCTGAAGTGACTTGGAAGATTTTATGAAAGGATTCCCAGTTGGAATAGGATATAAAGTAGTAGCAGAGCTGGTAATGATGAATATTTACTGTTTCGTGTTTGTTTTCTCATTGTTCATGTGTAATAATGAATACATTACTCATTACTTCTAGTCAGTGGATATTGTTATGTAAATTTCACAGCAATTATCTATACCTTTTTAGCAGCATGTTTTAATTCCCATTTACGTAATTTTGCTTGAATATTTATTTATTTGTCACCAAACAAATAGGAATCTCCAGAAGCTTGGAGATATGTAATATAGTGTAAAAGGACTTGTGTGGTGAGCGGTGACACGCAGCATGGGTGACCCAAGTCCTTGCTACTCTAATGTGGTCTATGGACCTGCAGCACGGGCATCACCTGGGAGCTTGTTGTAAGTGCAGAGTTTCAGGCCCTGCCTAAGACCTGCTGAACGAGAATCTGCATTTTCACAAGATCCCCAAATAACACACATGCACATTCAATGCGTCACTTTCCTCAGTTATTCTTACTAAGCATTTAGTGTTCCATTGTCATCTAATTCTGTTGGAGCTCGTTACAAAATTGTGAACGTGGGTGTTTAATTGCTCTATATGTAATTTTCTCTGAGTGTGACACATTACTTGATAGAACAAAGTTCTGTAGTATTATGGATGAATGATCCTGGCCATAGCTCTAAGTTAAGTGAATACCTAAACTATTTTCCCAGCACTTGGAGTCTTTCAAAACTCAAACCATGCTTTGAAAGACACCCATTTTCCCTTTTATATCTAAGTCCATATGAATTCAATTTTGTGGGAAATTTAAGCCACATGTTTCTGATTCATTTACACTTAACCCTTGAGAAGGTTGTGTTAGAACAGCAATTGCCTGTCCAAAAAATCTCAGTCTTTTAGTAAATCCTTCATATGGGTAGAGAGATGGGGAAAAGAGAAATGGGAAGAAGGCATTAGAAAGACCCCAGAGAAGTCAGGGTTTGGGTTCAGCACTCAAGCTGGAAGAGGATCTGTGCAGATTCCAGGAGTAGACAGCTTCTGTTTTACACATCTTTGGCAGGAGTAAAGGGTGGTGACTGTGTGGTCTCGCATGCTGCAAAGAAACAGGGACATGTGTATGTCACACAGCATAGACAGAATCCATATTTTTACTAACCATACCTTAACATTTCTCTCCCTTTCTTCTTCCAGTTGCATTTGTGAGATATCTGGGTTGTGACCCCTGCAGACTTTGTCCATATTTAGTGTTAGCCAACCTCTTAGTGACACTGACAAAGGATAAGAGGACAAAGTGCTGCCCATGGTTGCTGGGAAAGCCTCTGTGGGTGACAGGATTAAAAAAAGCAACCTCTACTTCAAGTATTATAGTTTGAGCTGATGTATAACCAGAGAATCTTGAAAATTCATTAAGCTTGTTTTTGCCTCTTGGTAAAGCTTGCCTTCGAGCCTCATTGACTCCTATTCATTGTGACACCTTTTTTTGTATGTGTACACATGAGAATATATGTCATGAGTAAAGAGTGAGGGTTTATGGTGAGAAAAAACAATGATCAAATGAATCATGTTTTCTATTTAGACCTCTGTCCCTACATGTAGTGAGTTTGTTTAGGTAAGAGGACTTGGCTTGATTATGGTTCTTTAATGGCCATTGATAAACGAAAGGGCATTTGAATTCAATGTCTAACACATTATTCCTGGGAACCAGTAAATACATATTCATATGACAGATGCTCTAATCAAGGCTGAAGGTCTTACTTAAATATTTTAAAAAGCAACCTTGGTGCCAGAAGGGAAAGCAAATGCTAGCCAAGATGGTGATTTTGCCAGCTTCCCCATTGCTGTAGGCATTCACATGATCATCTTTTGTTGTGGCATGTAATGCCTTCAAACATGCCATGCCCTTTTTCTAGAAAGAAAGCTTTCCTCCTCTGTCATCAGCTCCCTGACTCTTTCCTTCCAGGATCCCCCGACGTTATTCTGTGAGCTTTCCCTTGCCCTCTGTCTCTGGCAGCAGCCACCATCTGTGCTTCCCACATATCCTGGGCTTACCCCTATCCTAACATTTGTGTTTCTGGTGTATAATTAACTGTTTCTGTGCCTGTCTTCCCCAGGGCAGGGACTATGCCTTCTGTACCACTAGGCCCACCACCTATGGCAAAGGAAATACTCAGTAAAGTTGTTGAATGTATAAACCTGGGACTCAAGCAGTGCCTGAAACCAGCTCTTAAATGCTAAATACCTTCTAGTGATGCCCAACTTAAAATCTGAGCTTGTGGACTGAATTTGTTAAGCATTCTGCAAATGAATCTAGTGTTGTCGATTCATGTCATGTGGAAGCCGAACCTTGCTTCTCTGAGTATAGTCGGGGCTCCTCTCCACTGGCCACCTGGCACAAACCCACAGTGGTTTGAGGAGGCTGTGTCAAGGAATATGGTGGCTCACTGTGGCCATCATGACTAGAAAAAGAATCCCAAGCAGATGTCTCCAAAGGGGCTTTGTTCAGTCATTGGAAGGTAATGCTGTGTGGTTTCCATTAGACCGGTATGCTCCATACCTCACTCCATTCTTTAGCTTGTTGAAAACACATCCCAGTTTTAAAGACTTTCACAGATGACATTTTCACAGTTTCCTTCTGTAACCTATTCCATTATTTGTTTAATAAGTCTCGCTGTCAGAAATGTATTCTTTTGCTCTAATCTAAATCCCAAAATGCCCATTTTCCTCCATTTGGTCCCCAGTAGAGAGGGGGAACAGCTGGCCACCTCAAAGTGTTCTCTATCCATCCCTTGGATCATGTATCATCTCCTTAGGGTTTCCAAAAGTTTCTCATTATATTTGTGAGTAAAAATAAAACTTGAACTTTCAACTCCTGAGTTTATCACCAGAGTATTCAGCTTCCTTTGTCACCTTCCGCTCTCCTCTGGGTCTTCTCCCATGCTGTGTTCTGTGTCCTTCTGTGAACATCATGGGAAACCAAACTTATTCCTGCACTCTGTTCTGCATTTGGTCTTCCCCCGCAGTTGTAAGCTTCTTGAAAGCAAAGATTGCACGGCTCTTCTTTGCATTGTCTGCAGTGCCTCATATGTAGAAACAGAATTTTCAGCAGCTACTCTTTTCTTTGACGTACCTCACCCCAGTTTGTCTGAAATTGATCAGAACATGTAGCTGGTGAACTTAATTCTGACTCATAGGAAAAAGTCTGTAGACAGCAGAGGCATTTTAGAAAGAGAAGCTCCGCACCAAAATTTAATGTGAAAAGCACAATGCAGAACAGAGAAGATTCTGCAGCATATATACATTTCAGAGTCTTTTATTCATCAACAAGGCAGTGGACATTTCTAGGTAGCATTAAAGCATGTTCTGTGAAGTGCATTTCCATGGTGCAATCCAATATAGAAAGTGGATTTGTCGGTATTACAGATAATTAGGATAACAGTAACACCCAGAATTACCGTGAAAGGATTTTGTGTGGCATAATGAATGCCCTCAAACTAGTTAGGAATTCTTGGATGAAAGAAGATTCAGAAGTGGGAGTTTGGGTGTTGAAAAGACAAAAGCAAACTGTGTTTGAAATATGTTACCAAACATCATGTTTTATGAACACAGGGTGGCAAAACATCAGGACACAGCTGTTGATTTGAGATGCTCTTTTCAGAGCCAGGGACCCCTGTGCAGGGAAGAGCCTGTCAGGATAATCAGAGTAAAGCACATCACCCCTGTGATGACTTACCAAATTGTACGCCTGTCCTGGAGATTTCCCCTGATGTCCTAGGAAGTGTTCGGATAAGTGGAACCACATAGCTATGTGTGGGCTTGAATATTTAACATCAAAACCACGCTTTGGCAAGATATGTTGGCATAACCCAAAAACATACTCTCAGCTCTCTGGATTAAAGAAAAAAAAAACCCAAGTCAGAAACTCATTTTAAAATTAGAGTTCAATATGACATGTTTTATACTGACATAATTTTGCAGAAAAAAAACAAATAACCACTCCATTTTAAATCAAAGTTCACAGCAAGACAATTGCCTACTAAACTCCCATGACAAATATAAAAATATTGCTAAATATTTCCAAAACTTAGTGCATCATGTATTAAATTATTAACATTTTTCGTTGGAGGGGACATCTTTTATTCAATATGTAAGCTATACATCTCAGAACTCTATTTTGGTAACTGACACCAAAGCTATAAAATGAAGATAGCTTACATGTTACAGTGCTGTCAGATACCCAGCCTTTTCATTAAGGAAAAAAAGAAGAAAAGAAAAACCCCACATCAAGCCATTACTAGTGGCATGACCTTTGCTCAAAAGATCCATGTTTCAACATAACACTCTCGCACCCCTGGGAGGGGTAAAGGCCAAAGGGCAGCCCTTTCTGTTAATGGTGCTACGTGATTTTAGGACACAGGGTCAGTGGATATTTCAATTAGTACCAAGAGTCTATTATTGTACCAAAGGACACAAATAAGTAGCTATAAAAATGATCAGATTAGAAAACAAATTAGAAATTAATAGGTCTTATGACAGGTCTTCCATGACTGGAGACCTGTTTAAGTATAAACAAGTTATTCTATTTGAAGTTGGTAGAATAAGTTTAGAATATATCAAGGAAAAATTGCCCTTAAGACATTTTTGTAGTTTAGTCAGTTCTGCTTGCTATGTGCTTTCTAATTTTTTTTTCATCTCAGAAGATGTACTTCTTTCCATTTACCTGAATATTACTTTTTTCCATTTTCTACAAACCATAGGAGTAATTTCTTGAGGTTTTTTGTTTTGTTTTTGTTTTTGTTTTTTAGTATTTCTTTCGAGAATGAAAAAGTCTTGTCATTTATGGAGCACCTTTTCATGAAAATCACTCAGTAGTGTTCCTCACATAGACTGTTATAATGAAAAGGCATTTCTGAGAGCCTAATTGTGTGTGGCACACCATGCAGCCCAGCATTGTAACCCATCACACACCAGAACGTGAATGCTGGCGGACTCGAGCAATGGTGGTTATGTTCATAATGACCCTGAGTTGTTCGGTATAATTTTGAGCTAAGGATACTTTATGATAGTCAGACATTTTGGAAGTAAGATATATAAATAATTATCAGTGAACAATATATAATTGGCCATTATGGATAAGTGGGAGATTTCGGCAGCCAAGTTCACCTGTTCCCTATCTTCTCAGACAGACACACAGACACAGGCCTGCTGGCAACAGATTTAAAGACAGTGAAGAAACTGAACCTGCACTGCAGTAGGTATAAATCTTTCGTGGTACACCAGGTTTACATCATTAATGCCCAGACAAATTGGTCATGCTTTTTTATTCTCACAAATCACTCTCTTAACTATCTTGATAGTTTTGTTTTGCAAATAGTGACCCAGACAGAGTGTATCATTTCAGATGAAATATGCAGAATGTTGATATTGCATCATACCAGCCACCTTTCCTTAACTAGAGATGGAGAAAAACACAGGTTACCAAGATCTTTACGATTTATTTTTACTTTGTGTTTTTAAAAGAGAAGTGTTTTGGGGAGAATTAGAGATTGTGTATTGTGGGGGTGAGGAAAGGGTTTGCATAGTGTTTTGTAAGTGGCCTCTCTTCTGTCCCAGCCATGGGCTTAGAGTCCTGAAGGCTTACTGAGCTCTTTTTAATGCAAGTGAAATTTCTGATGTTTCCATCTGCCAGTTCAAAATGGAATTTTATCTTGAGACTCAGGGAAAGAATTAACATTCATCAATACTTCTTAAGAAAGAGCACAGTCCATGCTTTGGCACACACTAAGCTTTATTACTAAATTTAATTTTGTTTTCCAATTAATGTTATCCAATAGAACAACTGTTTTCAAAGCTAATATTTTATCAGCAATAAAGTAAAATCCCTTACTCCTACTTACATGCCACTGAGTCCAGCTCATTGAATTTAAGGGAAGGATTAGGGAAAGAAAGAGAAAAGTGGCTGATTTTTAAAGACAAAGTGAGAGCATTTACCAATCTAGGGATAATAGAAGTAGGGAAGGCTTGGGGAGAAAGATTTCCTTTTTATATTTAACAGGTTGAAACTGTTGTCAGCATATCCAGGTGAGATACCCATCAGGCAATTAGGTTAATGGATGTGATTTTTAAGAGCAGTCAGAGCTGGAGAGGTAGATTCCCCTGCATGAAAATTGTCACAGGATGGACCAGTCTATGTATGGCTGCAGAGATGACAGATGAGTCATAATTTGGGGTTTTCTCCCCAAGATATAGAGAATTCACATTTTAGCCAAGAGAAAGAGAGTTGGCAGGGTCGATGTTTGCAAGAAATATGAAGACCAAAAAGAAGCCACTCATGGCATTAAACTTTTAGAAAATCATTTGAGATTGCAGTGGGAGCCACTGAAGCCAAATTCTGGATGTTAAGAAGACGGTATAAGTGAGAGTGGAGTGTCAGTGACCCTCGTGCGATGTTGGGTATAGAAGAGTAGAAATGGAACTTGGTATTTATGACTCAGTTGAATAGGAAGGTCAAGGAAAGGTCATTATGCTGAGATAAATCAACCAGCAATGAAGGAGGCATTGAATGATACAAGACGGAAGTAACTCAGGCAGTGAAGTCCTAATTACTCATCCAGAATGAGCAAAGGTAGAGAGGGAGGTGTGTTGGCAGGTGGGAGGAGGAGACTGTGAAATCACAGACACAAAGACAGGGTTACCAACCACAACAGTTCTTCCTCTTGGGCCTTGATAAAGTTTGTCCCCCACACAGCATTTTATAAAATGTGAGCTGTTCAGTAAGATTTCAGTGAACACATGAATCTGGCTTTTAACATTTCTAATTTTGCTGATTTTAATGTAAAGATGTTCTGGCATGCTGGAGGTATGAAGGAAGGTCAAAGTAAAATTTGGTGTCTGCATAGCAAAGGGGGAAGAGCTTGCAAGCTTAACGGGCAGCACCGGAGAGATGGGAGAGAGGCTCCATGTAAAAGTGACAGAACAGAGATTTACTCTGCTTATAAAAAAGAAAACTGGGTGAAGACCTTGTTCTTATTCTCAGAAACACAAGGGTGTTATGAGGATGAGTCTGACTAGTTTCCTCCTACTCTTATGAAGGCCAAAATCAGGGGAAATGAGTTTAAATTAAAGGTGATTCTTTTGTCTGTGTTTGGAAAGAACTTGAAGAACTGTAGGATGGGATACCAATGAGCTGTGGTGAATCTTTAAAGAAAAAAAAAAAGTTATCTGTTTTAAATAACATACATCCAGTTGGTTGAAGTCAAGGGTCAGCAGTTTCTTGAAAACTTTCCAGCTAGTGACTTGATAACTTCACAATGGGTGAATTCAATCAGTCTGTCATAGAAATGCTACTACTTGTTTTTTTTTTTTTTTAATTTTATTTTTTATTTGTTAAAATTTACATCCAAATTAGTTAGCATATAGTGAAACAATGATTTCAGGAGTAGATTCCTTAATGCCCCTTACCCGTTTAGCCCATCCCCCCTCCCACAACCCCTTCAGCAACCCTCAGTTTGTTCTCCATATTTATGAGTCTCTTCTGTTTTGTCCCCCTCCCTGTTTTTGCATTATTTTTGTTTCCCTTCCCTTATGTTCATCTGTTTTGTCTCTTAAAATCCTCATATGAGTGAAGTCATATGAGTTTTGTCTTTCTCTGACTGACTCATTTCACTTAGCATAATACCCTCCGGTTCCATCCATGTAGTTGCAAATGGCAAGATTTCATTCTTTTTGAGTGCTAAGTAATACTCCATTGTATCTATATACCACATTTTCTTTATCCATTCATCCATCAATGGACATTTGGGCTCTTTCCATACTTTGGCTATTGCTGATAGTGCTGCTATAAACATGGGGGTGCATGTGTCCCTTCGAAACAGCACACCTGTATCCTGTGGATAAATGCCTAGTAGTGCAATTGCTGGGTCATAGGGTAGTTCTATTTTTAGTTTTTTGAGGAACTTCCATACTGTTTTCCAGAGTGGCCGCACCAGCTTGCATTGCCACCAACAATGCAAAAGAGATCCTCTTTCTTCGCATCCTCACCAACATCTGTTGTTGCCTGAGTTGTTAATGTTAGCCATTCTGACAGGTGTCAGGTGGTATCTCATTGTGGTTTTGAATTGTATTTCCCTGATGATGAGTAATGTTGAGCATTTTTTCTTGTGTTGGTTGGCCATCTGGATGTCTTCCTTTGAGAAGTGTCTATTCATGTCTTTGTCCATTTCTTCACTGGATTATTTGTTTTTTGGTGTTGAGTTTAATAAGTTCTTTATAGATTTTGGATACTAACCCTTTATCTGATATGTCATTTGCAAGAAGATATGTCATCTTCTCCCATTCTGTCAGTTGCCTTTTAGTTTTGCTGATTGTTTCCTTTGCTGTGCAGAAGCTTTTAATTTTGATGAGGTCCCAGTAGTTCATTTTTGCTTTTGTTTCACTTGCCTTTGGAGACGTGTTGAGTAGGAAGTTGCTGCAGGCAAGATCAAAGAGGTTTTTGCCTGCTTGCTCCTCCAGGATTTTGATGGCTTCCTGTCTTACATTGAGGTCTTTCATCCATTTTGAGTTTATTTTTGTGTATGGTGTAAGAAAGTGATCCAGGTTCATTCTTCTGCATGTCGCTATCCAGTTTTCCCAGCACCACTTGCTGAAGAGACTGTCTTTATTCCATTGGATATTCTTTCCTGCTTTGTCAAAGATTAGGTGGCCATACATTTGTAGGTCTACTTCTGGGTTCTCTATTCTGTTCCATTGATCTGAGTGTTTGTTCTTGTGCCAGTACTATATTGTCTTGATGATTACAGCTTTGTAGTGTAGCTTGAAGTCTGGGATTGTGATGCTTTCTGCTTTGGTTTTCTTTTTCAAGATTGCTTTGGCTATTAAGGGTCTTTTCTGGTTCCATACAAATTTTAGGATTATTTGTTCTAGCTCTGTGAAGAATGCTGGTGTTATTTTGATAGGGATTGCATTGAATATGTAGATTGCTTTGGGTAGTATCGACATTTTAACAATATTTGTTCTTCCTATCCAGGAACAGTCTACTTGTTTTTTTTAACCCATACCAAAAAACTGTGGAAATAAAGTACTGTGTGTGTATCTGTGACATCTCTGTCCAACCAGGAGGGACATTAAAGTCATACTTTATGAATTTTGAAAAAAGAAAAACTACTTTTACATGTTAGTGTTAGATTGTTTGCATACAGTAAAAATACAGGTTGTCTTCAGCCGTGGCTGTAAAACACATCTGCAGAAGTTGTCATTGGAATTTGCTTAAATGTTTCTCAAAGTATTAAAGAAAAAAAAGTCTATAATTCATTCAGACCTCTACTTCTGACCTTGATTCTGTTGTATTGCATTGTCTTATATTCTGGTGAGAATAATTCAACAAGGGCTATTCATTAAAAGCTTTAGAATATTCAGATAGAGTACAGGTTGTTAGAAGTGTATTCCAATGGTATTGGATGACCTGGAGTTACCCATTTTGTGTTCATTCCTGGAGATCACAGGAATCCTGGCACTCGCGGGCAGAGGCTGTATGCACTTGCCCCTTGGAAAAGTAAACTGATCATGCTTCCACGTGTTTAATACTGCTAACAACTCAGTGAAAAAAGTCCACATTTGAGACAAACAGAAACTTTTCCTCTAATCTGCCACCACTTAGTCAGAAATGGAAGGAATTTTTTTATGGCCATCCATCCTTTTCTTCATTATTTGGTTGCTCTTTGAGTAAAAAGCTGTTTATGTCTCTGCTTTAGGCAGAGGCTGTATGAGTGATTTGCTCTTCATTGCCTTCCTCAAGTTGACCAAAGTCTGTGGTGCTTTCATTAATCACTTCTCAGTACAGGTTCACTTTTTAAGTATTAAAAAAAAAAATACTAACATAAAGTAACAAATAGAATAATACTCCAGTTTAATTACTTTGCTTATTATTACTTTCCGTCCTGTATTGTTTTTGGAACCATTTGGTATGAGAGTAACAAGAAGCGATTACAGAGAGTTACCGTTACCCACTGGATCCCCATCCCAGTGGCAGGGGTGGGGTTGCAGGGGTGGGGGTGGGGGCTCACCGCAGCGCATGCATGGTTGGCAGCCCAAGCAGTGCATGTGCAGATCACAGCTTTCTGAAGTCCTGTAACACAGAGGTCTGCAAGCCATGGCCCACAGACCCAGATACTTCCCCACCATCTGTTTAGCCTTTGTGTGTGGCGCTCTTGCACGACAGAAGTATAGTTGAATAGTTGACACAGGCTGTTTGACTCAGAAAGCTGAAAATATTTGCTATTTGGCCATTTATAGAAAAAGATTGCTAGCGGTTCTCCATCCCACTGTAAATTATTTGGGCCCCATGTCTTTTTTAGTTTTGTCTCCCACTCTTGTCTCACTCTTCTTCAGTTGGGCATCTTGTGTCCCAGCCAAACTGACCTTCCTTTAAAAAAAAAAAAATCTATCCACAGCATCTTGCCTGTGTTATCTTTGGTCTCACGCCCTTTCTGACCTTTTCAAGGTCTTCTTCTCTTTTAAGATCCTGCACACATGCTTTCTTACCCAAGAAATCTTACTGATTCCACTAGCATGGATTACTCTATTTTTTTTTTTAATTTTTTTTTTCAACGTTTATTTATTTTTGGGACAGAGAGAGACAGAGCATGAACGGGGGAGGGGCAGAGAGAGAGGGAGACACAGAATCGGAAGCAGGCTCCAGGCTCTGAGCCATCAGCCCAGAGCCCGACGCGGGGCTCGAACTCACGGACCGCGAGATCGTGACCTGGCTGAAGTCGGACGCTTAACCGACTGCGCCACCCAGGCGCCCCTTTAATGTTTATTTTTTTTTTAATTTTTTTTTTATCATTTATTTATTTTTGAGACAGAGAGAGACAGAGCATGAACGGGGGAGGGGCAGAGAGAGAGGGAGACACAGAATCGGAAGCAGGCTCC
Organism: Lynx canadensis; assembly: GCF_007474595.2. Classification (NCBI taxonomy): domain Eukaryota; kingdom Metazoa; phylum Chordata; class Mammalia; order Carnivora; family Felidae; genus Lynx; species Lynx canadensis. Next base: position 30,857,432 of record NC_044309.1, on the reverse strand, counting down.
AGGCTCTGAGCCATCAGCCCAGAGCCCGACGCGGGGCTCGAACTCACGGACCGTGAGATCGTGACCTGGCTGAAGTCGGACGCTTAACCGACTGCGCCACCCAGGCGCCCCTGGATTACTCTATTTTTAATGTAATTGACAATCCTGAATTTTGCGGGTATTTCCTATTCCAGTCCATAGTGTCCACGAACACAGTCTTCTCCCCAGACTTAACCTCCAAGATAAGGGCTTGGCCCTCCAGGTGCATCTGCTCTGAGTCCCACGCAGTTTGGGCTGTTGGGCTTAAATCCCCACCATCTTGAGTCTAGTGGGTGACAAATCATTTGTTTCTGAAGTCACATGAAATCACCCGATAATCACAAAAGCATTTCAATTAACTTACACTAATGGAGTCTTAGGCAGTTCTTATTTTTCTGTGCCCCTCATTTCCTTAGAACTCTACCTGCTGGTTTTGGGAAATGTTTCCAGCTCTGAAATGATGGGGTTTCAGACTCCCATGTGGTCGTGGCCCCTAACTGAGCAGCTCACCCCAGATTTGGGGGATGAGTCTGAATTCTCACAGTCCTGCCAGTAGTATGTGTCTGGCTTTCAACACTCATCAGAGGGCACTTCCGTTACTTGTGGGGTCCTTCTAGCCTCTCTGTCAACTTTTCTTGGAATTTCCTTACTAATCACTACAACTTATTTCACGAAGTCAGAATTCAGGTGAGTGTTGCAAACTTAACTCAATCCAGGTACACCTCATTCTTCTTCCTAGCACATAATACAATGCTAGTTAATCATCAGCACATATTTTTATATATATAAAATCTCGTATCTTTCTTTCTCTAGGGGCCATGTCTTATTCATCTTTTTATCCCCATCAGGGTAGCACAGTGCCTTTCACTCACTGTACACTACAGAAATGTTTGAATGGATCCATTCCTTACCCTCTTGGCATTGAATTTCGATTGAGTATTACTTCTCAATTCATGCTAACTCAATTGTTATGATGTTTCTCCTTAGTTTGCACTGGCCCAAAAATGAACCTCACCTGGATGATTAAGTCGTCCTCCACATGCTTCCTCACTGGGCCTCTGTACTAGAAACAGGTCCCAAACGCATTTTACTCCTTTTCTGATGAGTTTTGTAGTAAGTTAATGGCTATATCATCCTTTGGTCCAGCTGGTCAATAATGGCAGAGTGTGAACGGTCAGAGTTTACATGTCAGCAAGAAGTCTGGGGGTATGCACCATTGTTCTCTTGTGTTCTTTTACCACTGGAAAGCAATTGCTTTGAACACCACAAAACGATTACAAAAGATTATACCTTTTAAAGGCAATCTCTGCATCTTGTGCAGTGTGAGAACACAGTCTGCAAAATGTAGTGTGACTTGCACAGCAATTACTCACCTTGTTAGATCTAATTTCAGAATGCCTCAATTGCCCATTATTTTAGCACATTTTTAAAAATGTACCCAACAGCAATGTTGAAACTGCAGTTCTCTTGAAGACTGTTGTGTCGGTGCCTACTGATTGCAGCAAGCTGTACACACTTTTTTCAGTATAAGCACTTAGAGAACACAGAGATCAATTTTTTTGTTGATTGAAGTCTTGTTAATTTGCAGTACTATATCATGCATTGAATATAGTGAATCCTCCAAATAATCAAAGCTTGCTACTTTTAAAAACCGAAATATTTTTCTATGCTATCTTTAGTATTTAATGGGGATTCTTTTAAAGTATATTTAATGATTCCTTAACTTCTTCAGCAATGTATTCAAATGATAATTAAACCTTACTTGATGGTTCTAGGTCATCTATTTGTATTGATTATTTCGCTGGGTTATTAAGATGTAAAGAACTGATTGCACTTGTATCAAATAACTTCAGGTTGTTAAACTATTTTACTTTGTTTTTATAAGACTTCATGTAGCCATCTATGATTTTTCACCCATACTCTTGTATCCTTGATGCTATTAATATGCTATCTTATGTTAAATACAATTCCAGGGTGAGTATGTTAAGATGACTGACTATAGTCCGTAGAGAACCCACTCCTCACGTGAAAGCAGCATTGTATACTGATTACAAGTGTGTACTCCATTTTAATCCCAGTCCTGCTACCTAGTAGCTGTTGATCTTGGACAAGTTACTTAATCTTTCCTTTTTTCTCCTCACTTATCTATTAAATGGGCATGATAGTACTCACTTTCTAGAACTATGAGGATTAGGTGCATAGGAGAGTGTCTAGTGTATGGAAGGAGCTAAATAGCTGTATTAGCTGTTTTTGTTGTGGGTAACTAATGGATAAGGTACCTCAGAGACCTTCGGATTTTGGCCAGCCAGATTGGAGGTTTGACAATTTACTCACAGTGTGGATTTATTATCCTATCTCCCACAATTTTCAGATTACCCTACCCTTTTCTAGAAGTTACACAGATGTAGAAGCCTTGTTTCTACCTATGTAATCTAATTGGTAGTTATCCTAGAGTGAGGGTTATTTGCATATATGCCTGTGTGCGTACACTATTGGATACACTGAATAGCCAATCACCTACCCTAAACCACGGCACTGAGTGCTTCCCTTACACCAAGTTATTACTACTCAGAACAGCCCATCACCAGCTGTAGAGACTAAAAAGAACATTTGTAACTTGCTCCAGGTCCTCCAGCCAGTGACAGAGAAGAATCTAAACTTGGGTCTTTCTAAAACCATACAATGAACTAGATTCTTGCCTCTCCTACCCCTCAAAGAACATGCAGCTGTTTGTATAGCACCTATTCCCATGGGTCTAGTTGGAAGGGATTGCTTATTACCAGTGACAGAATCCCACACTTGAAACTCTATGGTTGTTTGGTCCCATATACTCTTGTTTCTCTTTCAAGATTTGAGAATGCCAAAGGCCACAATTCCATCCTGAATTTTGGAAGTATCAGATGGAATGATACGATCATAATCAGTATCTCCAAATTCTTACCTCCCCATAAGTCTTTCAACCTCACCAACTCTACACGTCTTTAATAGGTTCAAGGGCTACACCATCCAATATAAAAGCCACCAGCTGAAATTGACTCTTTAAATTTCAAGTAATTAATTGAAATAAAAAATTCAGTTCCTCTGTTGAATTAGCCAAATCAAGTGCTCGATAGATACATGTAGCTAGTGGTAACCATACTGTACAGCACCAATGTAGAATACTTCTATCATGACAGAAAGTTCTGTTGGACAGTGTTGTAGAGGGATATTCACAGGGACACATAGCACATACACAGTATTTTTAGCCAAGGTTTGGGACCTGGTTTCATTTTAAGTTCACTGTGGCACATAGGACAGGATCTCAGGAGAGTTTCTAGGCTTCCTTTTGCCTTTCAGAATGAAACCTGGACTGACCAGAGTCAGGCCTGAGCAGAGGCTACTTTTCTGTTTCTCCTGGGCCCCACCTGCATCTTGCCTGTTCTTAAGCATGTGGGCAGTATGACATAGAAGAGATTGGAAGCTGTCCAAGAGATCCACAGGAGTGGAGAAGCCAGAGAGAGAAGAAACCCAAGAGAGATTATCCATAAGATTCTAGGGTCTTTAGCTTCTCCCATGAAAGTTATTGTCTACCTTTGGGTCTGAATGATTCCATTTTGCCTTTGAATCATTCCACAATTTCTTTCTTGAAAAAAAATGAGAGATGGACAACTTCTAGGTTTAAGCCATGAGTCACCTCCCATTGTCAGGTTATGAAATCATCTTAGTAGGTTGACATCAACAATTTTTAAAGAGAGTGAGGTAGAATAGATAATGTCAGAGTATACTAGATACAGAAATTTTTTTTTCATAATCTCTACTTTAGTTATATATATGTATATTTATACATATATATATTTATGTACATTTGCACTGGTTGCTATGTAAAATACTGTGGGTTGTGTTCAAAGTCTGAATAATACTGGGTTAGAATTATAGTTAGCACAATAAATAGAATTATTTTTCTAATTTTCCAATGCCTATTTCCATGATAGCACTACACTTGCTTCGTCATGTTTTATGTCATCCTTTTATGGGTATCAGAACCATGAAAAATCCTACATAGAAGCCATATTATGGTCTCAAATCTTTAAGTATGAGCCACAAGTTTGGAAATCTTGGAAATATATGATGGAAATAGTTTTATTGTGAAATCTGCAGATTTGAGTGGAAGGAATCCTTTCTGGTTGGTTTTACAGGGGGAAATGCTGTATATGTGCTCATAATGTTCTGTGTTGCACACACAGACTATAACTACTTGTAAAAGATAATTAAGGAAAATGGGATCTATTTTCATCCCTGGAAAACATAGATCAGAGGCCCTCATTCGTTCAACAAATTCATGGAGTATTTACTTGACTGGCATTGGGATCAGGGCTAAGGACACAAAGATGAATATGATGAGGTCCCTCCCCTTGAAAAGCTTGTTGTGTCTTTCGAGAGAGACCGGTCCAGTGCACAGGCACCTGCAACGTAGCATGAGTATAAGACAGCACGGAGGGCTGGTGGGAGTAGATGTATCTTACGCAGGCAGAAAAGGGGTATTTTCATTCTTGGCACCTTGCCTTGTCCAACCCAGAATTTTCTGCCCCACGTCACCCTCATCTTCCCCACCAGGTTGAAAATCTCTGCCCTTGATAATGTATGTTCTTGTGTAAAGTTCACTGAAGATCAATGCACAACCATTCACAGGATTTATAAGTAGCTATAAAATGAGATTTTAAAATTCAGTTTGAGTCTTTTCATATAATAATCATGTTCATGATTCAGCACAGGTTTTTTTCATGTTACATTCATACTCAAGGACTCAAGGGCTGCTTTTTTTTCCTCCTTTTTTTTTTTTTTCGCTGAAAGAATGCTAACAGGAATAAATTGAGTGGGATGAGCCTTCATTGTCACCTTTTTTCTTCACTTAAGTATTTATAGTAAGAAGATTAAATGTGCAGAAGCTGTTCTTCCCATTCATGTAAACCCAAGATATGAGGAATTTAGTAAGTGCCTGGGTGGTGGTTTGGTCTAATGAGAAGAGCATCGAAATGGCAGCTGGGTGAGCTGGAGCCCAGTGGGGCTTCCGGGAGGTTGTTCCTCACAGGCTAGAAGCAGCCAGCTCCTGCTGGGGACTTGTGTGGGGGCCAGGAGCAGGACCTCCTCATGCAGAACCTTGACTGGCAACTCTCAGCTATCACGTCTGAGTTTTCTTGAAGGAACACTTACAAAGAAGCCCTTTCCTTTTAACACCTTACCCCCTTTTGACCGTTAGTTCCCACTTACAAGCTGGGACATCTAGCTTGACCACGTGCAGTCTGTTTGTGGACGTAGAATATTTGAAATTGTGGATGTTCAGCAGAATTGAAGACTTGCGGCTGCTCTATAAAATATGAAATGTAATCATTTAGTTTCTTGCCTGTTTATTGCATCTCAGTCATGGGCACAGTTATCAGAGTGGGAAGCAGGTCAGAGGTATGAGCTGCAACCCTTTTTAGACTGTGCTGAATGGCTGTATTTTGTTGTCCTGCTTTTGTAAAACAATCGCCTTGGATGAACAGTGTTACATCTGCCTTGTAATTCTGAATAGGATGGTGAGCATGTAGATGTTCAATTCCCAGAGGACCTGTTTGTCCACCAGTGGTTGCCATGACTCCACAGGACTCCTTTCTTTGGCTCTTTGCTGCTGCCATGGGAGTCCAAAACATAACTATAAATATACACATACCTATGTGTATGCACACACATTTTTATTTTTTTTAATGTTTATTATTTTGAGAGGGAAAGCACGTGAGCAGGGGAGGGGCAGAGAGAGTGGGGGAGAGAGAGAATCCCATGCAGCCTCCGCCCTGTCAGCACAGAACCCGACCAGGTCTCAAACTGACGAACCGTGAGATCATAACCTGAGCCAAAATCAAGAATCAGACGCTTAAGATTCTAAAATCTTATTTATTGTGGCCTCCTCTATTGTCATCCTCTTTTAGCCTTGTGGTTGTAAGACTTTCATTTCTTTGTTGTCATTTTAGAGGGGGTTTAGAAGCGATCTGGCCTCATGTAGGAGTTCAGTCTGTCATGTTTGATTGGACACCACAGCAGCTCCATCCAGACCGGGACCCCGAACCACTTGCTGCCTCCCCTTCATGTGGTCTGATCTCTCAGCACAGCCCACACTGATTCGTCACTCCAAGCCCAGCCCAAATGCAGGGATTTTGGAAATGCATCTGGCCTAGGCCTCCACTTTCCCTTCAGAGTTGGTCCCTACCTTCTCTTATCTTCATACGCACACAAATTTACTTTCCCTTAAGACTTTATCTATTATTACATTAGCTGACTGTTGAATTTAGGAATAGTTTTCCACATCTACATATTCTCAACAATTTGCATATTACCTGGCATTTAATAGGTGCTTCATAAATAACCATGGTAACTGTCACTAAAAACTACAAATTACAGAAGTATATTATAGTGGTTTTAAGTCTTAACTAATCTTCCCATAGTAACTGGGAAGACTCATTCTCAACCAGAACCAGTGAGGACCAACACCTGAGGGTAGCCACTACACTGGCAGGCAGGGTTTTGTGTGTGTAGTTGGGATGCCGGGAGGATGTCCCCACCACTTCTGCCACCCTGTCTCTCGCACATTAAAAATGAAAGATGGGGACGCCGTCTGAGGTGCACAGACTCTTGAGCAAATGTGCTTTAGTTTCTTACAATACAGGTGTGGCCCAGATGTTCAGCACTTGGAAGTAACCTTAATGCTCCCCTGTCCACGGTGGTGCCTTCCTGATGAGGTGATGCCAGCTTGGATTGTCTGTTCCATCCGTTGGCTCAGAATCCATGCAGCCTTCATTCCAGGCATTGTTCCGTGAGCCCCTTGTCGGGAAAGCCACAGTGTGTGGGTGCTGAGGGGATTCACCATGGCTACAAGATTTGCAGCATCTCTTCTCACTCACTCACCGAGGAGAAACTTTCACTTGAATTTGCCCAAAGCATATTAATATCTTATGTTTCCGCAGAGAGTTTGTCATCACAGACTCCTGTTATAGTTTCCCATCCTGCAACCGTCCCCACCACAGTCTACACTGTCATTTCTGTGGCAAGTCTGTCTGTCAGAAAACTCTAATTGCTTTATGTGTGAGAACATTAAACTGCAATAAATTTATGTACGCAGCTGCTCCATTACTAGAGAACAAGTTTTATCTCCTAATAAATTGATGTTTCTTTTTAGTGTCAACTAAAACCAAAATTTACATCCAAGGAAGTGAACCTTAACATTAAATACTTGCTTCAAAGCCACTAGTGGTAAGAAAGGGTACTCACCACCCAACTCTAAAAAGGCTAGAGTGAGGGAAATGATTTCTTCCTCTGTTAATTGTTTCTTGAAAGCATAATTGCACAATGGCTTTAATTGAAATAGGAATAGAAGCTATGCCCTTTTAAAGCAGATACTGTAAATAGTGTCATCATTTGCTATGAGTTATACCATCAGGGAAAAGACTAAAAAGCTTATTTATGTTGAAAGATAAGGGGGGAAGGAGATTTGCTTTGGTGGTTTGTCTAGTGTTGCATTTAAGATAATGGAATAGACACTTAAAATTCTCTGGACTTTGATTAATATTTAATTTTTCTTTTCTGCAAGACTTTAGCTGAACTGATTACCAACAAAAATACATCTTAGACAAAGGATTTGTATAAATTTGACTTACTTTAGAAGGTTTGAATTACATTGGCCAAATGCTAGTTTTCTTCTTATTTCTGTGTTTATTATACAGCAAATATGGTACTCTTTTAGAAATGGTATACATTAAACACATCAATTGACTGATCCCATGTGGAATAAATATGAAAAAGTATCATGTTACTTTATATTCATATTATGAACTGAAAGTTTATTATATATACATGTATGTGTTAGAGAGAGAGAGAAGGAGAGAGAGATCTCTTAATTCAAGTGTGGTACAGATTAGAAAGCTTTCCCCCCAATGTCTTTGTATCAGAAGATTTGAGCAATAGAATGTTAAAACATGAGCTAGCCTGGAATGGCTCTGGGTTAAATATCCACATATCTACATTCTCCTAGGTCTGTCATTCTAGCTTGTTACCTTTCATTTACTCCCCCGGGCCTCAGTTTCCTCATCAATAAAGTGGAGGAGTTGGTCTCAATGATTTCAAAGCTACTTTATAATTTGAATGTTTGTTAATTCTAAAAGCAATGACCCTTGTGATCACTGAGTATTGTCTATAGCATGAGATTTTGAGTGGCCAGTCATTCCTTCCATACTGTGTAGTTAACTCTTAAATTTTCCTTTTCTTTGCCTTTAACTTTCCATTCAGTGCTTTCCCTAGCCACGTCTGAGCTGGAAGACAGAAGGGCAAATTGTCCAAGTACAGATTGGATATTGTTCTATGCCAGTTCTATCAATTATCTGGGCAATGATTAAATATTCCTTTTTTAAAGCCAGCATTTTTTTAAAATGGCATTTGAATAAAATATTAAATGCCATGATGGAGATCAACACACCCTCAAACACATAATTAAACAATCTGTGGTGTCCTGGCTCCAGCATTTCGGAATAGTTCTAAAGTTGATGGGATGATTTTTTTTTTTTTTTTTTTGAAAGTCCGCTAGCTACAGGGAATTTTTTTCAAAGTAAAAGGACCATCCTGTGAAAAGTCTAGTAAAATGCATGTTGGGTCTCCAGGGTAAAATTAAAGGGTTTAACTAGAAGATGGGCCTCTTTCTCTTCAGAAAAATCTGGTCGTAGTTTTCCACAAAGCCATTTTAAGTTTAAAAGAAAAGAAAGCAAAAGTATTATGATGTTTAGTTGGCATGTTCTTTTCATGGCAATTTCTAAAAACTTCTTCGTACTATATATATGTTGTGAAGAATCTTGTATAAGTTGCACATAGACTATATTTAAACTTATTTTATAGTACTAGCAGTCTACTTTTACTACCAACATTACTATAAAGATTTAGAGCTATTATGTCTTTGTTTATGTGCTCCATTGTTGCTATATCATGAAGTCATCTTGAGCCAGCTCCTTGGTCAGAAACATAACCTCCAATTATAACATTGCTCCTATGGGAAAATGTGATCCACTTTATATTGTGGTTTCACATTGTGGTGAAAAGTAGAGAATGCCTGCATTTTTTAAAGTTTAAGTTTTTCAACTCACTGTACTGTCAGTTATGACTTGGCAAGATGTGAACAGTGTGTCTTAGTCTGAAGTTGGTTCATGGATTTGAGTAGGATTTCAGTCCCCCACCCCAGGACCATTCAAAAAGGATAGTAAATGTGTAAGTCAAACTGAAGCCTTAGGTGGAAATTTTGCTATTCATGTTTTTGGAATGAGAATTTTATTTAAAATGTTACAAAACGGCAGGTATCTCTTCAAAGCAAGGCCAAACATCTTGATATTCCAAATGTAGTCTGCAGTCCCAGTTACTAATAAATCCCGTTATTTCTCTGAAAAATTCAAAAGCTTGTTGTCTTTTTGTGCCCCATTTTGTCATTAATCAGACTTGTATTATTGGTGAAACCTTTGCTAATATTTTAAGTACCTCTAAGATCCTGCAGAGAATCGTGGTTCTAAGTTACAAGAACAAAAAGTAAAGCTCCTCAAAGTTTTTTGATGTTGCTATTAAATTAATTGAAGATGTCCAATCAACTTAAAAAAAAATCTCTCTTTCATTCTAATATCCATTGGGATTTAGAAACCACATACACTAAGTAGCTCATCTACAAAAAGACTATAAAAGTGAGCACAAGTCTTGGTCCAGAGAGGGACACACCCTGTACTGTCTCTTATATTCTTTTCATGAGAACAGTTAGCCAAACTACAGGTGGGATAAGGAACATATTCAGTCACAATATTAATCTAACATCAGGAAAATGGGAAGGTTAATCTTCGAGTGTTAGACTTAGGGTAATCATGACAGCGTTCCATCACAGCTGTCATATTTAGTTCATTTAAAATTTTAATTTTCTTTAAAGTTTTTTCAATTAGCGAAACCTTAGAGCTCATGAAAGGAATCAGATCAACAGCCCCTCAGGAAAGACTCTGTCACCAGTAAAGGAGACGCTGCCTGCCAGCAGCCCAGGTATCACAAGCCTGAGGCCCAGCCTGGAGGGAGCAGAGAAGTTTGTGTTGGGACCTCAAAGGGATTCCCTGCAGTGAGCCTTTAGCAGCATAGCCCGTTCTCAAACAGCACATTTTTATATCCCGTGGGATCCCCACATCATAAGCAACCCAGTCTTCTTTTTTGCTTCTCTATTGCTATTGTATAACCACTGTGAAAAGTAAGAACAGTTCCTTTGTAAGGGTATTGGTTGGATTTATCACAGAGTCTCATCCCTCTTCTTCTATATGCTTGCTCCATGTGATCTGATCCACTCCCACAACCTAGATTATGCCTGTATATATGTTGATGACCACTGAAGCTATATCTTCAATTTCACTTCTCTCCTGAACTGCAGGCATGGATTTGTAACAACCTATTCGGTGTCTCTGTAGAGGTATCATTTTAATTCATTGTATTCAGAGTTGATGAAGTGTCTATTCTGTGCTCAGCACTGGGTTAGAGGCTTTCTTATACCAGATCTCATACTATTTACATACACATGACATAAATATTATTATTTCTATTAGAAGAATCAGAAGTAACTACTCAAAATAGAGAAGTATGGTGGTGCCTGGGTGGCTCAGTCAGTTGAATGTCCTACTCTTCATTTTGGCTCGGGTCATGAGATCGAGACCCACCTTGTTTAAGGTGGAGCCAAGCTCCATGCTTAAGTGTGGAGCCTGTTTAAGATTCTCTCTCTCTCTTTTCCTCTCTGTAAAAAGGAAGGAAGGAAGGAAGGAAGGAAGGAAGGAAGGAAGGAAGGAAGGAAGGAAGGGAGGGAGGGAGGGAGGGAGGGAGGGAGGGAGGAAGGAAGGAAGGAAGGAAGGAAGGAAGGAAGGAAGGAAGGAATCCTAAGCTTTATATTCCATACTTAGTAGAGTGGTCATTGTGACCCTCTAGGACATAAAGTTTATTAATGTAGAAGTTACAACCATCTAATTTCCAAAAATTGTTTGAAGCAGTTTGTAAAAGTAGCTGTCAAAATAAAGTTTAAAAGGACACAAAAAGATAAAAGGTATACTAGGAAATTGGTTTGAGTAATTATACTTGAACATTACCTCAGAGGTTCCTGTAGCCAAGGCAAAAAGTATAACATAAGTCCTTACTCTGTAACTAAAGAAAATATATGTTCATCTGGAGAAATGTTTTCACTAACTTCCAAGTCATTTTCAACTTACATACTTGTATAAGGGAAATTGTGTAACAAAATGACCATTTTCAAATGGTTTATGTAAGATTCACGAGTGTTCTTATTATGATCAACTGTGTGATAAATGGAAATACAGGAGAGAGTCTATATAATACCTTCTCTGGCATTATATGTTAGTAGTAATATCTTACATATATACTTTCTAAAATAGAAAATGCATAACAAATTGAATAATGTTTGCAAATATAGGGTTGCCAAAAACATAAATGTTCGCATTATAACCATTTGTCATACAGACTTCTGAACTTTTTATTTTTTATAAAAATGTTTTCCTGGGAATTTAATATAACCTATAGGTATTTAGTTTTCTGATCAATATTCTTGGTCTTATTATGAATAGTAAAATGTTCATAAAGAATTTTGTAAATCCCCAAAGGAAAGGGAAGACATAAAGGAACAATTCTGTTTCAGATTTCTCTTGGGAAAGTCACCAACAATTTATACCTAAAACTGCCAAACCAGTTCAAGGTTCATGGTTTTTAAGAATATTCAAACTATCATCAGTTATTTTTATTGCCATTTTGGTAAATTGATATTATCAAATTCCATAGTACTACCATTTTTTATCAATTGTAAGACACACAATTTTTCCCAATTTAAAATCTTTAATATCAAGATATTTCTTATAACCAAGGCCAGTTTAATTGGCAGCATTTTCTTCCTTTCTTAGAGATTTGTCAAATGTGTCACCATCAATGAATACTGAATTCAATGAAATATACTTCATACATATTTCTTATATTTTAGTTCCTTTTACAACACACACACATACACACAAACCCAGACCATATTAATTAAAAAAAAATCTTGATTCTGCCAACAAAAGTGTAGAGGATTACTTCTCTGAAAGTTTTGACATAAAAAGGAATTGTATGGTTTCGTTTTATTGGAAAAATGGAAAATCAGCACCTTAATTGAATCCATGTTATAAGAAACCTTACTGACTTTATGGAAATAATTTGGCAAATTTGCATTGTTTCATGTAGATTTGTGTTAATCAAATACACTTTCAAGGTCATTAGATGTTCTGCATTTTATCCATCTATTCCATAGATTCCATACTTCTTCATAAAGTTCTCTAGATAATGTCATGCCAAGACTGTGGAGATGACATTTTTGATGTCAAAACAAAATAATGTAGCAGGAACCTATAGAAACAATGTTGCAGTGACAAAATGAAATGTCAATGGAGGTCTATTGTAGCATAATGTCAAAACAAAATGTCAGCCAAAATCCATGGAGACACTATTATGATATCAAAATGAAACAATATCTGTGCCAGTCTGTAGAGACATTACAATATGAGAAAAGACAAAACAAAATGATATCTACTGAGGCCTGTGACTTCTGAGTCTCAATATACCTTCATGTCAGATAATTGGCTTGTGACACACACGGGTAATATTTCAGTACAGATCTTCCTTTACTTACAGTGGAACTATGTCCAGATAAACCTATTTTAAGTTCAAAATATTGTAAGCCAAAAATGTATTTAATACACCTAACTTACCAAACCTCAGTCGTCACCCAGCCTGCCTTAACTGTGCTCAGAACATTTACATTAGTGTGTAGTTGGGCAAAATCACCCAACAGAAAGCCTATTTTATAATAAAGTGCTGAATATCCTGTGCAGTTCATTGAATACTGTACTAAAGGTGAAAAACAGAATGGTGTAAGGGCGCATGATGGCCGTTCTCCATTGTTTGTCCTCGTGATCACGTGGCTGGCTGGGAACTGCATTCCCTGTCACTGCCCAGCATCTCAAGGGACCATCGCACTACATATTGTTAGCCTGAGAAAAGATCTACATTCAAAATTCAAAATACAGTTTCTACTGAATGCTTATCATTTTCACACCATCATAAAGTAAAAAAAAAGAAAAAATCATTAAAGTCAAACCATCATAAGTCGGGGGATGTCTGTATATATTTCCTAAATCTTTTTTTTTTCTTTTTCTTTTTTTTTTTTTTGCACAACTCCAGAAAACATCCAGAACTGCTTCTATGGTATAAATATCTATGTTATTGCTGATATTTATATCTATATCTCTGCCTGTGTCTAGATCTAAATCAATGTCCATGTCTATCTCTGACTAGATTCCTTCTGGGCTTCTGTTGCTGCTGCACACATAATTAGTTCTATTTGGTCTTGGCTTAGCTTCCCTGCACACTAGTATTTGGACATCAGTTGAACGTAAAAATACAGGAAAGACAGTGTTGCAATCTGCTGGTAAAGGATCATACTGAGTTTTAACAGATGCTTTGCTCCATTCCTTTCTCCTCTTTTCTCAGGTATAAGCTGGCACTACCCCTGCCTTGGTGAGCGTTCAGGCATCAAAGCTGGTTTTGATATGTGCACCTGAATTCCTGTGACCTTTACCCCTTCTGCTCATGATTCAGTAGCACCCTGGCTAGGCAGTTACTCTACCTGTTTCCCAGCACTTTGGTAGTAATTGAAAGATCAAAAATCCTATGTTTGTTGAAGAAAAATAAATCTTTATTATAATCTGTGATCATGTTAAATTGAGTTATTTTCCCCAACAAAGTTATTTAAGTTGGTAAAGTGTCCTTCTAGTCCATGAGCATGGACTGTCTTTCCATTTCTTTGGGTCATCTTTAGTTTCTTTCATCAGCGTTTTATAGTTTTGAGAGTACAGGTCTTTCACCTCTTTGGTTAGGTTTATTCCTGGGTATCTTATTATTTTTGGTGCAATTCTAAATGGGACTGATTCCTTAATTTCTCTTTCTGCTGCTTTGTTATTGGTGTATAGAAATGTCACCGATTTCTGCACATTGATTTTATATCCTGTGACTTTACTGAATTCATTTATCAGTTCTAGCAGTTTTTTGTTGCAGTCTTTCAGGCTTTCTATGAGTAGTATAATCTCATCTGCATAGAGTGAAAGTGTTACCTTTTCCTTACCAATTCGAATGGCCTTTGTTTCTTTTTGTGTCTGGTTGCTGTGGCTAGGACTCTTAGTACTGTGCTGAGTAATAGTGGTAAGGGTGGACATCCTCATCTTGTTCTCAGCGTTTGCCCATCGAGGACGATCTTGGCTGTGAGTTTTTCATATATGGCCTTTAATGTGTTGAGGGATGTTCCCTCTAAAACTACTTTCTTGAGGGTTTTTATCATGAATGGATGTTGTACTTTGTCAAATGTTGTTTCTGCTTCTATCGAAATGATCCTGTGGTTTTTATCCTTTCTCTTGTTAATGTGATGTATCATGTTGATTAATTTGCAGATATCGAACCCCCCACCCCCTGCAACACAGGAATAAATCCCACTTGATCATGGTAAATGATTTTTTTAAATGTATTCTTGGATTCAGTTTGCTTGTGTTTTGTTGAAGATTTTTGTGTCTATATTCATCAGAGATATTGGCCTGTATTTCTCTTTTTTTGTGTGGTGTCTATCCAGTTTTGGTATCAGGGTAATGCTGACCTCATAGAATCAATTTGGAAGTTTTCCTTCCTTTTCTGTTTTTTGGAATAGTTTGGGAAGAATAGATGTTAACTGTTCTTTAAATGTTTGGTAGAATTTGCCTGTAAAGCCATCTGTCCCTGGACTTCTGTTTGCTGGGAGGTTTTTGATTACTGTTTCAATTTCTTTGTGGTTATTGGTCTGTTCAAGTTTTCCATTTCTTCTTATTTCAGTTTTGGTAGTTTATGTATTTTTAGGAATGTATCCATTTCTTCCAGGTTGTCCAATTTGTTGCCATACAGTTTTTCATAACAATCTCTTACAGGTGTTTGTATTTCTGTGGTATTTGTTGTTATTCCTTCTCTCTCACTTGTGATTTTATTTATTGGGGTCCTTTCCCTTTTCTTTCTGATAAGTCTTGCTACAGGTTTATTAATTTTATTATTTTTTTCCAAAGAACTAGCTCCTGGTTTCATTGATCTGTTCTTTTTTTTAAGTTTCTAGATCATTTATTTCTGCTCTAATCTTTATTATTTCCTTCCTTCTGTTGGCTTTAGACTTTATTTGTTGTTCTAACAAATATTATTAAACCATCTATACTACCCAAAGCTGTCAACACATTTAGTGCAATCACTATCAAAATGCCAACAGCATTTTTCACAGAACTAGAACAAATAATCCTAAAATTTTTATGGAACCACAAGAGACCCCAAATAGACAAAACAACCTTGACAAAGAAAAGCAAAGCAGGAAGCATTACAATTCCAGATTCCAAGTTATATTACAAAGCTTTAGTGATCAAAACGGTATGGTACTGGCATAAAAATAGACACAGATCAATGGACCAGAATAGAAAACCCAGACATGAACCCATAATTATGTGGTTAATCTTCAACAAAGCAGGAAAGAATATCCAATGGGAAAAAGATAGTCTCTTCAACAAATGGTGTTGAGTAAACTGAACAGCAGCATACAAAAGAATGAAACATGACCATTCTCTTTCACCATACACAAAAATAAACTCAAAAGAGATTAAAGACCTAAATGTGAGACCTGAAACAATGAAAAAAGCACAGTCAGGAATTTCTCTGACATCAGCCATAGCAACTTTTTTCTAAATAGGTTTCCTAAGGCAAGGGAAATAAAAGCAAAAATAAACTATTGAGATTACATCAAAATGAAAAGCTTCTGCACAGCAGTCAACAAAACTACGAAGGGACCTATGGAATAGGAGTAGATATTTGCAAATGACATATCTGATTAGTGTCCAAAATATATAAAGAAGTTATAAAACTCAACACCCAAAATATGAATAATCCAATTAAAAAATGGGCAGAAGACATGAACAGGCATGTTTCTGAAGAAGGCATCCAGATAGGTAGCGGACACATGAAAATATGCTCATCATCACTTATTCAGAAATGCAAATCAAAACTACAATAAGATATCACCTCACACCTGTCAGAATGGCTAAAATCAGCAACACAAGAAACAACAGATGCTGGCAAGCATGTGGAGAAAGGGGAACCCTCTTGCACTGTTGATGGGAATGCAAACTGGTGCAACCACTGTGGAAAACAGTATGGAGGTTTCTCAATAAGTTAAAAATAGAACTACCCTATGATCTACCAGTTACACTACTAGGTATTTATGCAAAGAATACAAAATAATAATTCAAAGGGGTATCTGCACCCTGATGTTTATAGTAGCATTTACAATAGTCAAATTATAGAAGCAGCCATATATATATATGTAATCTACATATAATATATATATGTATATATACATATATATAACATATATATATGTAATCTACATTATATATATATATATATGTAATCTACAAAGCCATATATATATATATATATATATATGGCTTTGTAGATTACAAATTCAATATATATAATGGAATATTTTTCAGTCATAAAAAAGAATGAAAATCATAAAAAAGTGATGGAGCTAGAGTGTATTATGCTAAGCAAAATAAGTCAGTCTGAGAAAGACAAATACCATATGATTTCACTCATATGTGGAATTTAAGAAACAAGACAAATGAGCAAAGAAAAAAAAAGAGAAGAGGAGAGGCAAACTAAGAAACTCTTAACTATAGAGAACTGATGGGGAGGGTGAAATAGGTGATGGGGATTAAGGAGGGCACTTGTGATGAGCACCAGGTGATGTATGGAAGTGTTGAATCACTATATTGTACACCTAAAATTAATATTACACTGTATGCTAACTACCTTGAATTAATATAAAATTTTAAAAATTAAAGAGAAGCACTAAAAATTGAAGCTTATTATATTATATACCTGAAACTAATATAACATGGTATGTTAATACATACTTGAATAAAAGAATAAAAATAAAAATTTTAAAAGTGAAGTGTCAAAGTATTTGAACAACATTTTAGACAGAAAGAAGTGAAAATTTGACTGTATGAATCAACTTATAAAGGTCAAAGGGTTTTTTAATTCATATTTTAAACAGCTTGTATCTGGAAGTCAGTATTATTGATTTTTTTCACATTTTTATGTGAAAATGCCTCAAATAGAGAAAAAGTCAAACTAGAGAAGGAAACTCTTCTGTAAATCCTATGCCCCAAAATAAATAAAGATCTTCTCATTTGTTGCTGCTGCAATATAATTTTAAAATCATGTGTAAGCAATATGATACAAAAAGTCTCAATTAACTAGAAGTCTACCAGACAGATCCACAATTAGCCAATGTGTTTGCAAGTTACACTTTTTTTTAAATTTTTTTTTAACGTTTATTCATCCTTGAGAGAGAGAGAGGCAGAGTGTGAGTGGGGGAGGAGCAGAGAGAGAGAGAGAGAGGGAGAGAGGGAGACACAGAATCCGAAACAGGCTCCAGGCTCTGAGCTGTCAACACAGAGCCTAATGTGGGCCTAGAACCTGGGACCAGCAAAATCATGACCTGGGCCAAAGTCAGATACCCAAACCACTGAGCCACGCAGGCACCCCTGCAAGTTACACTCTTAAGAGAAAGAGGTAGATGCCTACAAAGTGCTGCTATGGGAGTTTGTAGGAAAAAAAAAAAAATCAGCGAGAAAACAAAAGAGCTTTTGGGTATTATCCTGTAGTTGATGGAATAAGATTCAGCTTAGTTGTTTCCTTTTTCTAGTCAAATACTCAATAATGAGAACTAAAGGTCATGAGAATCTTAAAACTCCCTAAAAAACTTAAGTGGTATCCATTATTCCTTTTCTCCAAAATGGAAGACACTTTAGTGCTTTCTAGAAGGATATTCAAACTCAAGGATTAAAACAAATGCACAAAAAAGACCTTTGGCAAACTCTTAGTTAATCAGAACATCAGTTGGTTCTTCTAAGACTGTGATTCTCCAGGATCTTATACTAGGTTCAGTTTGCTTATATTAATTCACACGCATTAGCTATAGAACTATGCTCTGTCTTAGAAAATGGCATCAGCTCTGTGTGTGGTGGGGATGGCTGGAGCCTCAGCCTATATTCTCAAATTATGCTTCAGTAGCTATGGTGAGGACCGCACTGTGCGAAAAGTCATGAAACATTCTACCATGAGCACCAGTGGGATAATTTTTAAGAGATTCAAGTGGCAGCTGGTCAGTATTTGGCAGGAGAATTAAGAGTAGAGGCCAGCAAATATTGAAACAGAGGATTGAAAATTATAAATCATAATCACCACTTTGAGCAGTGGGAGTAAACTCGTATAGTAAACATCTAAAGTCAAACTGTGAATTTCATTACATGTCAAAGAAAGGAAAACTACTTGGTGTATAATGCCAGCACATGTGTTTGGGGAAGAAAAGTTTGGAGGAATTGGCTAAATCATAAAAATAAGATTTGCTCTACATTTGGAGCTTTGTAGATTACAAACCCAATGCTTTAAAAATTTAGTCTTCAAGTTAATATATATAGAAATATTTTTTAAAGTATATACATACACACATATATATGCATATTTACATATATATTACTGTATATAAAATATATAAATGTAATGTGTTAATATATAAATATTCTAAAAAAGTAATTAATATGTATAAATTCTAAAAGAATAACAGAAATAATTCTAAGGTTTATTGGGGAACAGGAGACATAAGAAAAAAACTAATATAGTGGGAAAGAGAGAAAAAAAAATCAAAATTTCATTCTGGGAGGTCCAGCATATAACTAATATGTTTTCTAGAAAGAGAAAAGAGTTATAATGATGGAGATATTATCAGAAAAATAACAGAAGAAAGTTTTCCAGAACTGGAGAACTTAAGATTCTAAGTTGAAGAATTAACTAGTGCCTGAAAAATCCATTTTAAAAGGAAGCAGCATTGTGAAGTTTCAGAATAACAGAAATAAAGAGATGATCCTTTTAAAACATATGCAATAAAGAGTTGGGAATCAGAATGTTAGATTTCTCAACAGCAACATTGGAACCTAGAAGGACCATGAAGCCACACCTTCAAACATTGAAGGGTAATGTTTCCAAACTGCAATTCTATATCTAACCAAACTGTCTATAAGTGGTGATAGTTTAAGCATGTAAAAATACATGTTTTTGGTTTTTGTTTGTTTTGTTTTTTGCTTCCAATACATCTTCTTTTAGAGAGCTACAGAATGTATCCTCTAACAAATCCCAGGATGATGATGAAGGGAGGTGCCAGACTTCCACTGTGTAGAAAACTAGAGAGCCAGTGCAGATTGGAGCATGGAAGGAACACTTGAGTTGAAGGGCTCCAGGAAAAAAATTGGAAGGGATAAACTATGATAGGTTTGATTATGTGGAAATTTGTATTAAGAGGCTATAAAGAGGGAGAGGATATTAGCAAACGACATATCTAATAAAAGACTTTCATCCCAAATATACGAAGAGCTCTTAAAACTCAACAATAAGAAAACCAACAACCCAATTTTACAAATGGACCGAAGCCTTTAAGAGTTACCTCACCAGAAAAGGTACACAGATGGCAGGTAAGCGTGTGAAAAGATGCTTCACATCACGTGTCATCAGGGAAACGCCAACTAAAACACCCGTGTGATGCTACTACGTACCTAGGAGGATGACCAAAATCTGACAACATCAAATGCTGGTGAGGATGTGCAGCAACAGGAACTCAATCATTGCTGGTGGGAATGCAAAAATGAAGACAGAAATTTGTAAATTTCTTACAAAACTAAACACAACTTACAAATCTAGCGCTTGTGCTCCTTTGTATTTACCCCAAAGAGCTAAAAATTTATGTCAGCACAAAACCCTGCATACAAATGCTTATAGCAGTTTTGTTCATAACTACCCAAATTTGGAAGCAATCAAGATGTCCTTCAGTAAGTGAATGGATATAAACTGTGTTATATCCACACAATGGAATAGTATTTAGAGCTAAAAATAAATGAGTCGTCAAACCATGAAAAGACAGGAGGAAACTTAAATACATATTACTAAATGAAAGAAACCAACCTGGAAAGGTTTCTACTATGTGATTCCTATTATGTGACATTCTAGAAAAGGCAAAACTATGGAGACAGTAAAAAGATCAGTAGTTTCCAGGCCAGGTGGGAGAGGAAGGGATGAATAGGCAGAGCACAGAGGATTTTAGGATGGAGAAAATACTCTGTATGTTACTATAATGATAAATAGATGTGATTATACATTTGTCCAAACCCATAGAATACACAGAAACAAGATCAGACCCTAATGTATACTATGGACTTTGAGAAATAATGTTGTATCAATGTAGGTTCATGAGTTGTAACCAGTGTACCACATTAGTGGGGGATGTTCATCATGGGGGAGGCTACACACGTGTGGGGGCAGGTCATCTATGGGAAATCTCTATACCTTCCTCTCAATTTTGCTGTGAACTTAAAACTGCTTGACTATCAAGGATGGAAAAAATTAGGCTCTAAGAAAATGAAGCAAAAGAAAAACCAAGAATGTCATAGAAGAAAGGAAATATAATCATAGTGCTCCATTTGAATTAGTAATGAACAATATTTATATAAATAGTGTTAATACAAAAAATTTATTTAAAAGCTGTGCTATTACTCAGGAGGATGTGGGAGATAACATTGGGATTGCAGTGTGCAAAAAAGCAAATGCTTTCTCTACCTTCATAGGAAGTCAACAGATAATGTTTAAAATTGTTCAGAAATATGTAGTGAATATCCATCAACTGATGAATGAATACACACACACACACACACACACACACACACACACACACACAATGGAATATTGCTCAGTGATCAAAAAGAAAAATGAAATCTTGCCATTTGCAACAACGTGGATGGAACTAGAGAGTATTATGCTAAGCAAAATAAGCCAGCCAGAGAAAGACAAATATATGATTTCACTCATATGTAAAATTTAAGAAACACAACAGATGAACATAGGGGATGGGGAAAAAATAAGATTAAAAAAAAGAGGGGGGGAGGCAAACCATCAGAGACTCTTAAATACAGAGAACAAACTGAGGGTGCTGGAGGGGTGTTGGGTGGGAGGATGGGCTAAATGGGTGATGCGCATTAAGGAGGGCACTTGTTGGGATGAACACTGGATGTTATACGTGAATGATGAATCACTAAATGCTATTCCTGAAACTATTATTAAGTATATGGTAAACCACTTGAATTTAAATTAAAAAAAAAACAGCAGCGCACCTGGGTGGCTCAGTTGGTTAAGTGTCCGACTCTTGATTGTGGCTCTGGTCCTGATCTCACAGGTTGTGGGTTCAAGCCCCACATTGGGCTTTGTGCTGGCAGCATGGAGCCTGTTTGGGATTCTCTGTCTCTCCCTCTCTCTTCCCCACTCCTCCTCTCTCTCTCTCTCTCTCTCTCTTTCTCTCAAAATAAATAAACATTTAAAATAATTTAAAAAAATAAATATGTAGTGAAATACCAGAGGTATTTAGTTAGATATGAGAGTTTGTTAAATCCCTAGCTTTTGTTTTGTGTAATAAAACTTTTTGTGTAATTTACTTTTAATAATATTGAGTACAGTATTAAAAATCACTAACTGTATGGAAGAAAGTGATCCATGCAAGAATCATCAGCAAACTGTATCACAAACCAGGAATTATGATTGATCTGGGCTGAGTATCTCAGGTTGAATTAAAAAGGATTATTGTAGAAAACAGTGAAAAGCTTTAAAAGTGTTTATCTTGGGACTGGGTAGACAGAGGGACAAGAGGTGAGGAAGCAGAAGAATCTTTTAAGACTTTTAGTGTTTAAAAACATCAACTATGTATATGCAAGTTTTACTTTGAAAAAGTGTAATTTACAAAACAATGATGCAAGCAATTTTCGGAATTTGTCAATAATTCCAAATCAATATGGTCACACTTTTTGTGTTTCTCGTAACAGTTTAACTAAACATGAAATGGGAAGTCAAACTGATTGATGTTTCCATCTCATTTATTTCCTTTATCCAGATAAATTATTTGTAAGTTGGGACATGGCCAAATCGTGAATTTAATAAAAACCTAGAAAATTATTAGCTAATAATTATGATGTTAATTAAGAACATAAATAGATGTAAAAAAAACTATCAGTCAGTAGAAGTATTCCAATGATCTTTAAAAATGTTTTAAAATCAATGATATGTATAAACTCTTCATTTGGGCACATTCAATGTCTGTTTTTTTAGAAAACCAGTAAGTATATGTTTCTGCTTTTATTCTAGTTTTCAAAAACCTTTCAGAGTTAGCCAGTCACGAAATCACAGGCACTATATCTCCTATTACATTATTTTCCATTTTAAATCATTTCAGGAAAGCCATATAGAATTTATCCATATTTAGAATTGACTTGAGCATTAAGCACTGTATTGCATTGGAATTTTTATCTTCGAAAAAAAAACATAGCTTAGTTTCGTATAGTATTTTGCAATTATGCTGTCATTAAAGACAGAGAATGCAAAAACCAAAAGAATGTTATCCTTGAATTCTATGTAATCATTTCATGATTAAAGAATTAAAATAATGGTTCTATAATTAGTTTCTATGCTTGTATGATAAAACCTCTCTAATATGAAAAGGAACATGATAATCGTTTTATTTTGTCATCAAAACCCATCAGGTTTTGTAATTGAATTTCCATTGCTGTTTTATTTCAAATTTTCATAATGTACTTCTGATTTTCATTCTTCTTTTCATTCTCCAGAATTTTCACTTATAATGTTGAATTCCTTTGCTCTTTATTCAGACACACAAATGTTTATTTTAGTTAGAAGCACAGGCTTCAGCTGTGGGTCACAACTGGCTAACCTTTATATCCCCAGTGGTTTTATTGAAAGAATAGCATAATCCATAAACTTCCTTCAACTCTCTAACCTATTAGAATACCTTATATATGTCCTTGCCGTTTATCAGACAGTTTCTGAAAATCACACGATCTACGAAAAGTAAGTACACTTGGGGCACTAGCCCCAAATTACAACAGCTTCTTGCATTGTGCGGAGAAATGACATATGTGTTTTCTTATAGGCAATAACATTTGATTTTCAAGAATGTGTTTAAATTCATGAGTTTACCTGGAAAACATTTATTCCTTTCAAGGCACGTAGAGTAGCTTACTAGGGAATGAGGAAGACTCACTGCTCTCCACTGCCCTCGCCCACTCTCCTCTAGGGGCCTCGGGAGGTTTAGTCTGGCTTCTCCAACCATCTTTGGGGTATTAGGCTCTAACATTTGGGCTCATGATACTCAAAGTTCATTTGTTGGGAAGTTTTATGAGAACGTGATTTCTGAAACGAAAACTTTGATAATTAGTTTTTCTTTGGTAGTCTTTTAAAGCCCTGTGAAATAGTATTACTTTGTGCCAAGTTTTAAGCAAATGCCTCACTGAAGGTGTGACTGCAATAGATTTTGCAATCTTTTGGGGTAGAAAACAGCTTGGATTATTTCTGTGAAATTTACTAGTCAGGAAACATGACCTCGGGCTCACAATAGAATGTCTTTTTCTGTGTATTTATTGTTGGGTCCTGAAATTATGTATGTCTGTGCACGTGTGTGTTCTTTGTAGCTGGAGGAACTCCCCTCGAAAGAGTAAAGCTAAATTTTTCTCACTCCTGCCTGAGACCAGTGACAGGCTAATAAGGAAGAGTGATGATAGTAATAAAATGGGGCGAGGGGTACATTCCTGAGATTTTGCTGCTTATAAAATGATAGCCCTGTTACCAAATGACCACACTGGGACCCAGGGTGAGATCCAGGCTTGAGTCTTTCTGATGCAGAGAGGTGACCCTCTGTGTGACTCATCACATCAGAAGCAAATGCTGTCTTAACAGCTTTGGTGACTACCTTTTTAACCCAGAGAACATAGCTGTATGTTTTTAATTTGTTATGATTTATTACACTGAAATTGGTGTGAAATGGACAACAAATCATGGGTGTCAAAATCTGAAAATGAATTTTATCAGCTGAGGAAAGTGAGTGCCTTTGGGATTTGCATAAGTTTCTCATAATTCTTTCCATATTACAGATGATGAGCAAAACTGTGAAAATAAACTGAAAATGACATGATATTTCCTAAGTAGCTAATTTCACATGTACGTATAGACACATATAAATATAGCCAGTTAGCCTCACTTTAGACTCTCTATAATTCATAGTGATTTGTACATACCCGCAGCGACATTTATCTAAAAACCTTAAAGTAAATATTAAGATCATCGTCACATCTCACAAATGTCTGAGATTATCTATAGAAAACTGCAAACATTATAACAAAGTGTTTACCAACTTTATTTCTTCACTGTTCAAACCCAGAAGAGAATTTATACCTATGTGCCGGTATAAAATTGCTAAGATTGAAGAAACCTCTATCCCAAAATTTCAGATGTTATAAATACCCATCAGCATTGAAAAAAAAAATCTCCCCTTGTTAGAAACTAACTTTGCATGCATAATTAATTGGGGCACCATATTCCTGCTTCACAACCAGAAGAGAAATTGAATTCAGGTGTTTGGTGAACATATGGGGGATTTACTGTGAATTTATGACCTGTGGTTTGAGTGTAAAACCCCAAGATACTTGCTGATAAAACTTAATGAAGCTTGTGCAGAGGAGCTATTTTTATTTGTAGTTTAGTAATTGATACATTTCTTGGTTTAACCCTCCCAGCCTTTCCCCCATTTCTCATAAATCTTCCAGTCTGAGAGAGAGAGAGCCAGAGTAGAAAGCCCTAGTCTTCTTAGCCAGAAGACTAATGCTTACCTAATATGAAAATTCAGCTATGCTTTTTCACAGTATTTCGGTCTGCTCCTTCCTCCCATCCCTTTTAATCTATCAATTTGTGCTTTTTCACCTGCACAAGTAACAGGAGGCAAACCCAAGTGCTGTGGGAGGAAGCACTCTAGGTTCCTCCTAGAAAAGCAAAAGCCTTCACGGAGGGGTGACACCACTTTACTCCATCTTAAGAAAACAAAGATGGAGGTGCAATGTAGCTCATCATTAAAACTGAATCAACAAAGCCATTGCCATTGGAAGGTTTTTACCCCAGGAATAAATACACCTTCAGGAACAGGATCCTGCCACACACTCCCTGGCAATATCACTCTGCTTCTCTGCACCTAGGGTTTTACGAAGAATGCTCCTGATTTGAGTGCCAAGAAAGAAAACACATGACAAGTTTTCCATTTTAACATACGGGGTGTAATGGGTTTAATGAGAAACCTGTGTTTGCTCACTAATTTACAGCAATTAAGAACTCAGTTCTGACATCTGTAGATTATAACTATTTGTCTGGCGATTACAAGATCAGGAATAGTTTATGGAATTGCTAATCAGTAGAGAGAAATCACTAAGGGAGAAGAATGTGGTGTACCTGTAGTCTCTAAATGACACCAGCCCCTAGTAGTCGTGCTACCATCCCTTTCTCGTTCAGTGACATTTCTCCCCCCAACACTGTTCAGGAACTTGTTTGTATCCACTTTATCATGCTGACAATCTGTCTGTTTTGAAAGGATTACAACTCTGTACATCCGTGCATGACATCACAGTAAGACATTGCTTAATGATCTGAGACGCTTGTGGTCATTGCTGGCTGCCTGTTTCTAAAACTATGTGACAGTTCTGCCCTACATATGTTTTCTCCAGTGTCACTTTTTGCCTTCTCCAGCCCTGGTGTCTGTTTCAAGTGACATCCATGAAATAGCTGAATTGTAGACTTCCCGTTGATATGAATAAAGGGACGAAAAGTCTGCCCTTTTCTAGGGATGCAAGGAGAATAAGGAATTGGACAAAGAAGGGAAAGGTGCTTTAATTTTTCTCTAGTGAAAATATTTCAAAAAGTAATGCTAAACTTGAAGGGTTGTTTATACAGTGTAGTAGATCTTTAGTCTTTTTGTTTGTGGACCTACCAAGGAAATCAAAAAAGAGATACATTTCCCTGAAATAAGTGGACCAAAACATAGGGACATCCTGTGAAGGTTGAGTTATCTAAAGACATCATCAAAGGCTCAGAAGAGCCAGAGTTCAGGAAAACATGGTCTCTACTTGTAATAAGCGGTGTCCTGGAAACTTTAACTTACTATCTTCTCCTTCCTAAGTGTGCTGGGATGCAGACCATACTGATGTTTCAGACGTCTTGATTGCAAAATCCCAGAGTCTGGGAGACGGTAGGACATTGAAGCACTAGCAGGTGGAGAAGAAATAGTTCCTTAAGCAGGGAGTTCCTTAAACAGCAAAGCTCTAGGGTCCCCCTCTGGTGTACACATGTGACACCTGAGGGAGTGCTGGAAATACCTCAATGGGAATAAGCTGCGAGTGTGGAGTTGCATGATATCCAGGATCTCAGATAGAATTTGGAAATTAACTCTTTATTTTTTTTAATTGGGAAAAGAATAATGTCCTTCTGCATTTCTGGTAATTGGATGCCAAGTGCAGGTGCGAAATTCAGTAGCATTTGGATAGAATTTTGTACTTAGGCCAAAAACTAAATTGCTATGGCTGAGAGATATGTAGCAAAAATGAAAAGGCTGAGGATATAAGCTGATATGGTTAACAAAATCTTTACCTTGTGTGCCTGTTCTTTAGTAAATGGGGGATATGAGGGACATGTGCTAAGTCCTGAACTCTGGGTAGACTAAGTAAAGCCAGTTTTGAACCAGGAATATCTCCTCATAATTCATGTCAGATCCTAGCAGGTCACCAATCTCTACCAGGAAGAGAAACAAAGAGTGAGCCCTTGAGTTCAGTTTTACCAAATGACCTGGTTGGCAGGTCTATTTTCACCAGACCCTAAGAAAACACCCACATTGCTGCTTTGGGTTTCATGAGGACTAACTTTTGGAGATCACAGAGCCAGAACGGGCATTTTGAGTGAAGTGATGGGGAGATTGACCTAAGGAGTCACTCTAAGCAATTGGGTAGATTTCTATTGGAGCATTCTTGGCTATATACTGGTGCTCAGTGCAAAGCACATTTGATTGGTTTCATGTGTTAAGATCTGGCAGTAACCATCTTTCAGGGACATCTTCTGCAATAGTATTTACTTTCTGCAATTTTTCTCAGAGGCTAGAACTTTGGAGTGACTAACCATATAAATGGTAGTAGTAAAGCTCATTGATAAAATATGATTCCTCTCTTATATTCTGCTCTTCTAACCAACATGTTTTTGCAACAGTGGGTAGGGCATAGGTCTTTGTGCTTCTAGGCTACTTTATTTCATTTAATAAGTATGTACAACCTCCCTCCCCCAACATTGTCTAAGGTGATATGATAGTGGTGGGGGGGGGGGTGTGTGCATGTGTGTGTTTAAGGGAAGGAGGTTTAGAGTTATCTTTCTGTTGTCTTTTGTTGCAGTGGAACACAAGAAAGCAGACCCACTGTGCAATCACATTTCAAACCCCCATTTGCATCACATCCGCTAACATCCTGTGGGCCAAATCAAGACACATGGCCAAGGCCAACATCAATGGGTATTAGTTCAATTGATGCATAACAAGTTAACACAGGCTTAACAGCTTATTATATCAGATCCTATGGATCAGTTTCTGTGACCCAGCAATGGCTCAGCTGAATCCTGTGCTCAGGGTCTCATCCAGGTGCAATCAAAGGGTGAGCCAGGCTGGGTTCTCACTGGAGGGCTCCACTAGGGAAGCATTTGCTTCCCTGCTCCTGGAGTTGTTGACAGTATTCTGTTCTTTACAGCTGTAGGATTCAGGGCGGCTCTCTTCTTCAAAGCCAGAAAAGAGAGATAAGGACTTGCAAGATGGACACTGCATTCTTATATAATCACACAAATGTAATCATATCCATTCCTTGACCTTTGCCACAGTTCACTGGATAGAAGCAAGTCACAGGCCCTGCCCACACTCAGTGGTGGGGGCCAGGTATGGGGCGGGGAGGGCGTTGGACAAAGGTGCAAATACCTGGAGGCGGAGATCATGGGGCCACTTTGAAGTCTGTCCATTACAAACATTTGCAGATCCGCTTACCCTGCCACAGGGACGTGACATACAGAATATATATGTGTTAAATGATTGTGATGAAGGCATGAGCTTAAGAAAGAGAAACACATGTGGAGGTAAGTTATAAACACTCTGAAACAGTGTTTGCTGGAAGAATCAGAAGATGGAAAGGAAACGAGAGGATATTACAGGAAGAAAGATATGAGTGAATTTACCTTCCTCTCTTTTCTTATACTAGAGATCTTAATCATTTCTCCCTTCTGGGCACCATGGAAAGCCTGGCTCAGTTCGTTCTCTCCCTTCTGTCTACCTTCTCCTTTCCCTTTCATGTTTTTCTTCTTTGTGCAGAAAAGATAGTGTATACCAAGATGGTACCTTCTGGTTATCCCTACTATTGAATTCTGGCTCTTCAAGCTATGGCCTCTGTTCCAGTTTTCCAGATTCCTTTTGCATAATTAAAAATGCAAATGTTAAGGTATTTTTAGTCCATAAAGAATTCATCAGTCACATCACAAACTCTTCTCTTTCAGCATGTGCTCATCTGGAAAGATAGGTCAGAATTCAAGCCTGTAGGGCAATATACCCAGGCTTAGATCAGAAGGAGCAAACAATTTAGGAGAGGCAGGACTATATGGACAATGCTGAGTTGTCTTTTTTAAAAAAATAGTTGTTTCTTGGGCCTGTTACTAGGGGATCACCGGCCTTATCTTGGTGCAGTGGAAGTAAATAGCCTAGAAAAGCAACATATAAAACAGGCAACATCTACAGAATACAAAATAGAGGTTGCAAGTTAGCTGGCCACAGACCTGTTTGGTATTTGGTTTTTGTTTTGTCTTGCATAGGACCAAAAAAATAAAGTAAGCCAACATTAAAAATTTGGGCAGCAGGGGAGAAAACTATAGTTCTGACTTCTCTTTAAAAAAAAAAAAAATTAGAAGGCAACACCAGGCTCACATCCCTTCAGGACAGCAATCTACTAGGACCGAGTAAGGGTCTCCCTTTCTAGACCTAGCATATTACTCCCATTTGTTACAGAATGTACATGGGTACTGCCACAGCCATCAAGTTTCGTTCACTCTTTAGTTAACTGCCCCATAGGCATTGGAATTTGTCCCAGCCATGAAGTTTGCAGGCTGAATTGTTTTCAAAGTACTGTCCATATACCACCTGCAGTGCTTTTAAAAATATACTGATGCCCAGGACCTGCACAAGACTGCCTGAATCAGCATCTCTCTAGGTGAGTCTCAGTCGATCAGCAGGTTTAAACAAGCACTCTGGATGAGTCTCATACACATACTATGTATACACGAGCACGACTGTTGACGTTTCTCTTCTCATTCACTGTACCTAAGGAGATGGTTGGATAGCATGGCCTGTGGAGCACAGGTGCAGGACAGGATTTGGCCCTTACCTGCAAATGGGATCCTTGCTGCAGTTAGCATGAACTGGTATGCTCAGCTACTTTTGCAAAGCACATTGCAGTGGTCCTTTCTGAAGGCTGCAGAGCCTAGTCCTCTGTGTGATCTACCTCTACCAGGAGAGGGTACAATCACCATGGTAATTATGGATGAGAAAGATTTGAGTTCCATATCATTCAGGGCTGCACTGTGCATGCCGGATTAGGAATCTCTGTAGTGTGTGAGCCAGTGCTGTCAGAAAGACTCCCAGATATCACTGAACCAACACAAACCCTCTGCACTTAGTGTAAAATTTATATATAAACACACACACACACACAACACACACACACACACACACACACACACACACACACACATAAAAGTATAAAAGAAAATTCCAGCTGGACTAAAACTAAAAAAACAATGTGCAAGGGAAGGCTGAATTAGTGTTAGACTTAAATTGTCTTATGTCTGTCTGTGTGGATTCTTTATAAAAAATAAAGCATCTCTATAATTCCTCTCTTCATCCCTCCTTTCTGTAGAAATTATGATTTAGTGGCTTGTCATTAAGTTGAATTGTCTCTCTCACTCATCTGATCGATTCATGGTATCTTTATTATATTCATCACACACACAAAAATAATGAGCAACTGGAAGTTGGCAACGAACCTAAATATAAGTTGATTGGGATGTGTAGGGATTAGCCACTAATGCTAATGAATATTTAAAATTTCCTTTGGCTGTCTTGGCAGAAGAGCTAACCAAGAACTTTAGAAGTCCAAATGTGAATTATTGGCCTGTTGTAGACTGGCCTGAGAAACAGAGTGAGCAGTTGCAATGGTTTCATTCTTGAAGCCAGGATTTCACCTTCAGACTGCCAACTGGTGTCCCCCAAGGATGCTTGATGGTCTCCCAGTCTTTGGAAGTCATCATTAATCATGAAAACCATTGCAGCCTGTTTTTCAATTTCAGCCCTTAGAGTGGCTTTGCTAGTCTTAGGCAAGTTGGTTGCCATTCTCTAGAGCAGAGGAAGAAAGGAAGCAAAAGAAAAGAGAGTGAAGCAGTGTATCACCAGCTGCTGAGATTTGAAATAAGGGCAAAAGTGACTTCCAGAACTTGGCTTATACTGTGAAAAACATCAAGGTCACCAGAATTTAGAATTAAGGACACTGGGTCAACTTCCCTTGTTGGGAGATTTGCACTTTCAATTAACTACAAATAGTAGGACATCAATTTTCATCAATGGCTTGGACTTCATGAACTTAATAATTATAGGGTTAAAATTCACAATGGTACATGAAAATAATAGGAAATATTTCTGGTTAGACCTATAAAATACTTCTTCAGTCAAGCCTCCTATAATCCTTCTATTAGAAGCTATGAAGAAGTATTCCAGGAACAAAAAAGGCACAGTTGGAGAAATGGCAATGAGGTTAATGAATGCTCACTTTCCTGTCTTATGAACTGTCTTCATGCCTATACTACCACTGTTTCACATGGAGAGCAAGGAGTTCCAGAGATTGGGTGTTAACACTGAGAAGCCTTTATTGAAAATCATTGTGTTCAAAACTATAAGCTGCCATATATGTTTTTTAAAAGCCAATTAACAATCTTGGGGCGCCTGAGTGGCTCAGTTGGTTAAGCGTCCAACTTCGGCTCAGGTCATGATCTCATGGTTTGTGGGTTCAAGCCCTGCATCGGGATCTGTGCTGACAGCTCAAAGCCTGGAGCCTGCTTCAGATTCTGTGTCTCCCTCTCTCTCTGTTCCTCCCCCACTCATGCTCTGTTTCTCTCTGTCTCAAAAATAAATAAACAAAAAATTTTAAAAAGTAAAAGCCAGTAACAACCTGCTTAAGAGTATGGTGGGGCACTTTTAAGCTGTATACAAATGTAGACTGAAGCATCATGCCAAGTAGCACA
Organism: Lynx canadensis; assembly: GCF_007474595.2. NCBI lineage: Eukaryota > Metazoa > Chordata > Mammalia > Carnivora > Felidae > Lynx > Lynx canadensis. Next base: position 30,825,968 of record NC_044309.1, on the reverse strand, counting down.
TTTTATAGGCCCATTAACCTTTAATGTTCTTAGGGCAATCAGTTCAAAATATTTGTCAGAAGAACAAAGGGAAGGCAAGCTTTTATTGACTGGGAAAATAATCAAATTGAAAGTATTGACAGGATGTTCCAGAAGCTCTAATGAAATTAATAGAAACATAAAGGTGATAGGGATCTACCCCACAGTTTAAATGATTATCCCATATTCTTGGAAGACATTAATATTGTGGTTCTATATGCAAATATTTTCAATTTGCGATTTTTAAGTCTTTGGAATTCTTCAAAAGGCATAGAATTATGTGAAGACATATATGAATTTGAGATTTTTATATACTCTACTATGACAGACTTTCTCTTTACAAGCTACATCTCTCAAATTACATTACCCAGGAGGGTGGGCAGCCAGAAAAATTCAGATTCACACCAAATAACCAGGGCAACATGTTTTCAATGAAGAGACTTGGTCTTCTAATAGCTTACAGCTCCCCATTCTGCTAGCAGTTTGGAGAGTATATATGATAAATATAAGGCTTGATTCTTGTCCTCAAGGAGTCTGATGTTTTCTTGGAGAGACAGCATGTGCCTAATACGCTTGAATAAATCCCCTGATAGGATGCGCCTTAGTCCTCAGGGAGTAACATAGACCAAAAGTGCCATGAGATTTAAGATTGATTTTGGCCATCTCTACAACTCTTGCAAAATACTGTGTTTAAAATATGTATGATTTTATAAAGCAGGGGCTTTGGAGGCTGATATATGTTTTACTAAGTGATACAACATGGCATAGTGAAATGAGGGCTGGACTGGACACCAGAATAATCTGGATTCCAGCCTCGCTTCCCCATTGGTCAGCTGAGAGACTTCAAACAAGTCACTTATTTTCTTTGGATGTCAGTTTCTACATGTGTATGTGCGCGCACGTGTGTGTGGAAGAGAGAGAAATACTACCATCTGTACCTATCTTACAAGCTTTTGGTGAGGATAAAACAAATTAACACTATAAAAGAAGAAGAAGAAGAAGAAGAAGAAGAAGAAGAAGAAGAAGAAGAAGAAGAGGAGGAAGAAGAAGAAGGAGGAGGAGGGGGAGGAGGAGGAGAAGGAGAAGGAGGCGGAGGCGGAGGCGGGGGCGGCGGCAGCAGGGGCACCTGGGTGGCTCAGTCAGTTAAGCATCTGACTCTTGATATCAGCTCAGTTCTTGGTCTCAGGGTCATGAGTTCAAGCCTGGCATTGGGCTCCATGCTGGGAGCAGAGCCTACTTTAAAAAAAAAAAAAAAGCAACATTACTATTAAATAACTGATGAAATGCAACTGCCATCCAAAGTTATTTTTAAAATGCTTCTCATTTATGCTGTAAGAAACTGCATTTTGTGTATAGACCTTTGATAACTCCTAAATAGGGACTTTGTATCATGGCATTATGAAAACAATACTGCACATTTGTAAAGCTACAGTGTATGCTGTCACCTTACTTGATTGTTGCAAGTATGATATTCAGAGAAAAAGTGATTATTATGTCCACTTCATATGTATGAAAAACTCCCACGACTCAAATTAAGTGCCTTCATCTAAGAAGGTGGAGGAGCTAGGACAGGACCCTGGTATTTCTGATTTGTAATGCAATGTCCTTTCCAAAAAAATTTGGCTGCCAATACCTTGTCAGATTACAGAAAGGAAATGAGGCTTTTAAAATACCGCATAAAAAAGGAATGTCTAAAAATACCGCTTGCCCTCTTGAATATCTGCCTGAAATAACTTCAGTAAGTCTTAATCTTAAGAACAAAATGAAAACTTCTTTTAAATGCCCAAATATTGTTTTATAAATTCACTTCCTCTTAAACAGTGTCCTCTCACAGCAAGCTGCCATTTTTTTTTTCCCTAGCAACTGCCATTCACAGATTGTATCTCTGAAGGGTGTTCATTCTTGCCCCTTATCTCTTTTAGCAACAGATCAACTCCTAGCAACCATGATCGGATACAGCGTCTACGGCAAGAATTTCAGCAAGCAAAGCAGGATGAAGATGTAGAAGATCGGCGACGTACCTATAGCTTTGAACAACCCTGGGTGAGTATCTGGTTCTTCAGCACAGCGAATAGTCTGACAGCTTCCCTGCAGTAAGAGCCCCCAAGCTGTGACCTTAGCCCTTTATGAAACAAGACAAGATGGAGCCAAATTCCTTTGACCTTTAACATATTGACCTTTCCCTCATTTCCATCTGGGTTGCATCATTGCTAATTTCATTTTATATCTTGTTGCACCATCTGTCCATTGCATAATCAGTTTTATTCGCCTTATGACAAGACATAGCAAAAGGATTCTTGCTCTCAGCTATGCACTTTTTTTTTAAAGTTTAGTAAATGTTTTTCTATATACATTTTCCTCAGAATTGGAGCCAGAATAAATTAGTTCAACACATGTCTATTGTGTATCTACTATACACAAAGTACAGTATTAAGCAATTCTTGATTCTTTATTCCCCCTTATCCCCTTTGTGTATTTGTTGAATCCCTCTTATTTATCTGCCCATATCCCTGTTCTAGTTTATCCTCCTCACAGCCATCAGAGTGATTTTTTTTTTTTTTTTGGAGTTTATTCATTTTTAAGAGAGAGAGAAAGATCAGGGGAAGGGCAGACAGAGGGAGACACAGAATCCAAAGCAGGCTCCAGGCTCTCAGCTGTCAGCACAGAGCCTGACGTGGGACTTGAATTCACAAAATGTAAGATTGTGACCTGAGCCAAAGTCGGATGCTTAACCGACTGAGCCACCCAGGCTCCCCAGAGTGATTTTTCTAAAACAGAACTCTGAATGGCTTCTCAATGCCCAAGAGAGAGAGTCCAAATTCCACAGTGTGGCTTGCTAATCCTCCCCAGTCCAGCCCCAGACTTGTGCTCTCTCTGTTCTTGTGTTTTGTCTTAGAGATGATGGCACTGCTGAGAATGAGAGGCATTGGGGTAGGTTTGGGGGTGTTAGAGATGATGGGAATTTAAAAAAAAGTATTGTTTATTTACTTTTGAGAGAGAGAGACAGAGCATGAGCAAGGTAGCAGAGAGAGAGGGAGACACAGAATCTCTAGGCTCTGAGCTGTCAGCACAGAGCCCAACATGGGGCTCAAACCCACAAACTGCAAGATCGGGACCTGAGCCAAAGTCAGACACTTAATCGACTAAGCCACCCAGGTGCCCCCGATGATGGGAATTTTGAAGAATATCTTTGGAAACTTGAGGGAGACTCAATTAGACATGAACATACAGGCTACTTGAGATAGGAAATTCTAGCTGAGAGTATTAGTGATCAACATGGTAATGTGACCATAGCTAAAAATGCTTAGAGGGAATAGAAAAATAATTTTTTGATTACTTCTGCAATGGGGATTAACGAGTCAGACATGGCAGAAAGTCAAGGAAGGTACTCTGGAGGCCTGGGGAAGAGGCAGGTGGAGCATCACCCACTCTGGGTAGGATGGTGAGTACAGCTGAGGGACGTATATCCTAATTGCCTGGGAGGATGCAAGAAGGGTCAGTACTCTAGGGGTTCGAAAGCCTAGGGGCTGTGGTCAAAACAATATATTTTTTGGACTCCTGGATCTTGGAGGTGGGACAGTTCATGATGATTTGAGGTCAAAGATATGCCATCCATGTGAGTTCCTGAGAGAACAGAGATTAAGGTCCAAAGAGTTAATGAGTTCAGTTCAAAATGTTGGGATTATAATTACATTAGGTATATGGGAAGGTAGGGTTAGAAGGAAGAGTAGTGTTAGAAAAGGCTTACAGTTAAAAAAAAAAAAAAAAAAGATCCTGATTTATTTTGGAAAGGGTATGGACCCAACTGCCACAGAACTGAGAGGTCGGTTATATTGTAGGGAAGGAGAGATAAAGGTAGAAATGTAGTTGGAGCCTTCAATGCTAGATTGGAAGGCTGAAGAAAGATGGTAATGAGGACAGAACACTGGCCCACTGGCCAGGCAACCTAGCTCTTCAGGACTGTTTTCTTGTATGTTAAACCAAGAGACTTAGAGTAGATGGTTGAGTGTCAGTTATTAAACCCTTTGTTATAATGAAAATTTAAGAGAAAGCTGAATGTGTCAGGTAAAGCAATACAAGTAGAGCTTCTCCGAGTGTGGTCCAGAGACCAGCACCATCAGCATCACCTTCAGACCTCCTGGATCTGGGTGAGGCCCAGGAATCTGTATTTTAACAAGCCCTGGAGGGGTGATTCTGAAGCATGTTACTTTGAGAAGCAGTGATCTAGAGTTAAATCATCTCTGAGGTCCTTTTTACTCCTAAAATCCAACACCCTCAATATTCTCTATACAAGGGCAGAAACCTATAAACGTTTTGATTAAGGGGCTTAGTGACCAAACTGGGGTCTGTGGAAGATAATTTTGAGAAAGGAGAAGATGGAAAAATGGGAAAAGCAGTACTAGTTTGAAGGACTTTGCCTCTGTTCAGGTGAGGAAGGAGGAGCCTAGAGCAGCCAACTGGCCATATGAAACCACCATCCAAGAGTAAAAACTCCCCATGAAGTCGATCCTAGCCTAACTTTCAGAGGTTATATAAGAACTTCAGCAGATATAATACCTTAAAAAATCTCTAATTGTGTTTCTGCAACAACATTACTATTAAAGGTATTGTTTTTCTAAAACATTTATTTTTATTTTTATTTATTTAGTTAAAAAATTTTTTTAATGTTTATTTTTGAGAGAGAGAGAAAGAGAGAGAGAGACAGAGACAGAGACAGAGACAGAGTGTGAGCAGGGGAGGGGCAGAGAGAGAGAGAAAAAGACATAGAATCTGAAGAGGCTCCAGGCTCTGAGCTGTCAACACAGAGCCCAACGCGAGGCTAGAACTCACAAGCCATGAGATCATGACCTGAGCCGAAGTCGGACACACAACGGACTGAGCCACCCACGTGCCCCTAAAACATTTATTTTTAGATGATCAAGTAAATTGAGTCATTCCCATGTAACAACATGACAGAATTATGTTAATCTACTTATATTGTTTGCCATAATTGACTTAATCCCTTCCTACCAGCTTTCCTAAAGCAGGATTCTTTTTTTTTTTTAATTAAGTTTTTTATTTTAAATCTAGTATAGTTAACAAACAGTGTTATATTAGTTTCAGGTGTACAAGACAGAGATTCAACACTTCCATACAACACCAAGTGCTCATCACAATAAGTGCCCTCCTAATCCCTATCACCTATTTCACCCATCTCCTCACCTACCTCCTCTCTGGTAACCATCAGGATGTTCTCTGTAGTTAAGAGTCTGTTTCTTAGTTTGTCTCTTTTTTCCCCTTTGCTCATTTGTTATGTTTCTTAAACTGTTATGCTTTTTAAATTCCACATAGGAATGAAATCATATGGCATTTATCTTTCTCTGACTTATTTTGCTTAGCATTGTACTCTCTAGGTCTATCCATGTTGTTGCAAATGGCAAGATTTCATTCCTTTTTATGGCTGAGTAATATTCCATTATATATATACCACATCTTTATCCATTCATCAGTTGATAGACACTTAGACTGCTTCCATTATATGGCTATTGTAAATAATGCTGCAATAGATACATCGGGGTGCATGTATCCCTTTGAATTAGTGTTTTTGTATTTTTTGGGTAAATACCCAGTAATGTGATTACTGGATCGTAAGGTGGTTCTATTTTTAACTTTTTGAGGAATCTCCATATTATTTTCCACAGTGGCTGTACCAGTTTGCATTCCCACCGACAGTAACAAGGTTCCTTTCTCTCCACATCCTTGCCAACACTTGTTTCTTGTGTTGTTGATTTTAGCCATTCTGACAGGTCTGAGTTTTGATTTTCATTTTTCCTGATGATAAGTGATGTTGAGCATCTTTTCATGTGTCTGTTGGCCATCTGGATGTCTTCTTTGGCCAAATGTTCATGTCTTCTGCCCATTTTTTAAATGCATTATTTGGTTTGGGGATGTTGAATTGCATCAGTTCTTTTTATATTTTAGATTCTAACCCTTTATCAGATATGTCATTTGCAAATATCTTCTCCCATTCTGTAGATTGCCTTTTAGTTTTGTTGATTCCTTTGCTGTGCAGAAACTTTTTATTTTGATAAAATAGTTTTTATAGTTCCAGTAGTTTATTTTTGCTTTTATTTCCCTAGCCTCAGGACACATATCTAGAAAAATGTTGCTATGACCAATATCAGAGAAATTACTGCTTGAGCTCTCTTCTATGATTTTTATGGTTTCAGTTTTCACATTTAGGTCTTTAATCCCTTTTGAGTTTATTTTTGTGTATGGTGAAAGAAAATGGTCCAGTTTCATTCTTCTGCATGTTGCTGTCCAGTTTACCCAACACCATTTGTTGAAGAGACTGTCTTTTTCCCCATTGGATATTCTTTACTGCTTCATTGAAGATTAATTGATCACATAATTGTGGATTTACATCCAGGTTTTCTATTCTGTTACATTTCTATGTGTCTATTTTTGTGCCAATACCATACTGTTTTGATTACTACAGTTTTATAATATAAGTTGATGTGTGGAATTGTAATACCTCCAGTTGTACTTTTCTTTTTCAAGCTTGTTTTGACCATTCAGGATCTTTTGTGGTTCCATACAAATTTAAGGATCATTTGTTCTCATTCTATGAAAAATGTTATTGGTATTTTGACAGGGTTTGCACTAAATGTGTAGATTGCTTTGGGTAGTATGGACATTTTAACAATATTTGTTCTTCCAATCCATGAGCATGGAATGTCTTTCCATTTCTTTGTATTATCGTCAATTTCTTTTATCAATGTTTTATAGTTTTGGAGTACGGGTCTTTTACCTGTTTGGTTAATTAAGTTTATTCCTAGGTATTGTTTTTGGTGCAATTGCAAATGGGATTGTATTCTTAATTTCTCTTTCTGTGACTTCATTATTAGTGTTTAGAAATGCAGCATATTTCTATACATTGATTTTGTATACTGTGACTTTACTGAATTCATTTATCAGTTCTCATAGCTTTTGGGAAGGGTCTATTGGATTTTCTTTTTTCTTCTCTTTTTTTCTTTTTCTTTCTTTTTTTTTTTTTTCTTGAGAGAGAGAAAGAGAGAGTGTGCGTGAGAGCGTGAGTAGGGAGGGACAGAGGGAGAGAATCTTGGGTTTTCCATACATAGTATCATGTCATCTGAAAGTAGTGAAAGTTGTATTTCTAACTTACCAACTGGGATGCTTTTATTTCTTTTTGTTGTCTGATTGTGGTAGCTAGGACTTCCAGTACTATGCTGAATAAAAATGGCCATCCTTGTCTTGTTCCTGACCTTAGGGGAAAAGGTGTCAGTTTTCCCCCATTGAATATGATGTTTGCTGTGGGTTGTTCATAGAATGTCTTTATTATATTAGGGTATGTTCCCTCTAAACCTACTTTGTTGAGGGTTTTTTATCATGAATGGGTGTTGTACTTCATCAGATGCTTTTTCTGTATCTATTGAAATGATCATATGTTTTTTATCCTTTTTCTTATTGATATGATACATCATGTTGATTGACTTGAAGCAGGATTCTTTTTTGATGTGTGGTAAACATCCCTAGCAATGTATTTTTGCACAGAAAGGCTGAAAAGAGGAAAGAGTACAGTGGCTACCAGAAGGAGAAAAGCAAGTATATATGAAAATGGTTCTCAAACACAGAGTTCTAGCCTGCAAGGTCCTGCAGGGGTTTTCTCAGTCTCCATACCATACCATGAGGAGCAGTGGAATGCCACCTGACTTTGCCTGGGAATGTGGATTTCAAACCAGCATATTTGCAGCATTGCTGCGTAGTTAGTTATTTAATTGATCAGATGTATTGGGTGCTTACTATGTTCAGTCAGTGTGTCTGGTGCTAGAGAACAAAGATGGGGAAGAAAGAATATCCTTAGAGCCCTACAGTCGAGCTGATACAACAGAAAAGAATATTTTGTACAGTTTATGATACAGGTATACATGGAGTATTAAACACAGAGGAACCATGCCCAAATAAATTGTGGGTGGTTAGGAAAGGCCTGAAAGAAGACCTCAGTGCTTGCTTTGGGAGCACATATCCTAAAATTGGAGGGATACAAAGAAGAGTAACATGGCTCCTGCACAAGGATGCATGTAAATTCATGAAGCATTCCATATAGAGAGAAAGAAAAGGAAAGGAAAGGAAAGGAAAGGAAAGGAAAGGAAAGGAAAGGGCACCTCGTTAAATTTGGAATATATTTTAAATACATAACTTTGAGAAAGAGAAAAACATATATTTGGGAACTAAGATTGATGGGATTTTTTTCTGGCTGGTGACATTGTATCTACATGTGAAATGTCCAAGTTTGAGACTAAATGAGCATTTCCTACTTCTTAGCTGTAGATATTGTTCATTGGGAGATGTAGAAATGATTTGATATCCATTTTGGTCCCCTTATATGATTTTTTTTTCCTAATGGGGGTGGTGAATATGTTGGCATACATTCCCATGCCAGCTACTTAATATGAACAATCATGTTAGGAAAAATGTTTGAGAAAATCTTATACATCCAGAAACTCACCTACAAAAGGTCATAGGCCAAATTGTTGTATATCAAAATGCCATAGCAACTTTAGACTGAGCACTTGGCTTGTATTATCATTTCCTGTAATGAGTGAGCAGGGAATTATTTGGATGACAGGCTGATTACTTTAGGAATGGAATAATTTCCTAAATTGTGGGTCAGAAGTTGACCTTTTCTTTTTCTTTCTTCTTTTTTTTTTTTTTTTTTAATTTTCAAACAGTTGGGATCTTGCTGTTTTTTCTCCTTTCTACTGATCATATAAATGAGCTTGAAGTGACTATAATTCTACTTAGTGTATTAACTTTCATACCAATTCTCCTTGTTGCCTTAATAAGGTTTTGTCTGCCTCAATAAGAGCCTCAAAATGTAGCTGAGTCTATGGTTTTTATTATCTGTTTTACAAAATGAGCTTTGAGTATCTTAGTTTTTTTTTTTTTTTTTCTTTTTCTGTGTGTATTCTGACCTTAAAAGGTCAGTCTGTTTGGAAAGGATGAGACTATGATCTCACCCATTGGAATGGTTTGCAATCATTTTAGTTGTAAGGAACCAGATATTTGTCTTCAAGCTGTGTGTCCCTCTTAGTCCATATTAGTTGAAATCGTCATGCTTGTTGGAAATGCCACACACAAAGTGTGACCAGATGTATCATATAGAAGATCCGAGCCAATTACTTTACATACAGAGAGGGATGCTGCAGAAAGTTCATCCAAGTAGCCCTTTTCATTTCATCCATTTTCAAAATGTTCTCCCTAAACCCTAGCAGTGTGGAATGCACCTGTTCCTGGGCTTTTGTTCAAAATAATGTTTGGGCCTGAGGGAGCTGATTTGTGGCACAAAGTGTCCTTAGATGAGCAGAGGCCCGGGAAATTCCCTTAGCTCCATAACTGAAGTGCATTCTCTCCCAAGTTGGTTAAGAAGAGGAGGAGGAGGACGACAGTGACAAGGAGGAGGAGGAGGAACAGGAGGAGGAGGGGGAGGAGGAGGAGGAGGAGGAGGGGAGAAAAAGCAACTTCTTCACCATGTAATGCCAGGTGCAGCATAAATAAAGCAGCAAGTTGCTTTAAATCTTTCTTAAGATAATGGAACAATAGCTGAGGTTAGGATTATTATCACAGAGCTCAGATATGGACAGAACTTAGTGTTGCTTTTAAAAGAATTAAATTGCACGCTGCAGACATAAGTACAGTATGCTGTTAAAACTTTGCAGATACCTGAGTGTTGCCCACAAGGAGACTTGCTGGCTGAGGCGGTTGATAGATGGGATAATGGAGCCTTTAATAGCTATATTGCTAAATCCTTTCCATCCCGGGTTGGTAGTGACTCAAAGTAGTTTAGTCCTTCAGATGGAAAATTGATCCTCTGCGATGTGAATACCCTCTTCTCCCCCAAGCTTTCTTCCCAGCTGTCTGTCTTTAAACAACAACAAAAAAAAAGGTCTGTCCTTTTTTTCCATTTTTCTGTCTGGGACTTTTAATGGCTCCTCTTCCCTTTTTTAGGGTTTTGTCTGCTTTAATTAGAGAGCCAGTCTGTAGTACACAGCCACCCTGAACCCCTGGATTGCCTTCCCTGTACCTGGGAAGTTTGAGAAAATGATGCTTATCCTTTTGTTTTCATCTCTCCTAAGACTTCAAGGATATCTCCTGTAATTTCCTTATAGTGGGGCTCCATGCCTTTACTCAAAAAATGCCTTCTCGGTTGATAGCTTTGCAGTTCAAACTGGGTGGAAATCACCTCCCTTGGAAATCAACCTGGAGAAAGCCATTCCTGCAAACAAACAGGGACCCTTTACTCATGGCAAAAGCCTCTGTGCTGCTGCAAAGTAGACCCCTTTCTTCTAGCTCCAATGACCCATCTCCCAGCTGAAGGCTCCATGACCCATGGGCCGTGCTACCGGCAGAGACCTCAGGTAGTAGAAATGAATGAAGTTGCCTTTGGTCATCATTAGCATGGGACACTAGAAGGCTGGCTTATTTTTAGAGCTGCAATTTTCAGTATACCTGCTGTTTAAGGAGGGGGAAAAGTAGATCCAAACACTGGTTGGCAAAGACGAGAGAAAGACAAACGGTGTGTAAAAAACAAACATGTATTTATGAAAATTTTATGAGGGAAACTGGTTTGCTCTGCAGATTTTTCAAGCATTACTCACATCATTAGTAGCAATTAGGCTTTTCAACATTCAGAACCCACAAGAGTTCGATCAATAGTTGTAACAGTATCTTGTGTGATGGCATAGAGGTGGAAGGCTGTGAAGGCAGGATGTATAGACAAAAGTTAATTTTGTTTTGATTAAAAGTTGTAAATGAATCTACTATACAGAATAATTACCAAGCTTAGTGGTTGCCACTTTTTTTTTTTTAAGTTTATTTATTTATTTTGAGAGAGGGAGAGAGAGAATCCCAAGCAGGCTCCATGCTGTTAGCGTAGAGCCCAGATCGGGGCTCTATCCGTGAACTGTGAGGTCATGACCTGAGCCAAAACCAAGAGTCGGACGCTGAACTGACTGAGCCACCCAGGCGCCCCAGCAGTTGCCACTTCTAAACAGAGTGAACAGTTTATGCTTTTTACATGATTCAATGGCATAAAAGTCTCCCTACCCTCTACCAAATCTTTAAATTACCATTTTATCAGAATGTGGAATTTATATTAGGGTTACAGCAAGTTTGAATTGCCAACATAGGAATTCCAAATCTCAGGTGGATGTGTGTCCTTTTAGTTATTGTCACCATCATTATCTTTATCATCACTTTTCCTCTGAAGCAGTTGAACTTGTATCTTATTTTTGTTTTCCATATGTGCCCTTGAACATAGGTGAAAATTTGAAAATTTTATTCATTTTGAATAGAAAACTCACTCAAAAGTATCATTTGTAAGAATAGTACATATATGTGTGTATATGTGAAGATATACAGGTGCACACACACACATATGCTTACACACTATGTGAAGAAAAATTAGAGTATTTAAAAATTATTTTCTATAAATGCTAATAAAAGAGTAATGAATTTTATTTCATAAGTGACACATGCACTCATAGATTAAGCTCTAAAAGTCTTCCAATATTCCTGGCTCTAAATGGTACTGACACTTTGTATGCTGTATAGTTATTTTTGTTCTTTCTTTAGTCTTAACAGTTTTGTTTTATATTCTTATTTTGGAAAAATAAGAATGATTTTATTTAACTGAGACAAATGTTTAGTTAATGAAATCTGGTGAAAACACTATGTTTTCACCAGTGATTTTTGATATTTTGTTTTACACTAATAAGTGATAGCCAAATTGTGTAGCTTTCCCAAACTTTATATAATTTTTTGTATTGTATAAATACTGTCTCTCCATAATCATGATAGAGACCAATACTTTGCAGCTCATTTATAAAAGCAACATGCATAGTTTTCGCTTGTGGCTTTAAACATAAGCCATGAAGAAATTTACATATCATGGTCCTCCAGTGTACTGTGTAACAGATAACCATGTATTTATTTCTATTTACTACCTCTACATTATTATGGCCCTGCCAGCCTTGGCAATTTTTTTACTTGAAAGGTCATTGCTTGTCACAAATTTCATCATAAACAAGGCCAGGTCATCTGAGATTTGTATTCTGAAAACAGAGCTATTATTGCCTGGCAGATATCCAGAATTAATATTTTAAAAAAATTTTTTAATGTTTATTTATTTTTGAGAGAGAAAGACAAAATGCAAATGGGGGAGGGACAGAGAGAGGGAGACACAGCACCTGAAGCAGGCTCCAGGCTCTGGGCTGTCAGCACAGAGTCCGACGCAGGGCTCGAACTCACACACTGTGAGATCATGACCTGAACTGAAGTCAGATGCTTAACTGACTGGGCACCCAGGCACCCCGTGATCTCCAGAATTATTACAATTATAATTTACCTGTGTGTTTCCCTGTATATATGTTACTTTGTGGTTGTAGCTGTTAATGCTGTTCTTTTTGAAAACATGAACTTCTCCCTGGGGTTACAAATTACCTTTCTTCATTTCTTTATTTTTATTATTTTGGACTCCAGACACATTATTCTATTTCTGCCATAGAGATGGAAACCACTGTATTTAAAAGTCAGGATTGTCGATTATAATACTGCTCCCACAATTTACATTTTTATGAGATCATCATTGAAGTCATGAATCAGGTTATTTTTGATTCGGGCCAAGTATAAAACTTGCCAGGATAAACTTACGTCAGTGTTGCTCTAGGCTGGTCATGTATACAATCTTCCTTGAGATCTGTGGCTCAGTAACATTTCATCTTAAAGATAAGGGGAATTCTTCTTAAGAACCTACCCTTCTGCATGCTTTGAAAAAAGAAATGGAATAAAAGTCATCGTAGTGGGCAGACTAGTATGAAATATGTCAGTTTGCCAATACCAAACTCATTCACTCATGTTCAGTTTTCAGATCCTGTGTGATGATAATTTTATTATTGGAGTTCATCAAGATCCAACTGGGTCCTTGCCATGGATAAGGTTTGAGGTGCACAGTGTCAGAAAACACACAGTTGAGGAAACAAAAGCCTTTCAACTTTTTTTTTTTCTGTCAGAATCAAATTTTCAGGCCTCTGGGAGAAACAACTTAAAAATACACCTGAAATGTCTACAAGACCTTGCATTTTCTTTTCACATCTCCACAAGCAGCGTGTCACAGAACAGCATGAGCTTAAGAAGCCCGTTACTAAATCCTGCTGCAGAATGCCAGATCTCTCAAGACTGCTTGACACATGTATATAGCTTATACTGAGTGAAAAGGAAAGGGAAACGTGGTTCTTTTTGAGGGTGGAAGGAAAATTGTGTAGTATTTTCTGGCTTTGCTTTCCCTCTGTCCAGTGGCTTCTCTCAAGCTTCCCAAGCCTCACCCTGAACAATAGAGCCGCTCAGTTTTCTTTTTGGCCAGCCTCATCAAGTGTAATGGAAGAAAATGTCTGTCTTCTTTAACGTAGTTGATGAACAATTGGTTGACGCTTTGTTTACATAAGCAGAACTCACTCGGCAAAGTGTTTTCCTCGCTCATGGCACCACTGATGTGTTATTTGAACGGTGTTGTGGAGCGGGTCTCAGAACACACATTTGTTCCAGTGAGTGTGGTTATAAACATTCACTAGTAGAGACTGGGGTATTGTAAAGCCTAATCTCTTCACACATTATTTTTGTATCGGGATATTTTTAATATGCCCACTGCCTATGCCCATATGCTTTGAAATTTTTGCCCCATATAATCCTTATTATTGCTTACCCACAAATAAGATAATGCTGGCCGGGCAGAAAGAGAACAATAGATGATGCTTTCTTTCTGTTCACACAAAAGCCAACCACAGGAGCCACTCCTTAAGTAACAAGCCCACATGCTACCTTACAACTCTCCAAATGAAAGCAAAGACTGTTATTTTAGGAAACTATTATCAAGTCAAAGTCTGCCATTGGTGTCTACGAGAGAAAATCAATAGCTTGTTTTTAAGAGGCATTCTTCATTCAGAATATGCCTATTGCACAATGTTGCGTCACACAAAGGGGAGCAGAGGTTAGCAAGTGCCAAAAAGGATTACTTAGTGAATGTCACTGATGCTACGATAAACCACTGTTGGGTGTTTTGTAGAGTTAGAGGCATCGTTGTCTATTTTGAGCAGACCAACTTTCATTTTCAAAGGGCAGATCTAGAAGGTAAGCTAAAAACTGTCAGTGAGAAGCTGAAGCATCCACAGGGGCTTGATCTGCATGGCACAATATACACAACCAAATATCTGAGTTTGCTGAGAGGCAGCAATCAGTGGATGACCTGCTGACCAAAGTATTTAGCCAGAAGGAGTAGAAATTTCTCTATAGGGTATAATTAACCTAGGTAAAAATGCCATTTCCTAATAAGTAAGGGAAAATGTATTGTCTCATAACCAATTCAAGGAGCTGTTAGCTGTTAGCTGTTAGGGTTTATTCTTTTGATGAGTGTTTCCATTTGACTGCCACCCCTGGGTTGGAGGAGACCTATACATGGCGAATGGTGCCTAGTGTCAACGAATCTCCATTCAGAATTTAGCCATCACCCTTTAGGAGAAGGGGAATGAGTTCTATTGTAGCCCTACTGCTAGCCTAAAATAGGTAACCGCTGAGAAAATTCACCAGCACAGCCAACTTGCAAGTGCACACCCATGGACTTTCCCACTTCTGTGAATTATTGTAGCAAAATTTATTTACTTATTTATTTTTGACATTGGCATCTTATGCTCTCCTGAGGAGCCTTGCTCCCCTGTACTTGCTGGATATACAGGGGATGCAAACTGGTGTCTAATGTTGGTATTCATCAAACCATCAGGAAGACTGGAAAAGTTGACCCCTCAGGGCACCTGGGTGGCTCAGTCTTAAGGGTCTGATTTCAGCTGAGGTCATGATCTTCTGGTGAGTTTGAGCCCCCACATCGGGCTCACGGCTCTCAGCACAGAGCCTGCTTCTGATCCTCTGTCCCTTACTTCTTTCTCTACCCCTCCCCTGTGCTCGCTCGCTCTCTCTCTCTCTCTCCCTCAAAAATAAACATTAAATAAAAGGGAAAGAAAAGTTGGCCTCTCAATTTCAGACCATTCTGAAGCCATAATCAAAATTTAAGATGCTTGAGTATTTGGGGCTCATAAAAGCAAATAGATAACCTCTTTTCTCACACTTGGGAAAACTGCAGTTGGCTTTTTAAAAACTCACCACATCTGTAACATGTTTCTAGGTCAATCCTTAAGAATCGGAATGAGGCCCACCGGCCACATGATAGCCAGACTGCCTCTCTCGCTAAGCGTGTCGCATTTTTGCCCTTCAGCCCAACTCCAGAGCGGCGGCGCAGAGCGGCAGGCACTCGGTGTCGGTGGAGGTGCAGATGCAGCGCCAGCGGCAGGAGGAGCGCGAGGGGTTCCAGCAGGCCCAGCGCCAGTACAGCTCCCTGCCCCGGTAAGTCCCAGCCCGGCCCCGCGGGAAGCCCCTCCTCCACGCGCTCGTCCTGCGGGAGCCGGCAGGCAGAGGGCGCTGCTCAGCCTGCCCCCCATCTGACCCCTGGAAAGAGGCCCCCCGGAAGAAAGAAAAGTGTGGCAGGAGATGCCGGCATTGTCACCCCCAAGCTTCCTAACCGCGAGCGAGATGATCTGCCATAGGAGCATCGGGCTGAGGGGTCACACCCGGGCTCTGGTACTGGTTCTGCTACTTCCCAGGTGGCCGCGGACCGGACGGGTTCTTCATCTGAAAAATGGAAAGCTAACGCTTATTTTGCCTGGCTGGTGGGGTGACTAGAGTGTCTGATGCTGTGTAAACCTAGAGCTCCGTGAAACGGGGGGGGGGGGGGGGGGGGGGGGGGGGCGGTACTCCACGGTCTGTGCCCAGTTAGGATCTCTCTTGCTCTCCCGCCATCCTTACACTTGTTCAGTGCGGATCCTCAGAGTCCCAGGGATGCCCACCTCATGAGCAGACTAGCCCCGGGGGGGGGGGGGGGGGAGGGGTTGGTATCTGCCGGGCTCCCCCCAAGGAGGTACCTCAGCCCCACGGGTTCTCTGCCAAAGGCCTGGAGAGCACTCACTCAGGTGACCGAGCCCTAATACCCTGAAATGATAGCCCTTTTCCCATCTGAGTATTTCCTCCGTGCACAGTGAAGAATAAAAGTACCCATTTAAAAATACTCATCTTCCCAAACTTCCTATGATTCACTCCTATAATCACAATTCTTACAGGCATTTGTTCTATTTCAAAACCAGGTGACAAAAACATTTTGGTGGAAAAAATCCACTTACCATGTTTGTATCAAGTAGATTGCTTTGACTTTGAGCAGAGCAGTGTGGAGGCAATGTTTCTCTGTGTAAACTTGACTGACCTGTACAAAAGTGGTCTTGATTTGCTTCTAATTTTTAATAAGGATGAGTCCCTGTAAATGTTAAATAATCCCTATAATAACAGCGAGGGACTTGGCTACATTGACGTGGATCAGACAAGGGAATGAGGGTGTCAATGAAAATCTACCAGGATGAGTAGCGTCATTCTCCTAATGGTAGTTTACTAGTATTGTAGTATTGTTCATTCAGTTGTTCTTTTTTCATCTAGAAAGCTCTATCTCCTTTGAAAACTAAATTATTTTTTTCTTTTAAATAAGAGAATTGCTTTTTTTTCTTTCACATAGGAGAATATTTATTTAGCCCACTCTGGGTAAGAGTCACTGAAATTTAGGTCTGGACAGGACCTTGAACACGTTGTCTTACAAGGAAGCAGCTCAGAGAAATTAAGTAACTTCCCCCAAGGTCCCACAGCTGGTCCATAATTTCTGCCAGAATTCAAACCCACACCTGCCCGTTCCCTAAACCCTGATTTCATAAGGCTCATTGCTACCGAGGGTTTTGGTTCCCAAGTCTGGAATGTCATTGGGTATAGGTGCAAAGTTCCTCTCTGCGCTCTACTTCCCTTAGCATATGGAAGAAGGCCGCTGTATGAACCAGCCCCATGCATCAAATGTGAAACATTCCAGGATTATACATAAAGGTTCTTCTGTATAAAATCCCTCCACCCTGCCTGTTTGGCTTGCTTTCCATCAGATGAATGAGTGTGATCAGGTCGATGGATTGACATACCTGACGGTCAGTAGCACATCACGGCCTATGCGAATGGCATTGCCTGTGCAGGGGCTGTGATCTTATTTGATTGGCAAATTGTTTGACTTCATAAATTTTAGTTGTGTTTGAGAGTATAAGAAATGGAGGAGAAATATCAGAAAGCGCATGTAAGAGGTGGAGTGAGGTGGGAAATGCACAGGGCTGAGGAAGGGAAGTGGGAGAGATGGTGGGTGAGGGCCCAGAAGTGTACACAGCCTGGCGTGAGAAGAACCGCCAGGGTCCCAGTCCTGGGGAAGAGGGCAAAGAGGGATCACTGACTTTCTCCTGGTCGTGTTCCCAGGTAGCTCCATATTCCAAACTGATGCTCCGCTGTCTTTTCCACCTCCTCCTCTAGGCTGCCTTTCCTCGCTCCCCTTCTCCCTTCTGAAGCACCTGGTAAAAGGATCTAATTCATGGAAGGGAGGGTCGCTGCTGCTGGTACTGCTGCCATCTGGAGTGTTTCCCTAAATAATAAAAACTCCCTCTGGGTTCAGCGTAGCCCTCTTATTACTATTAGGCATTTTATTCTGTGTTGATATGACAAAAGCAGAAATCCCACGATGAAAAAGTTGTTTCAGGCAAGAGGTCTGGGAGGTCCCTACAGCCTGTTCTCTGCCTTCAGAGAACAGTTTCTGGATGGGAGTGTATATTTGTGGGAAGATTTAGGAATGCTGAGCCACACCCAGCTTAGGCACCACTTGACAAAGGCTGTGTGCGGAGATCCGGAGGAAGGTAACAAGACCAAAGAGGAGCTCAGAGGGAGATAGCAAGAACCTACATGGGCTTGAGTCAAAACCAGATTTCTGACGTGATATTCTTCAAAGACGCTTGACCTCTGCTTTTCAGATGTTGACAGCAGAGTTTTGTCTAAACAAGTTGGTATGGCATTCAATACCAAAAAGACTTCACACACAACAGAAGTTCTCTTGAAAAGTGGAGCGTAAAATAAAACAAATGGTCAAGACTTTGTACCAGTAGCACTAGAGAAAGGGGTCTGAACTGAAGGGACATATACAAGCCGAAGTGGTGTGTAAATTCTCACTGTGAATAACCAATTTATAGACGGAATTCAAATTACATTTTGAAATGTCGGTAAGGGATGCTAGTCAAGTCGTATCACTAGTTCGGGAGGAAAGGAGACCTGAGAGGACCCACACTTAATTCTCAGTCAGAATAGGGTTCCTTTTTAATTTTTTTTTTATTCCTAAACTACTTATTCTTTTTTCTTCTTTACTCTCTTTTCTTTAATCCTTTTAAAATTTCTAGATTACTGTCTTAGTGTTCAAAAGGCAACTCTAAAACTGAGTAGAAGCATGTTCAGTTATAGTCACTGATAGAAAGACTTACTGAAGATCCTTTATGAAATATATGTGTTTTTTCTTCTCCTGCTGACTCTCCATTTGCTCTTCATCTTTCCTTCTCCATGGCTTCCCGTCTGTTGGTGGTAGACTTCTCTGTGTACACCTCACTTCCCCTCTGTCTTCCGCACCCAGACATGGTCTCCCCACCAGGCCCATTTATTATGTCTCTCAGCTGCTTGTCAACTTGTCAGCCTTGGTATTTATATCTTTCTTCATCCTTCTGTGTCCTCCTCACCTTAGTGACTAACTTGCTTTCCTGAGGCATTGGGTCTTTGGTGTAAGATGATGGTCTACATGATTGTGGTCTTCAAGCCATATTGGAAGCAGTTACAATCATTAAGTGATAGCTATTGCCAAACCAGGGCATTTGCCCTGAGTGGATTCAGAAAACTCTAGTAGGCTCATTCTAGGACCAGACATACCTGTGTGTTGGTTATAAAGAAATTCAGTGAACAGAGATTGCTGCTGTTGTTATTTGTGGCCTTTGACTAAGCAATCATGGGACAGTAAAAAGCTTCTTTCCAGTCTCTCAGAAAGTGGAGTTGTCTTCACTTAGAGAAGCTTCTTCAGTTATTCTTTGGTGCCTCTCCCTGCTTCTTGATTTCTACCCAATCCTTCTCACAAAGGATGGAAAGCTAATATTTTTTTTAATTTTTATTTAAATTTTTTTAATATTTATTTTTGAGAGAGAGACAGAACATGAGCAGGGGAGGGGCAGAGACAGAGGGAGACACAGAACCCGAAGCAGGCTCCAGGCTCTGAGCTGTCAGCACAGAGCCTAACGTGGGGCTCAAACCCACGAACCACAAGATCATGACCTGAGCTGAAGCCGGGCGCTTAATGGCTGAGCCTCCCAGGCGCCCTGGAAAGCTAATATTTTGTTTATTGTTTTCCGTTGGTCACAAAGATGTCTCCCAAAACCCAGAGGCTAATCTTTGATGACAAAGTGACTTTGCCTTCAAACTACTCTTCCAACACCCATTAGTCAGCCATTTACTGTGTGACACACTTTTCTAAGCATTTTACATGTGTTATTTCACTTATTTTTCCCTGTATCCTATGAGGTTAGATATCTGTCCTGTTTCACAGGTGAGACAACTTGTGCCCAAACAGTATAACCCTCCTGGGGTCACACAGCCAGCAAGTGGCAGACAGGATTGGAATCTCTATCTACCTGAACCTAAGCATCATGTAGAAAACTTTCATTGTCTGCTATTTTCTCGAGTTTCTCTATGATCTGATCATTTCTTGTCCTCTCCTTAATTGAGAGCTTGTTGATACCACACTTACCACGGAAACATGTGTATATATGTGTTTGTGTACCTGTATCTATGTATATGTTCTTTCCCCACATATCTTACTTCAACCCTCAGTGAGGTCTTCTTTCTTCCCTCTAGACAGCTTAGTTTGAAGAAAATTTTAGCTACAAGAAATTCTTCTTTCACATCATCATAATTTCTGTCCCTAACAAACCTTTAGTGACTTCTTGATGTGTTTAAATAAAAAAAGACTCTGTCTTCCTGAAATGATTCAAAACTCAGCTTACGGTGCATGAGAGCCATAGAGCGAAGCCTTGGGCTTTATAGAGTTGGGGGTTGGGGGCTGGAGAGGGTTAGTGGATCTCAGTAGGCTAAGGATGAAAAAGAGGTGAAATTTCTGTGGCCTACTTCTGGTTATCTTTAAATTGATTACTAACCCATGAAGGAATTCCACTTTTGTTGCTGTAACATCAGTAACAAGTTCGTTGTTTTAATTAAAGTTTCATGATTAATGTCAAATCCCTGGTTTCGTGCTGGCACTTTCCATCATTCATGTCCCTGGGCAGATTAATTTATGACTTTTTAAGTGAAGATAATCAGTGCTCTAGGCAAATAAACTATTCCATCAAATCTAAGGATTCTTGCCTGGGCTGATTGTACGAATGGTCTGATTCCCATTAAAAGAGAACCAGATAAAGGTACTGGACACTGTTCAGTTAATCACAGTCATATCCAGAGATGATGCTGGACACCCCCAACTACATTTTAGGCCATGTGGAAAATGGGGAGATTTCATCCCAAACCATACTGATGGCACTTCTCAATGTTCAAAAATGCAAATGCTTCATTCCTGTGAGAGCCCCAGTGTCTGCATAGATCGCATTTTCCCTTCAGAGTCTTTCTGAACATCCTGTCATGTTGTGTGTGTTGATGTGAAAGCCTGAGCAATACATACTGTCGCCAAATGATTTTCTTATTGATAAATGGAGCAATATATTTTGTTTTATTACTCAATTCTCTCTTCCTCTCTTCCATTTTTAAGGCGAAAAATTAGGACATGTCTTCCTTTCTGGCACAAATTGTTTTACTTTATCATAGCCAATCTTATTGTAAATTCATAAAAGCATCTAGAGACTTGATAGTAAATTAAAGATGTTTCAAAACAATAATGTTTCCTGAAATGATGTGCAACTTTATTGCAGAAGTGATAAGACTTAGAAATTTCTATATGGCTCTGATTTATTTCCCTATCCTGGAGTGACAGAATGGGAGTTAAGTAGGTTATCCCTGCCTTCAGGGAGGGTATGGTGTGTAGGAAAATAGTGCTTACTTTACAGACTTCCCAGGTTCTACAGGCCTGATGAGCATATATGCTGGAGAGTGTCGGTTGCTGACATATACATCTCGAAAGCCAGGACTTTAAGGGACTGCCTGTTGCATTTTTAATCACATAGGAGTCTAGACTTAAATCTTTCATAACTGAACCCATATTGTAATCCATTACATGTACTTCCTATTAGCTAGTGTCTCGGGCATTATGGTGGCAGCTGTGTAAAATACTTGTTTTGCTTGTTTAGGATTGAATTGTAACATTCTAAAATGAGCAATTCCTGCTGGGGTAGAAGCTGCCAGATCACTAATACCCCCGTACAGAGTCTTGCCAGTGTGTCTAAATTGCAGGAGGTACTGTTACCCTATGTAGAATCAATAGTGCCTACGGAGACACAGAAGGAGGATCCTTACTTTTGGATAGCCACCCAAGCCCTCAGTGCTCTCTCCTGTTTAGCCATTGTTTGCTGAGGACAGTCCTGTGTTAATCCTCCAGCCCGCATCACTGTGGCTGACACATGATTGCAGTGCAGCACTACTGGTTGAGAGGTTCAAATGCATATTCCACTTCCCCCTCCCCCACCTCCTTTCTCCCTTTCGTTTCTCTCTCTCCCCTTCTCCCAAGCCTCACACTAACCTTTGGGATTTGCTTTTCTAGGCAAAGCAGGAAAAATGCCAGCTCTGTGTCCCAGGATTCCTGGGAGCAGAACTACCCCCCTGGGGAAGGCTTCCAGAGTGCCAAGGAGAACCCCAGATACTCCAGCTACCAGGGCTCCAGGAACGGCTATCTGGGCGGGCACGGCTTCAACGCCAGGGTGATGCTGGAGACCCAGGAGCTCCTTCGCCAGGAACAGAGGCGGAAAGAGCAACAGATGAAGAAGCAGCCTCCTCCTCCCGAAGGGCTCAACAACTATGACTCATACAAGAAAGTCCAGGACCCCACTTACACCCCTCCCAAGGGGCCCTTCCGGCAGGACGTGCCCCCCTCCCCTTCTCAGGTCGCTAGGCTGAACAGACTCCAGACTCCTGAGAAAGGGAAACCCTTCTATTCCTGAACAGGAGAAGAGTGGAGGCTTCATGTCATGCAATAAAGGACATTTTCTTATGAAGACTTGTATTTTGGGAGTTTTTTTAAAACCTTGATGGTACTATGGAATTTTTCTGTTTGTTGGTATCAGTGCCTTTAAGCAGTATGAGCGAAGAAATGGAAGGCCTTAATGTCTTTGCCACTATGTCTCAAGTGTCTATTTCATGGAAGGATTTCCCACCATCTGACAATCATCTGTTCGAGGCATTCACATGCTCTGCACCTCTCTGGAGTACCAGGAATGTTCACCTCCCCCATGAGATGTCCATGGCTTTATGTTACAGCCCCCTGCAACTTGTGACAAATTACCTTGAAGTTGAAGGTGATATTGATCCCTCCTTCTCCCCTTTCGGTTTTCTTTGATGTGAGGCGACATCCCAATCTCTGGTGGATCAAATTGGGTGACATACACCAGAAATTGGGGCTTTATGGTACTTCACAGCACAGTCATTTATGGTACTTTGTAATCAGTGTGGTTTTCCCTGTTCTCTCCCAGCTCCTTGCAACAGGAAAGTTCCTTCATCCTAGTAAAGAAGCTAAGCCATATCCAACACTGTCTGGTTATCATGGGGGTCCTTTTGCAACTGCCTTATAACTCGACATTACCAATAAAGCGATCATTGTAGTCTGTGTTTATAAATACACTTGTTCGGTCATGTTCCTGACACGTGTGTTGAGTCAGCGCAGCTCTGTGTGGGGGACGAGGGACAGGGAGTGACTTCTGGTTGGGGAAGAATGGAGCCCGCCCACCGGCCCTGTGCATATCATGACGTGGGAGGTGGTAGCTAAGAAAAGAATTCTCCCAGGATGAGCTTCTGGCCCACAACATCCCAGTAATTATTTTAATTAGTTTTCGTTTGACAGGTTGGCAGGAAGGGCATAGAGTGAGACAAAGATAAATCAGACGGTCGTTTTGGGATTCTAAAAACTCATCGGCTTGCTACAGTTTTTAAAGTCAGTTGGAAATCACGTTTGTCTAGCACACCCAGGTGCTGTATCTCTGCCTGGTGATGCCATCCATGCTACTAGATAATTCTGCCACAAAACGAAGACAGATAAGGGAAAAGCTGTTATATCACCAAACAGTGGTAACAAAAGATTGCTCTCATGTCAATATTGTAATGTGTGTGGGGGTCACAAGGACCTCGATTGCTCCTGTGTTTTCAGCTGTCCGTCTGAACGTCATGTGTTGTGAACCATGGCTGGGTTGCTAAAGTGCCTGCAAATCCCGATGTGAAGAAAGCTTGAGATGAAAGCTCAGCACACCATGTATTAACAAAAAAAGAGAAAACAAACAAAAAAAGACATGTACCGATATGCCTTTTTTTTTTTTTTTTTTACTGGCACATTGTATTTTTGTGTCCACTTGTTTTTAGAAAATATGTGAAGTGTCCACACGTACCTGTGTCTCTTTTGCATTTCTGTGTAATGGTTCTATGTGTTCATAATGTGTGGCAATGTTTAAATGGTGTTACCAATGTAAGCACAGTGACCTTGGATGACAGTAGCTTTTTCTTACAGCCTTCCTTGAGCTGTGAGAAACAGCTTTCCCTGTACATATGAGACTTCTAATAAAAGGCATATTTCTTCCTGTTCTTTGTGGTGTCTCTAGTGCTCCTGTGGAAACTCCTAGCTGGGTTTTGGGTTGTTCATTTATTTTTTTTAAGTATATTAGCAGATGTGATTTCTTTTTTCGTGTTTAGAAAAAGTTGAAAGTTTCCTTATATCTGTGTGCAGACATGGAAGTGCATGATTGACTGCTTACTTGAACACCTGAGGAGGGGACAAGAAAGAGAAAAGGACCTGCTTAATGAGTTTACTGGAAGGCCCAGGCTGCCAAAAGAAGCCTGGGGAATTTGGAATTGAAGGAGCCAATACTCTAGAGCTAAATAAAAGAAAAATTATTCAGAAAGCTACATAATATTCCCATTATTTTCCTCTGCTCCCTCTGGATCATTTCAGCAAGCCAAACATTTTGAGGGAGCCCTAGCCTTGCGTACCATGAGCCCAGAGAAAAGTCCAGATTCTTTTCCACTTTCAATACCAACCAGTTCTTATTTCCAAATTACACAATAAGGCTTTGCTATATTTTTTAGATTCATTAATATGTATATGGTACTTTGAAGGCATAAAGGGCACTAGATCTACCCTAGATGCGTCTTGTGCACAAATATCCCTGTGCGCACCACCACTGCCCCCCCCCCCGCCTCCCGCAAAGGGCAAGCTTTGCACAGACCTGTTGCAAATTCCCTCCGTGTGGGGTGCCTGCATCAGCTGGTTGTCATAGCAGCCTTCGGCCTGTCACTAAATCCAATTCTGTCACCTCAGGATTAGTTATGAGAGGTGTGTAGCAAGCCAAGAAAATGGCACGTCTTTGGTTCTTATATGCATGCGAGGTGTGGGGAAGTAGAAAAGAGAAGATGGACAGATTTGTTAATTTTCTCACTGACCAGGAGGCCCATTGCAAATGCCAAAACTCACAGGTTGTTTATCTCAACGGACAGTGAGAAGTGGAGCAGGAGAGGTAATATTGTATGTTGGGGGACCCCAATCACAAAGGGATTTGTAGATTAAAACTGACAATTTGAGCTACACTGAGAGAAGTAGGACTAGATATGAATCAGCACAGAAGGGGGACATGCTCTACAGAGCAGTCTTGTCCAAATGGCTGACCTCTGGCTCCAGAGCAATTCCAAAGGACCCGGCAGGATCACGGGAAGAGCGTATCTACAGCAAGAGCCAGGCCAAGGGTAGTCAGCATGGGCACTGGGATCTATGGCCTTGTGGGGGGGGAGTAGTCCCAAGTCACAAAAGGGGGTCAGTGGCACCACCAAGGGCCACACTCAGTTGAGGATGGGAGTGGAGTGACTCTGTTGTCCCTCAGTAAAGATGGTCCCACGGTTACATTATCACCACTCAGTCCATCAAGGTTATATAAAGTCTTATAAATACTTATAATTAGTTTATAAGATAATATGATATAAGACCTCTATCATATGTAAGTTAAACACTATCACCCATCTCTTCTCCCTGTGGCTGGTTAGACCAAAGACAGTTCAGAAGTCAAAGCATCCCATGGCTGATAGGGCTGTCCCACTAATAGGAAGGAAAGTGGCACCTTGGCTTCTCACTTCTGCCACAGAAGTCAAATGTATCCAATAAAGGACCATAAACCAAACGAATTTTCTGTTTCTTTGAGTGGGGGCAATTGATTTAACTGCAAACCCATTTTGAAGAAGGGCAGCAAATAAGTGAACAGAGCTGACCACTTGGCCAGCAGTGTGCTTTTGTGATCCTGTTCCCACATGAGTCTGAAAACAAGGCCAGAGGGAAGGGACAAGGCTTCTCTGTCCACATCATTGCTGGTGATTAACCCAAATAGGGCCACCATCTTCCAAACTTCCCTCCTTTCTCCAATAGTTTTTATTAGAAAGTACACGTGTTTGCATGTGAGTGTAATGGGCATATGTAGCACATGTAAAACGCGTATGTAATTCTATATTTTTCTGGTTAGTTTAATGTGTTCTTTATTTCATCCTATGAGTCCTTGACACCCAGGTCTTGCCCCAGTTGAAATCAACCTAAGATGAAGCAGATAGTACTTTGCTTCTGGTTTTGTTTGCTTGTCCTGGAAGAATAAGTCACTAAGGTTCATCTAACTACCTCTAAGTATATCCCATTATGGATGTCTTCTGTGGATCATATAGTGTGCCAAAAATGTAAATGTCTGTGTAACTCAGTTCTTTCTTCTTTTCTTCTTCTTTTTTCTCTCCTCTCCTCTCCTCTCCTCTCCTCTCCTCTCCTCTCCTCTCCTCTCCTCTCCTCTCCTCTCCTCTCCTCTCCTCCTCTCCTCTCCTCTCCTCTCCTCTTCTTTTCTTTCCTTTCCTTTTCTTTTTAACAAAGATTACTCCACTGGTGACATGTCAGGTAAGGAGATAATCCTCTTTTCTTACTTCAGACACAGGATATCATCTTAATAAGGCAGCTAATAAGAACGTTCACAGGTCAGAAAGTGAGAGTGACGGAGATGCTATAATGGAAAGCCACCTTCAGCTCTGAGTAATGATTAGATCACAATGCTGGTTGAATTAAATTTAATTTTTTTTTAATGTGTGGAGGATGAGGGTTATAATTTTGAGCATAAGCTTTTTTTTTTTAACAAGAAACTGATATTTTACCTTAAATCTCATGGGGAAGGGGGGAGAGTGTCATTGAACTCCATGCAGAAGGGACTTATTTCCCATTAGTTGGGTGCTTTTCTCCAAAATTCACCATCTTCCCAGCCAGTGCTCCTCCCCTGTTCTTCCTCTTCCTCGAGTTTTCATATCCCATTCAGCAAAGTAAAAAATACATGGGTGTCCTGTGTTCACACGTCTCATTTCTGTAGGCTAAACCCCATATTATAGAATTTCATTTTGAAAGGCTTCCATTATGAGTCCTATAAGATCAGGCATCCTTTGCTGAAGACAAGATTTTTTTTTCTTCCTTTCTGAATTCAGATGTAAATGATAAGTTTTTATTTTCTGATTTTTAATTTTTTAAAGCA
Organism: Lynx canadensis; assembly: GCF_007474595.2. NCBI lineage: Eukaryota > Metazoa > Chordata > Mammalia > Carnivora > Felidae > Lynx > Lynx canadensis. The sequence goes on along the minus strand of NC_044309.1, from coordinate 30,799,242 downwards.
AATAATATGTGCATTGGCCTTTCACTCCCCAGGAAGATCCATTCCGTACTGGACACAGGAGGAAAGTACAAGAAACGAGGATAGAGCCCTCCCACGGCGAGACTGAACAATTACTCATCTTTCATCCTCAGCGCTTATTTGCTCACAGGATCAATTAAATGTGTGAAAAACACGTTTTTCTGAATTGCTCAACTAACTGCTGAGTCACCTCACACTGTTGTTGGCTTAGAAAAGCCATTTGGAGTTTGTTCCCAGACACTGTGGATGTCTCATGATGCTCCGACTCTATTCCCGGGGTGTCGTCGGCCCCAGCAGATCAACGGCTGGAAGGTGGTGCTGGTGGCAGGAGCCCTTCTCCGGTCTCTGAAGGCAAGTTTGCCACTTGCTAGGAGGCTCCTCCCGAAGCTGAAGTTTGGCTCCCATGAAGGATTTTATGATGCAAATATTTTAAGTACAACTTTGAAGATTTTGCCATTAAAAACAGTCTCCATGGCTCAGGGCCCAGCCGACTGCAAACTACAAGGGGGAAAAGTGCCATATATTGCTGGCAAGTGACAGGAAGGAAAACAACACAAATTTCTAAACCAGTCGTGACCTTGGCTAATGATCTGGTTTCAGGGTTCAGTTCATATCTGACTTGCTTTTATTTAGCTCTAGTTGTCAGTGGCAACATACTATCACCGCTGTTTATGTTGGGATGAAATGGGTGAAGACATTAACATAACAACCCAGAGACAGGTCAGATTAGGGCTCGCCAATGAATGGGGGGTATTTTGGAGTAATGCAAACCTTTGAACTTGCCTCGTGAAGCCTCAGAGTGAATTTGTCCTACACGTGCCCCAACCTTCAACTCCATTTCCAAACTTTCCTTCCTTTTATCTGCTTGGCTTGACTCCCATCTGAGCCCAAGGAGCTCCCACTCTAGTTCAGGCAACCAGATTCTACAGATTCAGATTCCACAAAATCTGAACCTGCAATGAGAGTACACAGGCCACCCTTGGCTTCCACTTTGTTTGCTTGATTTGTTCATGTAGCACTTTACAATTTTGCACAACTTTCTCATCTTCTCTGAGTCTCCAAACCCCGTGAAGCAGGTTAGAGAAATGAGAGCCCAGTTCTACACATGAGGAAACTGAGACTCCCAGAGTTCATGGCTTGCCAGTTGGTGAGCAGCTCCATCAGAACATAAAACCCATTGTTCTGACAGCAGCCCACCTTTGCGGTGTAAAGTTGTATCAAAAGTAGAGGTTTGTTTGTTTTTAACAATTTTAAGGTCCTTACTTAATGATAACTCATTGATTGGGAAAAGAAACACCATATAATGTATAAAGAGTGATGAAGGTAGTAATGTCTTGAAAATAAATTTGGTAACCACCATGCCATTTACATATACTTGAAAATTCCATATGCATATATCACATATTGTAAATATACACATTACATGACATAAACAAAATGGTTTATTCACATTGTAGGGCCAGTGTGTTTTAAATTTCAAATATTTACTGAAATAGATCATGCCAGGCTTCCATGTGGATTTGCAGACCCCACTGGTTCCCTTGTTGATAACCACTGTTCCATGCTTTGGGTCCTCTGCTTCACCATTTAAATCTCTTAGACCAGAAGGTATTCATTCCTAACTAAGCCAGGTTTTAACGTTCAGAAAAGAAAAGAATCACATGAAATTGAAGACAGCGAAATTTCAAAAAATGATAAAACTAGTATCTGAAATAGGAAGAAAAGAGGATATAGTGGAGCACAGAGTGGCCACGACAAAAAGCCAATCCCAGCAGCCGCATTTCTGAAGCAGATGCAAAAGAGACCCCAAATCCTGAAACAAAATAGAAAAGATCACTGGGAGATTGTGAAACAATAACAATTTGCATTAAATCATCAGCTGTTTTCAGCACAGATGGGAAAAGCCTGTTACGAAATGTTGTAAGACATGTGCAGTGGGTTTCAAGCTGGACATGCATTAAAAACATTCTTAAGCTTTCGCATTGGGAATAAAAATGTAAATCATTTTTAGTGATGATTTTTTTTCTTTACATATCATTATTCTTTGTATTTTATCTTATTTTTGTTAAGGAGACGACATAGTAATAGCCAGGGGGAAATGATCCATTTATAGAGTTGGATAGATAAAATTTATCTTCAAAGAGGTAGAATATTAATTATGCATGGAAAGAAACTTTTAGCTCTGAAACATTCCCAAGGAAACGAGTGGCTTATTTCAATCAAGATCCTAATCAAACACAGTTCAGCATCTCAGAGAGAAACACTGGCAGCCACTGAGATGTTTCAGAGCAGCAGGCATTTTGTGCAGCATCCCAGGCCCAGTGCTGCCGGGGACGCTCCCTGGGGTTCCCCTGAGAGGGCCCTGTCTATCCTCAGTTCCTTGCTCCTTTAAATGAACAGTTGGGTTGTGAGGCAGGAGCCAGTGGCCAATGCTCCAGTCCCCTCTCCTCTGATCCCCTGCCCCTAGAGAAGAGACATAGACAGCCACAGACTCAGTGTCTGGAAGAACTGGCTGGCCTAAGGAAACGAGTTTCCAATAACTAATCCAGCTGAACGAGGCACTTCCCTTGGCTCCGGCTCTCCTTCCCGTAAGCCAGGAAATGTTCTCTCCATTCTGTAGGGGATGGCTCATCAGGGATTTCTTATCTCTGATTGGCTACTTCATATACTATGCTAGTATCTTCTGCTGCCTATCTTCAGTCCTTTTAGGTGTTCCCTCTGGATTAATTGAAAATCGCGGATATCCTGTTTGTGTGATTCGTCCAAGGTAATTGTAAGGCCATGAAGAGCCCAATATTGATTTTTAAGGAAGATGCCACTTTATATGGCCTGAAATGTGCAATGTAGAATGTGGAGTCAGTTTAGGAAAGATAATTATCTCATATTCATTCATTCATTTATAGCTCCCGTAGTCCGCCAAGTGCTGTGCTAGATGCTGGGAATACGCCAGTAAATGTTACAGTTGCGTTCTAGTGGGGAATAGCTATATAACAGAGCGTGAAACTTGGCAGGAAGAAAGTAAAGGAGGATTGTGGGATGGAAAATGAAAAGGGAGCGAGGGGGCTGCTACTTCAAGCAGACAGGGATCTCAGTTGAGCAGGGATCTGAGGAGGTGAGGGAGCCACGTGGCTGTTTGAAGGAAGAGCATGCCCAGAAGGAACCGCAAGTGCAAACTCCTGAGGCAGCAGAGTGCCTGGTACACTTATGGCACGGTAAGGGGGCCAGGCTTGGTGTTCTGTCAGGGGAGGGTGGATAAGAGAGAAGCAAGAGAGTTTCCACAGTCATGATCAGAGCTGGACAAGGAGAAAAGTGAGGACAGGAGTCAGGTAAGGACACAAAACAATGTTGGTCAATGGATTCCGGTCAAGGAATGGTTGGACCTGGGGAATTGGAGTCAGCAGTGAGTGGGCACTTTGAGGAGAGTTTTGGAGGGAATACTGATAGGTGTGACTGTGAGGCAGAAGACGAGATCAATGGAGGTGAGGCAGTCAAGGAACAGAGAGACCAATATGTTAGTAGGATCTTCTTCATGGGTGTTGAAATCAGCAACAACAACAAATATGGTTGTGAGACAGCAATTCCGGTGCTAAAATCTTCACAGAATGGAGATTGATAGAAAACCATCACCAAGAGTGAAATAACACATATTATATCTAATTAACAGCTTCAAAGGAGTGTGTGTGTGTGTGTGTTGGGGGTGGGGTGGGAGGTTATGGAGAAAGGAGGAATCATGACCTGGAAGTGTCAGTAAGGAGTGAGACAACTATCCCATTTCCAAGCCCAAAATATGTGCTGTGTGAACAAAAACCAACCGCCTCTGAAAAGGCTGGGCATGTTGATTAGGACAAGAAGCAGGTGGACACTGGGCAAAGCTCTTTAGGGACTTCAGACTACATAATAAGGGAATCCTAGAAGTCTTTGGCTGCTGCTGAGGTCTGAAGAAAAAGGGAAGCAAAGCTGAGGTCTGAGGGGTGGTAGACATTCAATTCTAATTATCACCTACTTCTCAGATGCTGAGAGGGAAGAGTCTTGCAAGGAACATTATGGGCCCCCTTGCCTGAGGGCAATGCTGTATCTTCCGGCTTCTCTGCAGTCCAAATCCCCAAACTCGCTTCATGCCATGTGCACCTGTGTCTTGACGATACATGTATTCACGCATTCATTCACTCATTCAGAGGTGAATGTATACCAATGTGTGTCACTGTGTGTTCACTGGTGAACTAATGAGACATTGATGTTCTTATAAAAACTGCAGTTCAAAGGCAGAAGCCAACGTTAATTAAGTAAACACACTAATAAATGTAGTATGTTAAACTGTGACAAGAGCTCTCAAAACAAATTTGCTGGGAGCAAGAGGTGGGGGCAGGGTAGGTAGTTAAGCTGAGGACAGCAAAAGGTTGGGACAGTGACATGTAAGCTGAGACCTGAAGGGTTCTGAAGGCTGAATGAGAATTTGACAATATATCAAGAACCTGGAAACTTCATCCCCTGTGACATTGAGGTTTCATTTTCTAGAATCTAGCTAGCTAGATTAGGCATGTTAATTAGAATCTAGCTAATGAAACAGCCCAAAAAGTGGACAGAGATTTTTTTTTAAAAAAAACAAACATTGTTTATGAAAGGAAAATGGGACTTAACCATGTAAAAATAGGGAAAAAGCTAAGTAAATTATGGTATAAAATGTGGCGCTATGTTATCAGTTTCTCCAATGCTTCTAAATACATTTCACCAACACAGAAATAAGATGACAACATAATGCTCAATAAAAGAAAGTGGGACGTGAGGTTGTGCCCCAACCTGACTGCACACATCTGCATGTATGTATGCACAAGTGTGTGCATATGTGTACATGTGAAGGAAGGGAACCAATACGCCCGATATTAATAAGAGTTTTCACTGAGTGTTTGGACCAGGATTTGTATTTACTTCTTTTTCTGTGTCTCCATTGAAATAAAGATAATCACTTTATTTAAAAATTATTCTTAAATTTAAAAAAATTTTCAAAACTTTGTAGTTAGCTTTTGTCTTTTCACTCTTTGGCTTTGGAGTTGGTCACATGTGATGGCAATAGTCAGTCAGCAAGTGTTTATTGAACCCCCAGGGCACCTGGGCCTTCTCCACGGCAGTGGGAGGACATTTAAGGTCAAAACAGGGAAGGTCACCTGGCTTGAGGTGAGTCAGGGTGACTCAGGGGGGAGGTGGGTAATGGGCTTGTGTTTCCATGAAAGGGTGGCATTGAGGAGGGGAGAGGAGGGAGGAGGACTTGTGTAAGAAAAACCACCATGTGCAACTTGCAGAAGTGGGGCTTAACCTGTGTGAGCAGCTCTGTGGAGACAGGCATGGGCACCTGAGCTAGACGAGGCAGGGTGGAGCCAGCTGCAGAGAGGTGTAGACACCAGGGGCCCATAGCGGGGAAATGGTAGACTCTTGAGCATTCAGCTACTCATTAATTCACCACACACTTGTTGAGTGTGTCAGGCACTGTTTATGGAGCTTGGGATACATTAGATAAAAACCTCTGCCCTCATCTGGCTTACGTTTGAGTGTATGTTAGGGGAGTGGGGTGGGCGGTGAGAGGAGACAGACAATAAACAACCGACTCAATAAGTAAATGTTAAGAGTGTAAGAAAAGTGATGCGTGGTCGAGGGGAAATGAGCCGCATATGATGAGCAGGTATGTATGTAGAGGGTGGGGCTGGTCGCCATACTGATTGGGGGTCATGGCAGGCCTCACAAGGTCTCACTTGTGCAAAGCCTGGAAAGCAGGGGTGCTGAGTCTTGTAGAGACAGATGGAGGCCGGGCTGAAGTTGTTGGTAGTGAAGAATCCTAGAGAGAGTGGTTAAGGTACATGAGTGATAACTGGAAGACTGGTGTGTAAGGCACAGAGAAGCACAAATGTTATCACTGTGAATACTGACATCAACACAAAGGATGGCAGGAGCAGCACCAGTGAAAGTGGCAGTGAGGCAGGATGTGATAAGACCCATGTAGGGTGATTGGGTTGGAGGTGGAGTCCAAAGACATGAGTTTTGAGGAGAAAATGCAGGCTTGCAGTGTAATGGGAGTAAAGGAAGAGGCCTACACTTATTTTTTAATGTTTATTTATTTATTTTGAAATAGAGAGAGAGAAAGAGAGAGAGAGAGAGGAGAGACTGTCAGTAGGGGAGGAGCAGAGAGAGAGAGAGGGGGAAAGAGAGAATCCCAAGCAACCTCTTGCTGTCAGCATAGAGTCCAACACAGGGTTCCATATCACTAACCATGAGAACATGACCTGAGCCAAAATCAAGAATCTGAGCCACCAAGGCACCCCAGAAGAGGCCTACTCTTGCTCTAAATCCAGGACTGCGAGGTGCATGAGGTGAACTGCTTCTTCTTGTGCTGGCTGTAGGGAAGCCGGGCCCCAGATAGTTGGGATTCAGAGCAGAGGTTGAGAATGCAGATTTTGCATTCAGTGAATTCCTGAAGCACTGGGGATGGTGTCTAAAATGAAAAAGGTGGAATTGAGAACAAAATAGCAGATGTACAGAGTTTTCTAGGGATTAGAATGTGAGGGGTGAGGGGTGCCCTGGGAATCTAGGGCCTCTTGCAATGACTGCCATAAACAGCAAAAATGGACCATTGTGGTGGCAAAGCCATGACTTGGGGTATAGATGGGAAGATGTCTGTGGCCCTCTCTTAGCCCCTATAAATGGATGTGAAGAGATCTGGGGAAGCTATGACATACTCTGAGCCTATGCCTCCTCTTGACTCCCATTGAAGGAAAGAAGGCATGGTCTTCACACCAGGACACCAGGGTCACTTTTGACTCATGAGGAATGCTCCCAGTGGATGGATTTGAGGATGTCTGGGGAAGCCATCATGAAGAACACGCAGGGAAGAGGTAGGATAAGAGCAACATCTCAGGAAAATTAACTGCACAACATATGCAGGTGGATGGATAGAAAGATTAACTAAAAGATGGAAGGCTGTACAGTATCAGATATTGCAGAAACCCAAAGAAATGCAACTGAATTTCTTGGAGGGCAACTTGGTTTGTCTTGAGATTAATGAATGACCTGCTCAAAATATTTGGCGGTGGTGATGACATTTATATACTTTGTCTTTGGTGTATTGACATGATCCTCTTTCAGTGGATTAGTGTGTGCCTTAGTCTGGGTCTCTGAGGGGCAGACATCAAGATGAGCTTGGATGTACAATAGATGAATTGGAGGGGGATGCTGGTGGGAGGTGATGGGGAGGGAGCCAAGGGAACTTGAGAGAGACATCAGATCATGATGCAATGCTGTGAGGAAGAGAGGGGAGAAAGAAAGGCCGTAGACTACATGAAGTTCTGGGAATGTTTGATGAAGCCCATGGGGAGTCTTTGTGCCAAAGTCACCCATCAGAAGAGACCCAGAACAAGTCTGCTTAGTGTCTATTCTGCACTGTTGACTGGGAGAAGCTCATGGAAAGCATGGTCTTGTTACAGAGACATGGGTGGATTTCAAGGGGACTGGAGCAAGGGCCCTCAGTCAACTACACTGGGGAACTAGTAGAGAATCCTAGATGCTCACCTTTAGGGTTGCAGATCTGAGGTTAACTCTCCATTCATGATGATTTCCAGAACCATCTGCATTCTATCTATCATTCACTAGACTTTGTGTTGATCTAACCTCCTCTTGCCTGGGATATCTTCCTACCCAGTTCATGTGTCTTAGAACATAGTTGAGACTGAATGGCAAGACAGAGGGGTACTATCTGGTTCATTTTTTCTCAATAAAACACTGTGCAGATCATGAAAGTTCTAAGAAGTGAAGATGTTTTCTCTGATATTGCTTACTATTAAGAGTAATAACTGAAGTTGGAAATGTTGATATAGAATGATAAAAAGCGCCACATTTCACCATTCTCTTTTCATAAAGTCTTATTGTTTTGTGGTATGTTGCAAGAAGCCCCAGAGAAACATGTGCTCTAAAACCATCTCCAACTGGGTGACTTTTGACAAAATTTTGAGTTTCCTTACCTACAGATTGGGAGTAGCAAATAGTCTACTCTGTATCTGAAATGGCTGCTCCTCCCCACCCCCAAGTTATTGCCAATTTAAAGCCAATATTTAGATTGGCTCCTGTCTAGGAAAAAACTCTCTCTTCCTAACTGGTAACCATTCCATGCTCTATGGGTAAGCATAACTGATCAAAATTAGTCTGGCTGCTCTCCAAACCCCCTTGGTCAGTGGGAATTTGTTGTAATTGACCAGCGACCTAGACTGCAGAAAGTAATAGAGAAACTACCTGCAACTTAGTATGTGTGGGAGAGGTTTGGAAGAGGTTCTTGTTTCCCTTTTCTGAAAAAAGCTAAGTGCAAAAAGGAGGAGCCCAAAGTTTCTAAATCCTCAGGTTGGTTCAGAAACCCCTTTACTTAAAAAAATTTTGTTAACATTTATTTATTTTTGAGAGAGCACAAGTGGGGGAGAGGCAGAGAGAGAGAGAGAGAGAGAGAGAGAGAGAGAGAGAGAGAATCTGAAGCAGGCTCCAGGCTGTCAAGCACAGAGCCTGATGCAGGGTTCGGACCCATGAACTGTGAGATCATGACCTGAGCCAAAGTCTGATGCTCAACTGACTGAGCCATCCAGCTGCCCCTGGAAACTCCTTTTCTTAATCACTGGTTCAGTAGCTAGAATAAGTGAAAGTTCCCTTGCTATGATGAACTCTTGGCTTGATCTTTTCTGAGTGGCCTTTATTGAAAGATTTTAAAGTTTAATCAGAAACAGAATTGTTTAAAAGTTCAGCTTTTACAAATCCCAGAAATAAGAGCTCTCACTTAGCTGTGATTGATTTCTAGGCTAAAGAGTCACACTGTAGTGAAGAAGGAACATTGGAGATACCTGTAGGCTACAGATGTTCTCTACAGGGCAAAGATCAGCCCAGGGTCTCTCTCCTCCCATTTATGCCTCAAATCACAACTTTTTTAACATGTGTCCACATGATGACTGTTTTTCACTAGAGTTCAAATAGAGAGTGAGCCAGAGATATAGAGAACTTGTGTAACACAATGGACATTTGGGGTATAAGTTTCCCAGCTCATCCTTGGGAGAAAAATGGAGATGGGACAAAGAACGGGCACCTGGCCCTTATGCAGCCCTTTGAATCTTGAGATAACCAGAAGCCTAGGAGTCTAGAGCCCTATGATTACTATTTAATAATGTTGGCCATTAGGAGACCGTCAAAAAGTCATGTTCTGGTCAGGAGTGCCAAACTTCCACTCGAGTCTTGGAGAGACTGGCAAAAATGCTGGCTTTGGCAGATGGCCTCTTGGCACAGGTGGATGTATTGATCATACTTGAATGGTCAGAAATGCTACTCCCTCTCTGATTAAAAGTTTCTTACAAAGGAGAACAAAGGCCTAAGGTTGTTGGCATGCTAAATAGCCTACATTAAAGAAATCTCTACATTAAGGAGTATCTGTTGCCAGAATCCACATTCTGGTTGTTGCCACAGTGTAACTTTAATGGATCCATTACTGGTTTTTTGTTTGTTTTTGTCCTTTCAGATGCTGTATCCTTTAGTCCGACTTAATCATCATGCATCTTCTCTTTCCCCATTTTTTTAAATAAACTTTTTTTTTTTGTTTTTGTTGTTTTTTTTTTTTTTTTTACTAAGATCTGTGGCTTTTACTGTGAAAATGAGACCATCAGCTGGGAAAAAAAAACCCACGAATACTAGGGGTTTTAGGGACACACATGTTAAATCCCATTTTGGTGAATCTGAAAGTGAAATTCCCAAAGGCATGTTGCAACACTTTATAAAGTGATTCATCCACATGCCACAGCAGACTCAGGTCCATTCAAATGCAGGTACTTTGGGCCATTGTCTTAAAAATAGTTGGAGCCCTTTGATACCCCATTAGAGCATCCTGTATTCTTGATCTTAGGCTAGCTCCAAGACATGATTCTGATGCCTTGATCTCCATATTGTTCTTTTCATCCAGTTAACATCAGGATTTGCTTAATCCTCGTATGTATTCTAGGCTTGTTTCTGGCTTTGGCTTTACTTCTACCCTGAGCAGGTCCTTCTTTGGTGACCCATGCTCCATTATCTTTTGGTATGACCCAACAGCTCAGATTGCCTCTCTCCAAATGAACCCCAGGCTGGGATGACACTCTGCTGTCCCCAGATGGCACCCAAGGGCACTACATCCATCACTTCTGATAGGTTGACTTTGGGAAATTAATTGACCATGAAATTAACCTGGCTGCTCCTGGCTTTTTTCTCGTAGTAGGCACTCAATGTTTGTTGAGTGAATGCTTTGTATGAAACTTTATTTAAAGGAATTTTAGGGGGCGCCTGGGTGGCTTGGTCGGTTATGCGTCCGACTTCAGCCCAGGTCATGATCTCACGGTCTGTGAGTTCAAGCCCCGCGTCGGGCTCTGTGCTGACAGCTCAGAGCCTGGAGCCTGTTTCAGATTCTGTGTCTCCCTCTCTCTCTGCCCCTCCCCTGTTCATGCTCTGTCTCTCTCTGTCTCAAAAAATAAAAAAACGTTAAAAAATAAATAAATAAAGGAATTTTAAAAGTGTTCTTCCTGTAATGACTTTTTAATTTTCCTTTTTTCAATTAAAGCAATTATGTAGTATTTTCTGTAAACAATAATAGAGCAGGAGAGGAAGTTATAAGAAAAGAGATATTGGTATGACTCTAAAGAGAAACTTAAAAACACAAATACTCCTGGGGAGCCTGGCTGGCTCAGTTGGTTGCTTGACTCTTGATTTCGGCTTAGGTCATGATCCCAGGGTCAGGGCATCGAGCCCCATGTTGAGCTATGCACTGAGCTTGGCACCTGTTTGGGATTCTCTCTCTCTCTCTCTCTCTCTCTCTCAAAAATAAATAAATAAATAAATAAATAAATAAATAAATAAATAAAATCCTGAACTTCAGTGACTGTATTTGAGAGTTATCCCTAAATGAAATTCAACATGTTTTAATAGAATTGGGTTGGTGGAATTTTGACTAGTGGTATTCCTCCAGGATCTGTCCTGGACCCTCTTCTATCGTTCTGTCACCTCCCTGCACAGTCTCTTCCCCTGCCATCTAATGTTGAGGGCTCCCAGCCCCAGGATCTCTGTGACCCTCTGCTCTCTCAAGGTCTGCATTTAGCCTGCCTTGCTCCTGTCTGTTACCCAGGGAGCCACTGCCTCTGCTGCTAGTGCCCTCTGTGAATTCACCAATGCTTGTGCCCAAGATCTGGTTTTCTGGAGCCCTCAATGACCCACTGAGGCTCACTGTTCCCCTCTGATTGCCCTGATCTGAGTGGAATTGTTCTTAGCCTTGCTTGTGATACAATTTACTGCAATGTCAAAGAGACTGGACTTGAGTTAGGTGATCTGGGTTTGAATCCCACCTTTGCCACTTAGTACTAGGTGATCTTGGACTTTAATCCCTCCAAACTTTAGTATCCTTCTCTGTGAAATAAGGACAGTAAGAGTACCTACCTCACAGGGTTGCTTAAAGGATTAACTTGTAATGCAATGGCTTATTTCCATGCTTAGAACATAGTAAGTGCCCCCCAAATGTTAGTTTTTATTCTTCACAGATTATTCCTTTGTGAAATTATCTCCTTAGGTTTTTCCTATGGTCGTCACTTCTATCCAAGGGGCTCAAAAGGGATTTTACATGGATGCTCAGAAAACTATATCCTGAACAGATCATTTCTATGCTCTTCATCCCCCATCCACTGGTCCTTCTTTCCTGTTTCCTCCTTTTCTCCGGCAGAAGACTTTTACACAAACTTACTGTTGGAAGCTTTTGTCTCCAATTTATCATGCACTCAGAGTGCCTGCACTGGCTGGGACCCTGTTCCCAATAATCTTTCCAGGATTAAGGATTTGACTTTTACTCTATGAGCAGAAACCACCACTGTTGTTCCCAGAAGAGCTTGCTCATCTGGCTGGGCCTGCTGATGACTGATAGCACTGTTGCTTTCTGAGGATTAGATGAATGCATTCAGGATATTTACTTTGACTCATTTTTTGGGTTTGTTATGCTTCTAAGGGATTTCCCCACATGTTTGTATGGTAGTTTCATAAATAACTATAAAATCATAATTTGTTTTTTGAAGCTTATTATTCTCTTTAAGTTTCTTAAATTATTAAGATTATCTGGTTTCTTGGGAAGTAGTAGTGTTTCAGAGTAATTTAATTCTATACTATGGGGAACAATTGGGTACTATCTGGGGGGACACACTAAAAAAACCTATTAAATCTACTCATTCTTTAATTTTCCTGATTCTGCAGCTCAGTGAGGGTATGGTCCCAGGTAAGAGAATATTTGTCCATTACCCAGCTTGCACAGATGTTGCAAGAATTCTCAAATGACTCCTTCTTGCTTTTGTTTTTGTTTTGTTTCTTTTGCAACAAGAAGGGCTCCCTGCATGAAAATAGACCAGCATGTAGAAGTAATGCCCAACTGTGAGCAAACAGTGTCCAACTTAGGCAGACACACAAGCACTGAGGAACACAAACATTCTGAGCCCTTATAGTCCCTGGTGGTCAGGACCAGTTTGACCAAGGGGTGACTTTCTAGTCTATTCAGAGCCATCTGAATAGTTTCCAGTACCTTGAAGCCAGCCATCCTTCTTCAGGGCCAACATTATCAAGCCATTCTGCAGTTCAAGGAGCTCGCAGATCCTCATGGTCTATGAAAAGATGTCCAACTTTCTTAGTCTGGCTTTGAAGCTATGACCCAGACTTACCTTTCCAGACTTCTCTCTCATTATATCCCACCTCTAAACTTTACCTCCTATCATCACATCCTGCATTCCTGTCTGACTTTTGGGTCTATGTCACTCTGGACCAGAAGATCTCCCACCACCACCCCTCACCATCAGTCATTCTCCTTCTTGAATCCTACTCACCTTTCAAAGTCCAACTCAGTTTCCATCTCCTGATATAAAATTCCTTCCAGCTGCTCTAGGCTCATGATTTCTCTCCACACAGAGCTCTTCAATTACATATTCCATTGAGCACTTCTTATGCTTAATTCTTCATTCTTGGTAATGATTTTGTGTGCTGGCATCTTATTGCTCTCATTGGTCTCTTGGCTTCCTGGAGGCCAAGACTGTATTTGTGTGTTTTTGTATCCCCCTAAGGGCCTTTCCTTATGGTGGTTTCCCTGAAATGTTCTTGATTCATTGATTAACTTAAAGCAAGTCCAGACTCTTTGGGGACCTGTCAGCTTGTCAGTCGCATAATTCCTCACCTAACAGCAGTGCAGAAAGTCAACATGATAGGATCAATTTCATTCTGATTGAGGGATAAGTCAGTTCAGCAATTGGGCAGGCATCATGGACTGAATTCTGTGCCAAACATTAAAAAAACAACAAAATATCTTGGGCACAGTTCCTACCTTCAAACAGCCAACTGTTTAGGAGGAGATGTCATTTTCAACATGAAAGCATTAGGGAACATTATTTGCCCAAAATAAAAGACCATATTCCATTAGAGTGTTAATTGATTGAACTCCAAAGTTGAGATGTGTGGAATAGGTGGAAAGTGGTGTGGGTTCCAAGGTGAGGGAGGTAGCCACAGGAGGGAGCCCAGAACAGTTTTAGGGTAGAGGACAGGATGGGTGATGTTTTCTGTCAGAGGGACAAGAAATACCTTAAAACATGTGTAAGGGAAATAGAATGATTGAATACTAGTTACTGATCAGGCATTATGTAGATGCCAACTCATTTGTTCCTCATAGTTTCTGCAAGGCATACCTTATCTTCCTATCACAGAGGAAGATTCACTAGGAGAGGTTCAGTGGCTTATCCATAGGCAGTTCCCAGCCCAGGCCATGCACTGTCCTTCAGAGCAGCTGGTGCATCAGGGCAGAGAAGAACCTCACTAGAGCAGTCCCCAGGCAGCCAGGGACCACTTTCTTCCTCTCTTAAGATGCAGTTTGAAAGGGAAGAAGTGTTCAACTTAGGAAAGAGACCTGTTCTAGGCTACTTCTATAATGGCATCCCATGATCCCCACCTACCTGTTTCTAATGAATAAATTACAGCAAAAGTGATGGGTTGTCTACTCCACAATTCAGTTATCAGAGACTGTGGCTTCCATCACGCTGGCACTTTCTCTTCGGCTCTCCTTGCATGTTCCCTCTGAGAAGACAAGCTACCATATTGAGAGGCCCATTTGTCAAGGAACCAAGGGCCTTTTCTATCCAGCATGTGAGGAGCTGAATGCTGCCAGCGACAGTGTGAGGGAGAGGTCTTCCCCAGATGAGCTCTCAGATGATATCCCAGCTCAGTTGACATCATGGCTGGAGCCTTGAGAGAGCCTGAAACAGAGAGCCCAGTGAAGTCTCACCTAGATTCCTGACTCACAGAAACTATGAGAGCAAATACCGTTTGGGGAGTAATTTGTTATGGAGCACTATTTAAATTATGGACCCCTTTCAAATGTGGTTTCTCCTATGGTTGAAATCTGACCTGCCATTAGGTGCCTGAAGCATTATTCCCTTCAAGTGAATTACACAATTTAAAAAACATTACCTGGGGGTGCCTGGTGGCTCAGTTGGTTGAGCATCCAACTTCGGCTCAGGTCATGATCTCGCTGTCTGTGAGTTCGAATCCCATGTTGGTCTCTGTGCTGACAGAGTCTGGAGCCTGTTTCAGATTCTGTGTCTCCCTGTCTCTGCCCCTCCCCCACTCATGCTCTGTCTCTCTCTCTCTGTCTCTCTCTCTCTCTGTCAATAATAAATAAACATTAAAAAATTTAAAAAACATTACCTGAATGACATGCCAATCTATATGTTTGTAGTGCATCTCTCATCATGCTTGGTCCCTAGTAGGTGCTTATGTTTGGGAAGGTGGGAATTCTAAGGCTATTTTCCACTATCAGAAATTCTGGAAAGTAGCTAGGAAGTCTGAATTTATAGAAGCACATCACATGCAGCAATATTCTATTTTGGTCCTTAGAGTTGCACAGTTGAAGCAGCGGAGACCAAAAACCCCTTCTTCAGGCTCCTCTGGCCCTTTGATTCGACCTAGTCCTCTGCTGTCATGCTCCCTCTAAGAAGCTCTCTGAAATGCCATTTTGAAGAGAGGGTCACAGCATTTTTCAGGCCTGTGCCTATTGGCAGGACACACACCATGTGTTCCCTGCTTCCAGTGGAGGAGGGCTGGACAGGCTACTTCCAGCTAGTTTAATGTTCCTCGTCTGGGACCAGACCCCAACACCAGTGCTCTGCACACTCACTCCACATCACCCAACCTCAGTGAAGAAAAACAACCAATCTCTTGCTGTAGTTTTCTCCCCAGCCATGGGTCACAGACTCAGAAACAGTTTCTCCCGCTTTTTGCATGTATGTATTGTGGGCGGAGGCAGATTAACAGGAGAATTCATGAAGCTTAAGCTCCAGGGCTGCTCTCTTGCAAGGCCCCTTCCAAGACCTTGTGCCCAGTGGGATATTCATAATTTTCTGTTCTTTTATAAAGAGAGCTCCTTTAATTGTATGAGTTTCATACTCCAAAAAACCTAGATTTTCCCCTGCTCAAGTGATCTTTCTAGGCATTGTCTCCAAAAAAGAAACCTCTGGTATTCCTCCTTAACATGGCACTTGGGGCTTCTGTGCCTGGCCCTTAAGTATGATTCTCTCTGCCTTGGTTTTGTCCTCCTCACTGGGATTGCAGGCTCTGTACTAAATTTCCAAGTCCACTTTTCCTGGGGTGAGAGAGACCCTGGTGTCAAATTTCCTTTACTGCTGGCCTAGAACCAGAGGTAAGGCCTGCCTGGACCTGGTTCTAGGAACCAGGTCCATTCCCAGCCAGGTACATTTGCTGGAGCAAGGAGACCAGACACACAGATTCCACTTCCCTCCCCCTATCACCCTTCCCACTTTGTGTCCCCACTCAGCCTTCCAGGGGCCACATGCTAATGTTTCTAGGATGCATCCCTGCCCATATCCCATACATTCAGATGCAGAAGGCACTCTATTTGCCCTGCAGCTGATTTAAGTTCCCAGGTTATAGCCAAACTGTAGGGAGCTGTGGAGGAAGGGACTATCCTGCCATTATCCAGAACACTAATTGTACTGGAATCTGGTGATAAAGGTATGAAGAAAATCATTTTTTTTTCTGCCCTGGACTTTGGCCAGAAGAAGTGCAGAGGAATCCTTTTGTGAATAACCATTCACAAATTTCAACAATTGTTCACTCTTGATTCTAAAAGTCTCCTTGCATGAATGATTTTCTCATCTTTATGCAGAATTTTTCCACATTTTTGTTGACTAAAATATTACTAATCTAATTTCCTATTAAAAAACTCATTTCCAGCATCGCAGAGCTGAAAGGTGCTACCAGCCATTTAGTCTTAAATTTACATACAACAAATCCTGTAATCTGATGGGGGCTTTTACACAAGGGTGGCTGCAAGCAATTACATGGGCAAAGAAATATTTTAGTCCAGAGCTGTGTGCTGTGTTAATTTCATCTGTTGAACTCCCATTGAGATTTCTCCTATTGTTAAATTGCCTATTGATGTGGATTTAGAGAAGAAACTCCACCAAATACAGCAATTCAATGTTCTAATTCTGTTTGTGCTCTAATATTTTCCTTTTAATTATAATTTGGGAAATTGGGGTTTATTAGGAAGAAAAGAAGGCATCCGACTGGAATAATTTATTCCATTTCCCCCCACTTAGCACCATGACAAAGTAGAACACTCTCCAGGTGACGTATTGATTTGGAAAGTCCTGGAAAAAGTCTTGGTGTCACAAGAGAGATTGAAACAAAGCTCTGGAGTGGACTGGATCTACTGATGCCTGATATGGAGAAAGTAAGGAATCTGGGATGCTTACCTGGGACACTACATCTACTGAGAAGGTTTTAAGGGGAGATGTCAGAAGAGGCTAACTCCAGGTTATGGGGAAATACAGCTTCAGATGCTATAGGCTCAGGGATTGTCATGCCAGTGCATCTCCATCCATCCATCCATCCATCCATTTTTTATTGAATGATAAGCATGTATTATATCCCAACTTTGGTATTTAGTGTTTTAGAAGATGCACGGTAAATATTTTAAATTCTTTTATTTATTCATTATTCAACAGTCACTGAATATCTATGTGCCTGGTATCATGGTAGGTGCCAAGGACACAAATGTGAAAGATGGAGCCCTGACGTTTAATACCACACAAGCTAATCAATCCTTTTTAAAAATGCCCTAATGAGTGTTACTATAGAGCAACAAGGAACACAGAGTTGGCCTAGACAGATTGTGTGTGGCAGTGGCCAAGAAACGAGAAGCTGATGGTTGCTTAAGTTGCATCTTAAAAGATAAACAGGTTAGGGCGCCTGGGTGGCTCAGTTGGTTAAGCAACCAACTTTGGCTCAGGTCATGATTTCACAGTTGGGGAGTCCGAGCCCCACATCAGGCTCTGTGCTGACAGCTCAGATCCTGGAGCCTGCTTCAAGTTCTGTGTCTTCTTCTCTCTCTGCCCCTCCCCCATTTGCACTCTGTTTCTCTCTCTTTCTCAAAAATAAATAAACATTAAAAAAAAAGAGGTGATTGCAGAAAAGTGTAAAAGACATGTATGTTTTTAAAATGGCTTTTTTGAGGTGTAATTGATGTACGATAAATTGCACATATTTAAAGGATATAACTGATATGTTTTGTCATGTGTATACATCTGTGCAATCACCATCACAAGAAAGATCATCATCCCCAAAGTTTCCTCACACCCTTTGGTAATACCCTCCTGCCATCCACTCCATCCCCAGGCAACCACTGATATACTTTCTTTTAATTATGAATGAGTTTGCATTTTCTATAATTTACATAAGTGAAATTATATAGCATGCTTTCTTTTTTTTTTGGTCTGGCTTCTTTCACTCAGCATCATTATTTTGAGATTCATCCGTATTGTTGTATATATGAATGGTTCATTCCCTTTTTTGGCTGAGTGCTATTCCACTGTATGGATTTACCATTTGTTTATTCCCCTGTTTATGGAAATTTGGGATGTTTCCAGGTTTGGGCTATTATAAAGAGACCTGCTGTGAACATTCATGTACAAATCTTGGCATGGAAGTAGCTTTCTTTTCTCTTGGTTAAATACCTGTGGATGGGAAGGTTGGATCTTATGGTAAGTGTGTGTTTAGCTTTTTACAAAACTGCCATACTGTTTCCAAAGTGATTTAACCATTTTACATCCCTACCAGCAGGGTAGGGGAGTTCCATTTCTTCTACATCCTCATAAAAGGTATATGTATTTTGTCTGCCATTGAGTGTAAGGGACCCCAAGGTCTTGAGAGCTGAGTGGAGCAGTCAGTCACAGAAGCCCCTGACTGCCACCTCTGCCCAGTCACCAGGCCACCAGCTCAGCGTGGGCATGGTAAGAGCAAGAGTAGCCTTGATGGCTCATGCTGGGAAGCTTCGCTGAGCCCACTGGCGGCCATGCAGTCACATAATATGGAGGCCAGGCTGGTGCTTTTGTTAAACGGCTCTTCTTAGAAAAGCTGGTGAGCTATAGACACTGCTCCTTTATCATTTTTCCTCATGAGAGGTTTCAATTCTATCTACCTTGCAAGACCAAATCCTTCCCAAATGTATGCATCTGTCAGTGAGGAGGATTACAGAAAACAGCTCACATCATGTCCCAAAGCCTGCCTTGCATACATTTTCCTCTTTAAGCTGGCCAGCCACCCACCTTGCTTTGTCCTGCATCCGACTGCATAATTATACTCCAGTGGCCCAGCAAAGCAGACAGGGAAATAAAGAACTCCTGCTATTTCCCTTTGACCAGCCTTTACTTCTGAGACCTTCTTAACCTCGTTTTTCCTGACATTTCTATAGGCATTTGAAAATGTGGTGATTGAGAGAGCAAATGTGTGCCCCACAACATGCCTTCAAAACAGGGGAGATTGTTATGTCTAATCCCCACCCTCAGCCTTGGACCCGAATGACAGGAGCAGCCAACACCAAAGAAGATTAGGAAGAAAACACAGGCATGCCAGATGTGTCTGTTCAGAAAATACTGAGGTCTGATTTGCCAAGGAACTGGGCATGAGTTTTCCAAGCACTGAACCAAGAGCAGTATTCTGCTTTCTTTTTGCACAGCCACCATTCTCTTTGTTATTTTCTCCATAGTTCCCTGGCTTCCTTCTTCGGGAGAATTTTGGTTCAATTTGTGAGTTTGTATTTGTACTCATGGGATTAGGTTTATGGGAAATATCCTAACAGAGGAAATCGGAAAATTGAAAGTTTATGTTTGTAAACACACATTCCCGTGGTGAGATGTCCTTTTGAAATCTGGCATGTTGTCCCACAGCCCATGTTGGAGATGTTGAGGAAAGTAATTCCAACCATCTCATGCCCAGAAGAGAGCCAAGGACACGAGAGAAGAGTGGCCTGCGATGCTGGATCAAGACCAGAAGCTCAGGGGTGGGGCAGGGAAGAAGAGGAAGAAAATAATCTGGCTGATATTGCTGGGAGTAACTGTGATTTCTAAATTTTGTGTTTTCCATCAAGTTTCCCAATATCTGCCTTTTAAAGGGTCACATCCTCCTGGAAGATTTTCTTGGATTTCTTCATGTCTAGACATAGGGAGAAAGAGAAAATATTGGTGAAAATCATGGTGACAGAATGTTAGCACTTGAATAGACCTTGGTGATCTGTGTCCACACTCCTATTCCACAGATCTGAAAACTGAAGCTCAGGGACATAATCATTTTCTCTAGCCAGTTGATTCACAAACGACATGCATAAAACTTGGCCGTATATAACTCTGGGGTAAAGGTAAATCCATTACCAAGAGAAAAACATGGCACATTTGGGGCTACCCAAAAGAACATACTGCCCTAAAGAAAAATCCCTGAAGGTTTCCCACAATAGTGTAAGCAGCAGCAACATTTTTGTCAGAGTATGGCATTTGGAGCTGATTTTGGAACGGGGCCACCATGTTGTCCACCTGATCTGAACCTTCTGGTTCCTGCGTCTTCAGAACTAGGCTTGCCATGAGCCCAACTCTACCTCCCAGCTCCTTTCACCCTTTCAATGAATCTGCTGTTCTGGGAGCAGTCTCTTCATGTCCTTTCAGATACTGTTCTTGCTGCTAACTTGATTCAGCTTAAAAGTTCAGATTTCTCCCTCAAAAAATCTGATTAGCACATCCAAGGTGGACATAATTTACCAGCAGAGATATTGGCTTGCCTGTGGATTTGTTGTCTACTGATAATACCATATAATGGGGCTGTGGAGAAGGGATGTATTACTTAAAAGGTGGTTCCTTATGGAATTCCTTTTAGTGAGTGTTATAGGTGAGGCAGGCTCTGGGGTAGATAACTCTAGCACTGATGTATGTGGTGATAGCAGGACAACATAACTGATGTCTTCCCTCAAATTTACAAAATTCCCAACCCGTTTGCAAAGAAACTATATAGTCACCTCTGGGCAGAGGGACAAACCAAATTCTGGATATAGTTATTGCTGAGGAATAAAATTGAATATTTCATTCTGTTGGTTAGCTTTGGTTGGCTCTGTTTGGTTCCCAAACATTGTCCAGATTTTCATTCAAGTCTTCCTTTTTCTCATAAAACCAAGGTGCTTAAAGTAACCAGGAATATTCATTCAACTATTAAGTACCAAGTATGTTCAAGACACTGCGAACAGCCCAGGTGATCCTTACTTAACAGATGACAAAGAATGTTTTTCCATGTGATCTCAAAGGACAAATGTTGAGTGATTCTTTTTTTTTTTTTTTTTTGTAGAGGCGGTATCTTTCTTTATAAATCAGATTTGATTACAAAAGGTAAATAATTGTTGGTTGCTACACAAATCAAATAGACTTTAAGAACTTAAGGAAATACACTCAGCCATAATAAGTAGTACTATGGTATATTCCCCACATTTGGAGTCTTTCTATCCTGCTATTTCCTAGGTATAAGTGGTAAAGGACAGAGAAGCAGAGAGAGAATTGTTCTTCCTGGGGCTGTGCAGTGACCCTGGGGGTTTACATTCCTGCTCAGTTCCATCTCAGTTGAGCATTGTAATCTGGTGATGGCAATCCTATTTGTCTTGTCAGATTGACCAGGACAGGGTCTGAGACTTGATCCTGGCCAATGAGACATGAAGCAAAGTCTGTTGGGGGTAGAATTTCAAGGAAGAGAGAGTGTGCCCTTTGTGTTTCTGGATGCAGCCATGTGTATTGGTTTGCTAGGACTGCCATAACAAAGTACCAGACTGGCCTAAACAACAGAAATTTATTTCTCACAATTCTGGAGGCCAGAATTCCAAGGTCAAGGTGTCAGCAGGAGGAGACCTCTCTCCTTGGCTTGTCATTGGCCATGTTCTTCTGTGTTCTTACATGGTCTGCTTTCTGTGTCTGTGTCCCAGTCTCAACTCATATGGACACTAGTCTGGTTAGGGCCAACCCTAATGACTTTGTTTTGCCTTAAGTACCTCTGTAGAGACATATCTCCAAATCCAGTGGCATTCTGAAGTATTAGGAGCTAGGGAGTCAACATGTGAGTCTGGGGGACACAATTCAGTCTACCCTCCCTGTCTGGCATGAAACCTGGAATTGCACCAGTCATGTTGCAACAGCCCCAGGGTGAGCCCAAGTTTGAGCAGGAGAAGAGCAGAGTGAGAGAGCCAGAGGCCTGAGCTCCCTGTACTGTTCTGCCCCCTGCCAAGGGGAATGGCCAATTCCCTCATTTGTTAATTTAGTTTGAGTTGACGTTTTCAAAGGCATCCTAGAGAGAAAGACATAAAATGTCAGAAGTGAATATTTAAGCAATCAGTGTTTACAGGGCTCTTCTGGAGGGAAGAAAGAAGCACACTTTATTTTTCCCTCTTTTGGAGGCACTGCTTTCTTTCCTCAACTTGTGAGTACATGTAAACAACAGCTCAGGGTCTTGGCCAAGCCCTTTCTTCCTTGGCCTTGGCATCTCTGGCCCCCCATGGTGGGTGCCTGAGTCCCCACCTCTGTACTCAGGCACAACCCACTTTCTCCTAGGTTGCAAGCTCTTAGAGGGTGAGAACACCACTGTGTCCCCTTCAACACAGCCTTACTGAGCCCTGGATGAAGTGAATTAATTTTTTTTCCTTTTTTTCCTTGCCAGGCATTGTATAACACAGAGGGGATAGACTGTGACTAAGGAAAGTTTTTATTCTCACAAAGCACAGATTCTGGGCATTTTCAATACCCAAAGATGTGGTTGGTGCTACCACAGCAAGAAATAACAAAAATAAGCACAGGTTGTTCTGAAAACATGTGATGGGTGATGTCTCACCAAACTTAGTGCTCAGGGAAGGATCTGGGAGTGCCTTTCTGCTATTTTGTCCCCTACCCTTGAGTTTAGAGTGGCAGGTGGAGACAAGGACACGAGGAGTCCTTTCCATCATTTCCCTACACCCAGAGCCCACTCAGAGCCCCCGCAGACTCTCATGCAGAAGAATTACACTGGGCCAAGTCCCTCCTTCCAGACAGTCATTCCAATTCAGTCCCAGCAAGTTTCCGTTGGGATAAGGATGGATGCCAGGTCCCTGGGGGAGGGATTCAAGTTGTGGAAAGAGCAGAACTCTGAGGACATCATGTTACATCCACTAAAATGGTGTCGAGAAGCACAAGGGGCTGGGTGTGCCTACAGAAATAGACAGTACAAGGAGGCCTGGGATTGTGCTGGGACAATCTGAACCTTGAAGATTTCTCTGTGACAGTGAGTGCACTGGAGGTCTTTCTGGGACAGTGACTTCTGGGTCACTTACACCACTACACTGGCCATCTGGCCACTTGTGGGCCTTGGGCTGTTTTCCAGTATTGGTGCTGGCACTGCACCAGCACCCACCCACTGAAGAATACCAGCCATGCTGTGGCCAGGGAGGAAAGCCCCATGTGGAATGTTGGAGAACTCTTTGCATCAAGGGCAGAACCCATGTTTGGCAGGAAGGGAAGTCCTGATTCAGAACTTGAAATCTGGATTTTCTGCTAATCTGATGCTTTTCCTTCGGCTGCACAATAATATTGTTTTGGTTGCTAAGAGACCCTCTTTTAATTGAATACTGGGTTGAGTGTCTCTAGTATGATAATAGACCATGCAGATGTCGGGGGGATAGCACCGTGCCCAAGTGACAATCAGACCATTTCTCAAAACAAGCATGTCATAATACGCAAGTGCCTTTCCAGATTTTCCTCAAAAGGTGCTGAGGCATTGATTTGTGATTGCAAATGCCAGATTCCCTCCTTATAGCTGTGACATGGCCCTGCAGTGTGCTATCTATGCCTGTAACCGACCTTGGCTTTGTTTTATAGACTGATATTCTGTGGGCTATTAGTCTGAATGAGCCACTATCCTAATGATCAGATCATTATAATGGGGCATTAGTTTGATGCAAGGTAATGAAATATTGTTACCTCAATAGGGCTGGCTGTCTATTGTGGACCTTATCTCATAATCCCTGCTTAACAGAGGCATCCTTGGTTCCTTTTGTAATAGAACAAGTACCTGATTGAAGATCTCTTTGGAGAGAGGACTTTAGTGTCATTTAAAAAGCTAAGATTAAAGTTTAATATTCCTAACAGTAATTGCTCTCTGTTTTGTTTTTCACAACCCAGAGTCATTGTTTGGCCAAATCTCTAAGGGGAGGGGAGAGAAGTGAACAAATAATCTTGGCTCTGAATGCCCTGATAAAATTAATGTGTTCTTTTACTTTAGAGACAGAAGGAGGTTCATGCATTGTTTGCCAGGCAATTTTCTAGCACACGGGTATAGTGGGCTGCAAGATTGGGTGCGTACCTATTTGCTAAGAAATCAGATATAAGCGTAGTCAAGTTTAAGATGTCGATTAGTGCAAGACCTTAAGCAGATGTTTTGTTTCTCACCTTGGTGGGCTGATTGTTGTGTGAAAAGAGTGGCTTGAATAACATGAAAATAGTTCAAAAGTTGGCTTTTAAAAATCTTTTAGTGGTTAGAACTAGAGTTGTTTGGTTTTTTTTTGTTTGTTTTTTGTTTTTTTTTTTAAAGTGAGGGTTATATCCCCTCTCTGTTGCCTGGCTAGCAGGTGGTATTCCATCTGTGACAGTCAAGGTTCTTTACTACAAGCAACAGCAACTCTGCTGACCTTAATCTGAAAAGGAGTTTATTAAAATGATATTGAGTGACTCATATATCTTAAAAAAAATGTCTGAATAACCAAGGATCCAGAAGAACATGTGCTAGGGTACCTAAAAGACACCTAAATCTGAACGTAGTAGCTTCAACCATTTGCTACATTTTAATTATTTGTTTGAGATTCAAACATTAGGAGAGATAAATTTGTTCCATTGCTGTAAATGGCAGATCCAGAATTTCTATGTATGAGAGACTTATGGGGGTTATATGGTCAGAACGTACAATGGCAAGCACATGTTGGGGGTATTTTGTGGAGGGGGGAGGTGGGGGGCTGATGGAAGATTTTCTGAGTGACTTGTAACACCTGAAGTCACTTCTAAGTGCTAAGACTACATGGCCACCCCTTGGCTGACAATAGCAGAGTGCACCTTGACTGACGATTCCTTCAAGATTAGGAAAGGAAAACATCAGATTCTTTCTATCCCATCTTTTTAAAACATATTGGCAAATCTCATGACATAGGTGTCTGGATAGTTTTTCAGGCTTCAAATTACAGCTATTCCTTTTTTCTAGAGCAGTGCTACTCTCCTCATGATGATACGATTGCTTATCTACTCAACATCGATTTCCAACCCCTCCTTTGCTGGCAGAAGCCACTTCTCACAAAAGGCTCAAAAAATGGCAAATATTTATTTTGGCATTCTTGCCTGCAGCCAGCTCATATGACCTAATTCTGGCCAAATTAGATACAAGAGGAAGTCAAAGAGAAACACACTAATACAAATATAATGCTACAAACTGCGGCAGCCATTTTGGGGCCATGGGGACCAGGCTGAGGTGGAGTGCCACTGAGCTGGGCATGAAGGACCTCAGTCCTTGGTGACTTACTGCCCTGAATTAACCAAGCCTGAAACGAATGATCTCTGGGCCTCATCGTGGGTGAAGCCACTTGTCATCTGCCCTCACGCTGGCCCTCACTCTGATCTCTGGACCAGTTCTGACTCGAGACGGGAGGGGTTTAAGAACTTGGCATCAAATCCCTTTTGCTACCCGTGCAGCTTTAACTGTGGGCCGCATCTGGTCCTGATAACTGTGCTTTTATTTGTTCCTGGAACTCAGTTCCCATTGTGTATACAAATTCTGGAAACTGGATGTTGTTTAGCTCCTTAGATTAAGTTGCATCTGGGTGACATGACTGGCAGCCCAGTTCCCTGGGACCCTGGGGGGGAGAGCCTCCCATTTCACACAGAGTGATGGCTAAAGCCCTGCTTCTTACTAACCTTCTCTTGCCATTTGCAACTGCTGCCCTGCTTGGGCTTCTGACTTTCTCTTGTCCCCTGCTTTTTTCTGTTCACAGTATGAATGAGGATTGTCAGACTAACAGAGACCTAAATACATGACATAATAAAATTAAGTACTCATTCACTTACATAAAACAAACAAACCAGTTTGAAGGTAAGCAGTCCAGGACTCCTGTGGTGGGTTTCAAGTCATTGAAACTCAAGCTCCTTCAGTCTTTCTGTGTGGCTTACTTTAGGATGACTCAGATCTTCAGCTTTAAAAGATGGCTGCAGGAACTCTAACCATTATGTCTATATTCTAAACAAAAAAAGGAAAGGACAAGCAGCTCTAGGGGGGCTCTCACAGAGATCCTATGGAGTGGTCTCCGTTTATATTTCCTTTGCTCACTTCTAACTGCAAGAGTGGTGAGACTGTATAGACCCTCACCTGGGCACATGTTTGCACCGACTAGGGTGGGCATGCTGATACCAGGGAAACAGGGAGTTTGGTGCTGGTTAAGCACACAGCACTCTCAGCAACATCTTACTCTTCTCACCTGTTGAGACTGAGGCTGACCACTGGTTGGAGAACCCCCTGTGCTCTCTTGGTATAACCCTGTGGACCCTATGCCAGTTTGCTTTCCTTCCTCCTCCAGCCGATAATGCATCCCCTGGAGCCTGCCGCAGTGCAGTGGGAAGAACTAGTTCCACAGTCCAGTTCCTCCTAAATGACCCCTCCAATAGCAGCTCATTGGGCTACCCCCCACCCCCCAGCCATTTGACCAAGATAGATCCCTGAGCATCTTACGCCTTACTAGCACCAGACTATGTAAACAGTGGCAGGAGGTATTTCTGGGTGTTCTCCCAAGAGTGACATTTGGTTTTGTTCAAGGAGGGCCTTGAGAACTTCACTAGAAACCAAGTGGGTCTTAACTACTTAGGTTCCCAGAGAGGATCATGCAAAAGGTCTGAAATGATAATAGATGTTCATGTAGGTTGAGCTAGAAAAATAAGAAACCATCTTTGCAAAGGAAACTTCTGTGTGATTGACTTGAAAGTCAATCTGCTCCACTCTGATCTGATATCAATAAAATAAGAGAAGTAGTAACTACAGTCCCTGTTCTCACATAGCTGCTGATACTTCTTGTTTATAATCATCAAACAGTAAATATTTTAAGTTTCTTTTTGAGGGAATTAAGATATTTTCAAGAAGCTGCAGATCTTTGGCTTTCCCTCTATAACCAAGAATCCTATTTGAGATTGTTTTCCCAAGTTCCCCCAAATGTGTATTATACATTGGGCTGGGAAATGTGGACCCACCTCAAAAAGAATAAGTTAATTTTCTAACTGCCATTGTGAACATTTAGTTTCTGGCTGCCTAGAGTCCAACTGTGTGAAGTTTGGTGGGAGGTAGAACCTCATTTCTAACTAGGAGATTTCCAAAGACCATTTATTCCCTCTCCCCACTTCCTGACAAATGGGGTATAGGTAGAAGACCCAGGCCTGGGAATCAGACGCTCTTGCCTGGATCCTGAACTTTCAGGAAGTGAGTTAAAAAGAGACTAACAGTTGAAAAAGTATCTATGGAAGAAGTCCAATGGCACCAGTCTCACTTGGGAGCCAGCAATGGTGCTGAGTACCTACCAGTGGCAGGGATATGGTGGTGATGGTGACATCCAATGATGCCATTTTGGCTCTTTCTCCCACTCTCTACCCTCCAGTTCATTTGCCAAATCATGTTCTCTAGTTGTGAACGTAGATTCTATGAGCTACTTGGTAGTTTAATATTACATTTTTTTATAGCTTAAGTCTGTCACTTCCAATACAGAGCAGTCATGGGCACATACTACATTAGGCTTCTTATATTGGAGCTATTTTTTTTTCACCTGCTTTTCTCCATGGATTTTTTTCTTCCCTCAGTGTGTTTCTAACACTTCAGAGGGGAAATGGAAGTTGCCCTGAGTCTTGGAGGAAAGGGGAAAAAAAGGTGTCAGGAGAAACAAGCAGTGTGAACAAAGCTGTGATGGCAGGAACAAGCAAAGTGAACATGTGACACATGGAAGAGAGTGCCTGAGTCTAGCAGCAGGTATGCATAAGGGAGGTGTGAGAGAAAGGGATTGTGTGTAAGGGGCCAGGATAGAAATGGAACTGTAGCATAGCAGAAACAGAGGAATTGAGGAAGGTTTCTGAATTGGAAATGACATGAGGGAAATAAAGCTAATAAAGATAAGTCACACAGTAGGTCTTTAAAAACCCAATTCCTACGTCTCAGCATGGAAAACTAGATGGCAGAATGATGACCTGGTGATATAGCCACTGTGTTACAGTGTTATAGTGGGTCCTCTTTCAGAGTCCATATGATGGACGGCTTTTAGGTTGACATGTTAGCCCAGAAGGAAGACACCTTTAATGGATTTGACCATCACCATGAAATTGGCCCCCTTACAAGGTGGAAATCCTCATTACTCAAGAGTGAGCCATGCTGGACATCCATCCTGTCTTTCATACGGAGGATGTAAGGGCAAGGGCATCCTGGGAGGAAGGATGGATTTGATTTCAAAGGTCAACTTAACTTTTGTGGATCTATGAGTCAATTCAATAAGGAGGCATCCAGATTTTTGAAATGCATAACAACACTATTTGCATATAATAAAAATACCTGTGACAAAACAACAATATGAATTTTGTAAGACTACACATTTTATAAGATTATATGCTCATGAAATACAACTGAATGGCTTTCAGTGTGGAGTGGTAGGGAAGTAGGAGTGGTATATGAGGATAAAAAGAAGAAATAAATTAACTAGTTGAGATAGGGAAAAGAAAAAATGAGATTCAAATATATATTTTTTGATACTCATATAAAAGACATGAAATAGTGGAATGCAATTTCTGATTTATTTGGAAGTAAAAAACTCCTCAGTAGTCAACAGTGGAAATCTTTTATTTTTTAATTAAAAAACATTTTTAATGTTTATTTTATCTTTGAGAGAGAGAGAAAAGAGAGAGAAACAGTGTCGGAGCAGGGGAGGGGCAGAGAGAGAAACACAGAATCTGAAGCAGGCTCTGGTTTCTGAGCTGTCAGCAAAGAGATAGACACAGGGCTCAAACTCATGAGTCATGAGATCATGACCTGAGCTGAAGTCGGATGCTTAACTGAGCCACCCAGGCACCCCTTAAATTTTTTTAATGAATAAAATTCATTTTTGAGAGACAGAGACAGGGTGTGAGTGAGAAAGGGGCAGAGAGAGAAAGTAAGACACAGAATCCGAAAGAGGCTCCAGGCTCTGAGCTGTCAACACAGAGCCCAATGTGGGGCTGGAACCCATGAACCATGAAATAATGACCTGAGCTGAAGTCGGACACTTAACCAACTGAACCACTCAGGCACCCCAGGAATCTTATTTTTAAATTCTAGGTATTTTAAAGTATACTAGACTTGAGTTATAAATGTTTCCTTTACATGTTGACATTATTATTTATGAAAGCAATCAAAAAAGAAGCTTTTCTCCTGATCTAGCCATGTCCCAACTGGATCTCTACCTGAAAACACTGTAGCCACAGTTTAGTTGAGCTTGCTATTCATGACAATATAAGAGAGACAATATAGTTGATTTTAAAGTTTGTTTTAGTAGGCTTTTCTGGGGTAATTTTCTCAAGTGGTTTTTCACAGTTACCTATATCATTGGGAAAATGTAATAAGACTTAAGAGATCGTGCATGATTATATAATGTATTTGATTTTAACAAGAGGAAGAAGTCACCCCACCCCTTTCTCTTTGCAATGGGATTCACTCTTTCCTGTCATACAGGAAAAGCAGGGTTGCAAACTGCTTTAAAGAGCCCCCTCAGCTCAGTTTCATTTAACTTAAAAGGAGATGTAAAATTGTTCCCATGTAAAACTTGACATTCAGATTTCTTACTAGTGTGTCCTCAACCAGATCATTTTCCTGGCTCTTTATTCTTTCTTGTATTTCAGACAACCCCATATGGGAACATTTTCTTTCTGCTGCCTACAGCTCATTCTTTAAAATTATACTACTGAAAGTGTGGTCCACAGAATGGTTGCCAGTCTGCAAACTGTCAGTTACCAGTCCACCACAAGACAAGTACAGAAAGTGAAAATCTAAAACTTGTATAGTGATTTGATATTGCTGCAATATCCAAGTATGTGATTATTGTACTGGACTTGTTGAACAAGGTATAGACCAAAGGACCAAGTCTATGACAGATTGGACATTTAAAAAGATACAAAATAAAAAACCTGGTCCTTTGCCACAGAAAACTTGAGAAGTACTGCTTTAGGATGTCCTTTAATGAAGGTATGCTGGTGACAAGTTATTCATTTTTATTTTACCTGCATGTCTGGAAGATTGTTGCACTGGCTATAGAATTCTACATTAACAATAATTTTCTTTAGTATATGAACATATTTTCCATCGGCTTTCCGCTTTTAATGTTACTTTTGAGAAGTCAGCTGTCAATCTAACTGCATCCTTTTCATTTTTTATTTGTTTTCAGATGTTCTCTTTGCCTTTAATTTTTCTGAAGTTTTACTGTGATGTATGCAGATGTGAGTCTTTTTATTTACTCTACTTGGAATCTACTGTTCTTAAATTAATAATTTGGCATCTTTATTATTCTGGAAACTTTTCAGTTATTATTTCTTCTAATATTGATTCTTCCCCCTTCTCTTTGTTTTACCCTTTTGAAATACGGAATACAATGGATATTAGATATTATGTCTGTTTTCTATGCATCTTAACCTTACTTCTGTCCTTTTCTCCATATTTTTGTTTTCCTGTGCCACATTCTAGATAACATTTTCTATTTTATTTTTTAAAATATAATTAACATTCTTTTGATAATTATGTTCTGATTATCCCAATATCTGAAGTCTCTTGATTCTCTTGGTCCCTGCTTATGGTGTCTTGCTTTCCTGTTTGCCAGGTTATCTCTGACTGAGTACTAGTCATTGCCCATGAAAATTATTTTTTTGAATCATTTGAGGTCTACCATGATGGTATTTTCCTCCATAAAGAGCTTGTGTTTGCTTCAGCAAAGTGCCCTGAGGCATTACCAGTATGACATTTAAACCAAGGGTAAAGCTTGAGGTAGTATGAACCTGGATGAAAATATTTAGGTTTTGTTTACTTCTGGTTCACTCTTACCCTAAGGTAATACCTCTTTTGGCCACCACCATTTGGGGGCCACCATACCTTTTGTAAAGTCTGAACTATGATTTGTGTTCTCCTTTATCACAAAATATCAAAATAAAAATTATCTGCCCAGTTTGGCAAATGCTTTCCAGGAAAAAGTGCTTCTGTCTTTACCTGCCTCTTTGGCCTGCAGATTTCTATCTTATCATATCATTAAGAATACAGTTTATTTTAGTAAATTTAGCACATTTTAGTTGTTTGCAGCAGAATTATTGGTCCAAATAACCTGCGTTATCATTCTTCAAAATAGGAATGCACTTCTATTTTCATAGTTTGGAGCAGGGAAATGACCAATGTAAGAAGTGCTTCAGGAATGGTCAGCAGGAGAGGAAGACTATTGCAC
Source organism: Lynx canadensis (assembly GCF_007474595.2). Classification (NCBI taxonomy): domain Eukaryota; kingdom Metazoa; phylum Chordata; class Mammalia; order Carnivora; family Felidae; genus Lynx; species Lynx canadensis. The sequence continues at coordinate 30,768,311 of NC_044309.1, read as the reverse complement.
TAAGAGGCAGTTATGTGAAAGATAAACTTTTTTACACTTTGTTGCTCCATAACATAGAAAGTCTTTTAAAAGATAATTTAGAATTTCTATGCCAATAAAAACAAAACTTTCATTTTCTTTAGAAGAATCTATCTGAAAGGGGCATCTGGGTCTTATTTCCCACATTGGAGATTGTGGGCTGGCATTGCAAGCTAAGCGGCCCATTCATTTGCAGTTCCAGAATTGCTTCCTTGAGCAAGCAGATTTGCCTCAAATGAGAGTTGCCCAAACATCATGTTATGTAAACACTGAAACTCTATAGCATTGTTTTGCAAAGATGAATGCATTTGCCACTCACGTGGAGAACTTGTTAACATGAAGATTCTGATTCAGTAGGTGTAAGAGTAGGCCAGACATACTGATTTTTTTACCAAGCTCTCAGATGATAACACTGTTGCTGATCCCCAAACTACACTTTTAGTAGCAAGGTCTATAGCTCAGAATATTTCCCAGTGAACATGGATCTGTATTCTTTCTATATATCAGGCTTTCACACACAGGAAAAACTAATTTTGAATATACACATCTCTGGGGGTGCCTGGGTGCCTCAGTCAGTTGAGCATCAGACTTTGGCTCAGGTCATGATCTCATGGTTCGTGGGTTCGAGACCTGCGTCGGGTTCTGTGCTGACAGATCAGAGCCTGGAGCCTGCTTCAGTTTCTCTGTCTCCCTCTCTCTCTGCCCCTCCCCTGCTCAACCTCTATCTCTCTCTGTCTCAAAAATAAATACAAACATTAAAAAAAAGTTAAAGAATATACATCTCTGAAACATCCAAAGAGGAGTCGTCTCAATTGGCAATGCAATTAGGTGTTCATAGCTGCACAGCAGGTTCATGTCCTCACAACTGGAATTATCTCCTTGGTGCCCAGCAATGTGAGTAAAGCAAAATGCATCATGACTCCCCCATGGAAGCAGAACCCCAAACCAAAATCAGTCAGTAGTTTTACATTTGACTTCATTGAACACACTAATGAATGGTTGCTCTTATTTAATTTTCTTTTCTTTTCTTTTTTTCCCCTAGATCCATCGTTTTATTTTTGTTTTAATCCTTGCTCCCTTTAAGAAAACACATTTAGGGGCGCCTGGGTGGCTCAGTCGGTTAAGCGTCCGACTTCAGCTCAGGTCATGATCCCGCAGTCCATGAGTTCGAGCCCTGCGTCAGGCTCTGGGCTGATGGCTCAGAGCCTGGAGCCTGCTTCCGATTCTGTGTCTCCCTCTCTCTCTGCCCCTCCTCTGTTCATGCTCTGTCTCTCTCTGTCTCAAAAATAAATAAACGTTAAAAAAATTTAAAAAAAGAAAACATTTACTTGAAGAGCTTCATCTTTTAGTTAGGTAAATAGTTATATGTGGAGGAGAATGAGGGGTGAAGATGAAGAGCAATTCCTTCATGTACAAAGTCAGATCTGCCACTTGCAAGGCTGCCCAATCAACAACCTGCAAGTCAGTGACATGTAGGGAACAGAAAAGGTACTGGAAATCTTCAAGCCACAGATACCAACAGCCTCAAGTCTTAGGTGAGGACTCTTCATACAGGCCCTGCTAAATAGAACAGGTCCCTTCTTCAAAGCAGATCAGTTCAATGAAGAGTGAGACAAGTCAGCAAGTTCGCTGATTTTTTGTTTGATTTTTTGAGGAAAATCCCTAAAGTAAGACTCTAACTGGTAAAGCTAAGTCACACATGGGATCCCCTATTTTTCAGCATCATAGGTTTAAGCAGCCCTAGATGGGTGTGGGGAAAAGATGTTGGAAGTGATACTGCTGGGGAGTAGGTGGCATGTTGTTGGTAGACATCTCTCATGAGAGGCTGGGAGAAGCCATAGATAGGCTAAGTGTTTCAGGAGCCAGGGTACATTCTTCCTCCAGTCTGCTCAGTCTAATCACTATGCTCTCTAGCACTGCATGCTCCACCTTAGTTTACTTCTGAGTGAAGTGGTACCAAGTTTTCACACTCATAGTCATTAAGAACCTTGCTACTCAAATCGTGGTCCATGAACCAGAAGCATCAGCATAATCTGGGGGTTTCTTATGCATGTAGGTTTTCAGGCTTCATCCCAGGCCTCCTAAATCAAAATGTGAAATTTAACAGGACATCCTGATATTTCAGATGTACGTTAATGTTTGAGAAATGCTGACCTAGAGAGCAGATAAGTTGTTCTAACTGAAGATGCCTTTCTTCAGGCGGGTCTGGAGAAATGATCCCATGGAGTCTCCAGGAAGTAGACAGAAGTTCTTGGTAAACTCTTTCCTAAGGTAGAAGGACCTCTCAAAGAAACCCAAAGCTCTTTGGGTTCCACAGTGATTATATGAATTCATTCTCATGCTACAACTTGTGAATTTGGAGTTGACTGAATTTTTTACTTTGATATAATGAGATAAATATATGGTTTTGGATTCTCTTTCTCTTCACTAGACCGTTCCAGAAATAGTCATCCATAAGCCTTAGGGGAATTGAGATGAAAACTTTTGGAACATGAAATTTTGGTCCAAATGGGATTTTTGCTGGTGTTACTAATTAAGATTCTCTTCGAAACTAGGCCAACCCCATGCTATCCAGTTGGCAGTATGTTTAGAATCCCTCTGTAAACACGCAGTAGCTTGTACAAATAGGGAGGCTTTACTTTCCCATCATAAAGAAGGTCTGAAATAAATCCCAGACAACTCTAGAAGTTTGCCTTTGCCATAAAAATAGTGGAATTCATTGAGAGCTGCCTCACTGCACCCAGACAGGATACAGGCTGGCCAGTTAATTGGCCATGGGAACCAGCTGGTGGTGGGTTTCACTCTATTCAAACTGCAGAAGGGAGTCCAATCTTAGCTTTGCTTACCAGAGTGTTAGAAGCTTTACATTTAGGTGATGCTAGTATCCATATAGAGTAAATGAGACTGCCTGATTTTCATAAGTGACCCTGTACAACTCCGCTGTAGTTGCTCTTCATGAAAGAAATCCTCGAAAGCTTTACATGATTCTGGCATCTGGTATCACTGTGCTTTTCTTCGAGCTAGAAATCAAAATTGTCAACTCCTGACTTCTGTACTATTGCTGTACTGTTGCCATATCACACAAGAGGAGGTGATCCTGGGTGACAAACACAGCTTCAGAAGCTACGCAGCTGGATGGAACTACAGATGAGAGAGCCAGAAGTAAGCAAACTATGTTAGCCCAGTGCTTGGAATATTGTATGAGCTAATAACCATTTCGTTGAGTGAATGACTGAACAATTGATTCTCCATAAGACAGAGATTTTGCTTGTCATGTTCTTCTCTGTGTATGCAAGACCAGAAGCAAGACCAGTGTTGATATGTAGCAGATTCTTGATTCATATTTGTTGAATGTATGAATCGGACCATTCATTTCTGGGAGGTAACCACTGAAACTGAGCCCATTTGACATCACTTAACCTTTTGCACTTCTTCCAATTTCACATCGCCTACAAAGCCCCAACACTTCTTTCCCCTGTTTACTTGATGGGATCCTCTAAAACCTGAGCAGATCCAAGAATTACTAGTTTGTTAAGGGAAAGTGTCTGTCAAATCGGGACCTGAGGATATGGGCTGAAGAAGACAGAACTCAGCAGACAGAACTCAGCTTCCCACCCAGAGCTGTTGTGTGATTCCATTTGGAGGGAAGGGTAGACCCATACTCTCAGTCTCTTTCCCAGGTTGGAGTAACAGCAATGTGTCTTGACACTGAAGTGACTTTACTCAATTCAAAAGTTTTCTGATGGGAGAAAGGATTTCTTTTTAACTGATGGCACACTGAGAATCCCTCTATGTTTTTTCTCTATGTCTTTTCTGCCTAGGGAGTAGGGCTTGTCGAACTGAGTGAAAGGTACCAGAGAAGGAGGGCAATCTGGCCTCTATCCAGGGTTGGGAAGAGAAAGCACTAACAATATTCCTAGCTGTGTGACATTGAGCAAGAGTCTCAGCCTCACTGAGCCTTAGGTGGATAGGGTATTATCACTTAGAGGGTAATTATATTTCCATTAATATATGCCTTGCCATGTTGTTGTACATATTTGGGACAACAGCTTCTGGCATATAGTAATGTCTATTCTGCCATTTATTAAGCACCTGATACTTGCTGACCTAAACTTTGAGAATTAACCATGTAAATTACAAAAGAGGTTATCATTCTCATGTACTAATCTGGGTATCATATCAACAGGAAGATAGTCATTGCTTTTCTTCACTAACTCAAAAGGTCTTTTGAACTCTTTTTTTGTGTCACAATAGTGGACATATAACCACAGGCCAGTTCTTTGGTTTGGCGTCAGTGTCTTCTTACTAGTGCTCACTCATCTAGGATCAGTGACTAAATTTGAATGATTCCTTGTGTGTGTGTGTGCATGTGGTATTTGTGTGTGTGTGTAGATGCTTTGAAAAATTCTTTAGATAATTCTGTTATACTTGTAAAGCTTAGAATTACTATTCAGAAAGCCCCCACTGCTTTATTAATTTATGCAAAAATCTTTGTAGAATTTATTTTCCCTGAAAGATTCTTGAACATTTTTTTGAAAGAATGTCAAACTTAGAGAAAATTTGCAAATGCAGTATTTTATTTTTCTGGAACTATTTGAGATAGATTTACCAACTTAATACTCCATCATTTCTGAATATTTTAGCGTGTGTTTCCTACAAACAAAGGACATTCTCCTATAAAACCACAATGCAACCATCAAAATTAATATATTAACAATACATTTCTACAATCTAATCCTCCGACCTCATTCCAGTTTCATCTATTGTCCCAGTAATGGCCTGTATAGCAAAAGGATCCAACCCAAAATCATATACTGCATTTAATTGTCATGCCACATTAATCTCTCAGTCTCAGTTTCTCAGTCTTTGCTTGACATTCAAGATCTTGACATTTTGTTTGTTTGTTTTTTAAATATGAAATTTATTGTCAAATTGGTTTCCATACAGCACCCAGTGCTCATCCCAACGGGTGCCCTCCTCAATGCCCATCACCCACTAAGATCTTGACATTTTTGAGGATGACAGCCTAGTATAATGTAGAATGCCCCTCAGTTTGGGTTTGTCTGATATGTCCTCATAATTAGATTTTGGTCATGCATTTTTGTTAGAAATATCAAAGGTGATGCTGTATTCTTCTCAATGCACCCTACCAGGAGTTACACAACTTCAGATTGTCCCATTAATGATATGATTCATTTAGATATTTGATCATGGTGTCTGCCAATCTTCTCCACACCAAACTTGTTCCTTTACTCTTTGTAATTAGTATTTTGAAGACAGCAATTTGAAACTATGTGAATACCTTGTTATTCTATAAACTTCCAATTGATGCCTCTTTGTATCAATATGGATTCATGTTTTTATTTATTGATTGGCTTATGATCTATTACAACATTATTTACTTTCATTCCCTAATTTTCCTGGATTTTCAAACTGGTTTCTGTTACACTTTATCATGTCCCCAGTCATTATTTGAACACTTCCTTCTTTTCTGGCATAATTAGATTTTCCTGAGTCATTATTACTTTCCCTTCCCCGGCCATGGGATTACCTATTTCTCCAAGGAACTCTGGTTCCTTTTAGTGGAGAAGAGTATTTAGAAGCCAATATCTGGGTTCTAGGTGTACTTATTGCTCTTGGAATGTTGCTCTCTCCATGGACAAAGATAGAATATATATGGGTGCGTATAGCTACACACACATACATATATAAAAATACATATATGTGTATACACACATTTACCTCTATAGCTACATCCATGTCTTTACATGTATTTATGTATTCATAATTTCTGAAAACCCGAATATCAATACCTCTAATTCCAATCCAATACCATGGGGTTCACTCTAGTTTCCTCTCTTTCCTTATTTGTAACTCCCTTCTCAGGCAGTGAAAAACCTGAATCTTATTGTCCTTAACATATTTGCTTACTTGATCAATCTCTTTGTGAGATCCACTGATACTATCCTCACATGGGTACGCCTTACCCCACTAGGGCTCTAATCCCCTGAGCTGGACCACTGTTGCTGCCCCTTCCCCCACCCTCATGTGGATGACCTCCTGGTCTGCTTGAACTCTGACATCACTTGCAGGCAACTCTTATATGCAGATATTCTCTCCTTGGCTTTTTTTTTGTTTTGTTTTGTTTTTGTTTTTGTTTTTGTTTTTATTTATTTATTTATTTATTTATTTGGCTTCCTCAACCCATGTTGGGCCACTGTGGTTCCTTCTTTCCATCCCTTGCTCTGCTTCATCTGATAACTCTACGACTGATAGTTAAGTAAAAGGAAGAGATGGGAAAGACCATACCAGGTTTTTATGATTTGGAATACAAATCATTCTTTAGTTTGAAAGATTGTCCCAATTAGTTTAAATCAGCCCCAATGATTAGTTAGCTTCAAACCCATCCCTAGGATGAGACAGAAACCACAACAGACCTATAGTAGGGTGCTCTTGTTTTGGTACTAGTGGAGGAACACCCTCTGCATTTTCTCTGAGATGACCATCAGGAGCAAAGATTTCCTTTCCCAGCTTCACCTTGTTCATCAGTTGCATCTTTATTGCTTGTTACTATTCTCTGGTCTTCACTTCTCAGATCCAACAAACAAATAAAACTCACACCCTTCAATACCTTCTGCTGATGCAGTGTGGAAAGACTATAACGCTATAGTTTTTGGTGAGAAAAAAAAAAAAAAACAAAAATAAAAGTGTAAGTGTCATCCAAAAGACTACCATTTGATTCAACCTCATTTTCACCTCTGGTGTTTTCTTTGTCTTACTACAGCCATCCCATCCCTAAGGGAACTTTCAGCCCCTATCGGTGCTTAAGAGCTTTACATCCCTTTTGGGTGGGTTATAGAGTCATCCAGGCTTGCCCCACATTACATATTATATTAGAGTGAAGACGGCCTCTTACAGAAGTCACTTTCCCAGGTCCCATTTGTGCTTTGTTGCATACCAGCTTCTTGTTTCATGGTAATATTATTCATCCATGTCAGAACAGGGCTTCCACTTCAAAATATGGTCATGGCTACTTGTGTTCAGAAGTGTGAAATCAAAGTAGATGTTTGAAAAAGCTTCCGAAATAATAGGAACTTTGACGGTTGTTTTTGCATAATTCCTTTCGAAAGCATTACTGATGTATGGTAGGTGTTGATGTAGGAACTGCCACTTGAAATGGAAGGAAGGGTATTAACAAAATCCTCTTAGTTGTTGACGTTAGCTTCCTGGATTATTTTTTTCTTTTAAGCAATTCTTAATGGAACAAATGACATGACAAAATACTCTGAAAGCATCTGAAACACAAGATCCACCTACACACACCTCCAGATATCATCTCAACAAGGCTGAATGCTTGTTTTCAGTGGGTGGCTCCAGGGCTGACTCACAGCTCCATGCTCAGAGCTCATGGTCTCAGTGCTCATTCCCACACACTCTCTTCTCTCTCCTTGCTGTCATCAGACAAGGCAGAGCAAGTGCCTTCTCAACTGTCCCTAACCCCCGGAACTTCGCTGAGATGAGCGTGGCTTTTGAATGGTACCTGGAGGGAAGAATTTCCCAGCACTAGATTTACATTATTTTCCTGCTGTGCTTTAGATATCATTTTTAAAATTCCATTCACACGATAAGAGGAAATAGTTTCAGGAAAATAAAGGGGTTGAAAATATATCTTCTCTGCACACCTGTAATTCCCACTCTGCCCCACTGTCAACGAATCAAAGAATCAGGCCAGCAGATGTTAGCTACAATGACCTTCTCCAGAGGTGTCAAAGATGATTTAAAAAAAAAAAACAGTAGGAAAGGTGTATGGCTCCTTCAAATGGCTTCATTTCTTTCTCTCTGTAGACAGGGGAGTTGCTTTTCCTACTTGAATGGAATATGTTAATGTTGGGTATGTAGTCTCAGGCTTGTCAAGAAGAGAAATCTGGGTAGCAATATGGCATGATGAGGAAGGTGACAGCAATGCAGGGTTCACCTCAAAAGGAGGGGCAGACTTACCCAAATACTTCCTCGAGCTGGGGAAATTCAAGACATCAGATACATCAGCACTCAAAACTCCTTAGGGAAGCTGGTCCTTAATGTCATAATTTTCACAAAACTAAGTTGATAGGATCTGTAGATAGCAAAGTGCTTAAATTAAATCCAGCTCAGTCAAGTGTGTCTAGAGAATCACTTGAAGAGATCCTTAGAGAAGTGATCAATATGGTCTGATCGTGATTTTTGGACGGGTGTGAAAAGCAAACTCCTAGTTTTGAAACTGGACAGCTCATGATAAGTGTTCCTTCTTCGTGTGTAAACCTGCTCCCTGTTGGTGGACAGGATCAGTGGGCCAAGCTGCCCTAGTGAGCTGGTCCAGCAGGAAGGACTTGTCTTTAGCCATGTGACATACACACATGGCTAGACTGATAGATGGAAGGGTCTGGGGACAATTTCTTATTGCTATCTTCTACGTAGTTGATGCACCTCCTAAAGACTTGTCATTCCTATCTCTGAAAGATAAATAATGTAATGGGAAGACATAGAGAAAATCAATTTAATATTTCTCTATTGCTTACGAATAAGCACAAGAATGCACCAGGCAGTTGATGGTCATCTACCATAATTATTTTGGGTTTTTAAATATTTCTCACACTGGCCAGCTTTCAGTGCCCTACATTTATATCATTAAGCAATTCTCTTATTGTTAAGGTATTAAAGGTGTTCAAATGCAACCAAGGTCTCTTCTAATACCGTAAAGCCAATCAAGGCAGACCCCAAAATAATGGCACAAGAAGTAGATGCTTTTTGGTCTGGGGAAAGGAAGGTAAGACCTATAACTGGGTCACAGGAGGCCAATGCTCCAAGGCAGGTGCTCTGAAGTATCATCATTTTCTGAACATTTGGCTTTCTGCTTGCTTGCATGTGTCTAGGAACTGTACTTGGAGTCCCCTTCCAAGGTCACCTTGTGGAACAGACAGGGCAAAGTTTCATGCACTTTGCCTACTTCCCTGGCTTCTGCCCCATCCATCTCTCTGAATGCTTCTTTGCTTGGAGTATGCTCTATGTATTAGTAATAGATAGAGTATATCATGAGAGTGCTCAGAAATGTACATGAACATGAGGTTTCTTATCCTGAGCAGAAAATGAGAACTGAATAGAGGCATGAAAGCTCCTTTGGAAGGAGAAAACATTACCATGGCCATCTTATACCTGCCAACCTTGATGCCTTTTTCCAATATGTATGACAGGACTCAATAATCACATGTGACTCTGTGCTCAGCTCCAACTTCCTCAGGAAAGTCTGTTGTAGATCTAAGAGTATGAGCTTGGTAACATTTTGCCCTTTGGGGTTTGTGTAAAGGAAAAAATCATGCAAAGTCTTTAGCTTTGGTTTCTGTGATTCTATGGAAACGAGGCAGCAGTGCTGAGAATCCAGGGAAAGACAGACGAGCTAAGACAGCAAAGCTTTGAGGTGGGGGAGGGAGGGAGAGCAGGAGGAGGCATAATAGGATTTCTTTGGGACTATACTTGGCTCTTCACTTTTGTCTTTGAGTTCTGAATCTTTTCAATGGGCTGTTGATTTGGATCTGAGAGGGAGAGTTAGTGGTTGTGTTCAGAGAACAGCTTTGGACAAGAGAGGGAAAGAGTGTCTGGATGTCCTATTGTCTGGGCATTTTCAACCTTGTCTTGTTAATAACACTTTGGCACTTCCTCACCCCATTTACAACAATGGAACAGTAACACAACATTTCATTTGAATTGTGCCATTTATTGTAGTAGTGTGATGAGAAAACCTCAAAGGCTCAAAAATTCAGCTCTGGGATTATCTGCATGCTTGAGACTGGGGTAAAGATGCCCGGTGCTTACTCCATCTCCATCTGTGACCCTGACTATACAGTTGAGACACACGATGAATTTGTGGCAGATGGCCCGACTGCTCTCTCAGAGTTCAGAGTGAGTATATCGATATTTACATATACACAGACATGGCCAGAACAGCTGTTTGTCCTTGTGTCTCCCTGGCAAAATGGGGAGACAGAGCCCCCTATGTCAGCAGCCCCGGGTCATTGCCACTGCTTCCCCTGAAGTTCCTTCTGACAACAATGCTCACAGTAGAAGTCCCACAAGGACCTTACTTGAAGGGTCCGGGAAGCCACCCTTCACTCTGTGATCACACTAAGTGGTTCAGTTGGGGAGACAGATTGGAGATAAGAAGGGCTAGTGAGAAAGTACAGTTATTGATCTCAGTGAATTTGAGACTCCCAGATGCTCCATCCAGTGCCCTGTTTTGAACTTCAGAAGACCAACTGAAATTAGCCCAGTCTCCCTTATATTCATCTGCTTTCTTCCACACCAGTGTAGTTTGATGTTAAATTATCTGATTAAAAAATATGACAGGAAGCTGTGGAGAAAAGGGACCTTTATCAGGATTGAATATAAATGAGACAAATTGACAAGGATTTCACTTATGAATTTAATATAATCTACACAGAACCTGTTCTAGAAAAGACTTTTAAGATGTTTAACAAGAACTTGCTCATCAATGTCCTCATCAAAAAGCATCCCAGAACCTGGGTGGCTCCCACCCTCCATGCTGAACACTTGCTAGGAATTTAGCATGTGAATGTGATCTCATTGATACAGGTCTGCATGTAAATAGTGGTGTGCTGAAATTGTATTTGAACACCCTTCTGACCAACACATACTAATGTAATAAACACTCTTTTCTTTTTCTAACTAAGCTAGTACAGCCTCTTTCCTGCTCAGGAGAAAGTTGTTTCCATCCAGAAGAATGGTCCTGCAGTGTCTGGTGGATGCTCCTCTTCTGTTGGTAGGGCTTGGGGGAGGCCTCCCAGTCTGGATCCCTGATTATGCCTCAGTGGTATATCCCATATTGAGTTGGCTCCAAGATTACTGCCCCTTTAGTTCATACTTACACCCGCAGGCATTTTTTCTGAAACAGTGCACTGTGCTAGCCTCTTAAGTTGAAAGGCTCCTGCCTTCATTAGGCTCCTGCCTTGCTGGGACCAGTCATCTCCCAGGACCCTCAGGCTCTTGACTAAGCTTTAGTTACCAGCACAGGTATGCTTCCCTCTTGTAAACTTCCTGTTGGCATCTGTGGCTTCTGTTCTTGTCTCAGACGATAGCCAAAAGACCCTAGTCCATGTCAGCAGGCCTCTCTAATTCCCAGAATTGGGAAACAAGAGTCTAGGTTTGCCCCAGAAATTGGCATAGCCCCTCTGTAGAACTCTACATCAAGGCATTCCTGCGGATGACTTCTTCCAGCCACACGTGTCTCTTGTGGGCTTTCCTCATGCTAGTGGGCACCTGCTGGCTCTACAATTGTTTAAGAGAAGGAGATAAGGCTGTTTCTCCCCTAAGAGTGAAAATCAGCCCCACATTTACCTGTTGGCTCAATCTAGAGGAGCAGCTGAGCATTGGTTTAAGCACTCTGCCCTTCTCAGTGCGCTGCATTGACCACCAAGAATAAAGCAGGACTCTCTTGACTGAGGAATGACATTTGTATTTGGAGTAGGGTGGGTATAAGCATGTCTACTATCCTAAGTGCCACCCATGGCAGACTGCTTGCCATTGTCTAAGTGGGCCCCAGATGTTCCCTTTTCTTCGTTGTCTCTCTATCATCTGTCACAGTCCTGCCCAACTCCAGGGCCCACATAAACCACAGCCTTCTTGAAGCTTTTCATCTGTCCATGAACTGGTCATGGTACCTTGTGCTGCCCCTCTCATGGCTCTCCAGTCACTCTACACCGTAAATGTCACTTCTGTTCTTATCCAGACACTCTATAATTTCCTTGAGGACAGAGCATTGTTTGGCTCATCCAAGTGCCTCCATCCCCTAGCCCAGCCTGAATTGTCCTCCTGTGTTACACAGCTGGTGCTGAGCAAACATTGACTCAGGGCTGACTGAGGGCTGTCCAGGAAGCAGTTGAGGGTAGCCGGAGAAACTGATGGGAGGTGATGCACCTAGCTGCTCCAAAGTAGTCCAAAGCAGCCTGGGCCTCCTGAAATGGTTTCGTGTTAGGTGAGGGACATGAGAAGCAGCCCTGTTCCTGGCAGTAACAGTCTGTATGAGCGCAAAGAAGTCATCACCTGTTATTAATAACAACATTCTGAAGAGCTACCATGCCAGGGCCTTTCCATAATATGATTTCATCTGCACAAGAAAGCTAGTCAGAAAGAAGTATTATTTTTGATTTTCAGATAAAAAAGAAGCTCAGAATTTATAGTCAGTCCCTGTGAAACTACGATTCAAATGCACGTGTGTCTGTTCCATTTCTATTAGATGGACTGTCTCTCACTGGCTTGTTAAGGGCCCTGTTGTTAAACAACCCTAAGTCCCCACCCATCCCCAGTTCCAGTATCCCATGATGTCCTCAGCGGTGGGGTCAGGTGGGAGCCGGGAAAGGACGTCACAGTGGTGACCCCTACAGAAGGGAGCCCTGACAGAGCTCTTTCCTCCTGCTGCTGGAGCTGCCTTGGTTGTGATAGTGGGGAGAGCCTACACCTCTCTCCCAGAGAGAGCTCTATAGTCTATACCAATTCTTGATAGAATTTCTTAAGGCAAAATTTTATGAAGACACTGAGTGTGGGGAGTTTATGGGAAATGCTGGCCTACACTGTGACATGAGAGCTGCAGTTTGCTATTTAGCCACCACTAGCTAACCACACAGAGTAAACATGTGTAGGACTAATACACTAGTTTCTTGATGCCACTGTGACAAATGAACCACAGATTTAATGACAACACAAATTTATTCTCTTATAGTTTTGGAGGTCAGAGATCTAAAATCAAGGCATGAGCAGGGCTGGTCCCTTCAGGAGGCTCCAGAGGAGAATTTGTTCCCGGCCACTTGCAGCTTCTAGAGGCTGCGGACATTCCTTAGCCTTGGCTTGTGGCTGCAACACTCCAATCTCTGCTACTATCATCACATGAGCCTCCTCTCTCTTTTGATCTTCTTGCCTTTCTCTTATAAGGAGCCTTGTGATAACATTTAGGGCCCACCAAGATAATCCAGGGTAATCCTCCCATCTCAGGATCCTTGATTGGTCACACCTTCAAAGTCTCTTTAGCTGTAAAAAGTAATATTCACAGACTCTGGGAATTAGGACTTGGATATCTTTGGGGGGCAGTTTTTCATGCTGCCAGTAGTTTCTGGTGTTTATTTCTAAACTCCTCCTCACAAGGAATCCGGAAATGCCGCTGGCGGGAGGGCTCAGGGCAGTGTCTGTTCTCCCAGGTGCAGCATCTCTTTTAGTTTTTATGTCTCATTTTAATTCTTGCTTCTTGTCATCTAGTTCACCCCCCAGTGCAAAGTGCAAACTGCAGCCCTCTTAGCCCCCCTTCCCCCAACCCAACCCCTCCTGTGAGGTTCTACATTGAGGTGCTGCTTTCTGGTATCACACACATAATCAGAGTGCATTTAACTATAGTGACATTTATCACGGTATTGCTGATGAGGCTTGGCTTAGCTCCAAAAAACTCCACAAAATTCTAGCTAGAATTTTGTGTGTAATGTACTACCCCAGAATGGCTGCTGGATGCGATGTCTCACTTTCCCCCTTGATTTTGAGGGCTCTGGGCCTGTCGTCCCTGAGATCTCTAAAGTGCAGCAATTGGCAGGTGTAAATGACAGGATGCCTTCTAGAACACTGTTAAACTGCCTCTCTGGCCTTTCAAAGACAGTTATACTTAGTCATATCATGCTAAGAATGTACTGGAGAACAGTTGTTGGAAGAGAAAGGATTTCAGTGATGAGTAGGTCTTGTGGTAAATGAAAGATATTTGTTCTTGAGAATTCTTATGGCCAGTCTAGACCAGAGATACCAATGTGCCCTCTACACAGCCATCTAAAAATGCAATCAGATCCAATAGTATCCTGGACTATGTGCAGGATTTTAGTTCTCCATGCCCTTAGGACCCCTATGCGCTCTGGAATTTTTCACTTAGCTGTTAGTTGGAAACTAAATGATAAGCATACCAAAAGCATGGGCTTTTGTAGGTGGAGAATCTTATATGCTGGAATTTCTTGAAAACAATCAGAGTGAGAGCAAATATCCTTCCAGTTGCTTCCACAGCTTGTGAGGGAAGCCTGAAATGTATGGTGCCCTCGGACTGTGTGGTTTGATGTGGTCATGGAAGTGAAGTGGTAGTCACTTCCAGGTGGAAGGTGGGCAGTGTGTGTGATGGGGTGTCGGAGGCGGGACAGCACAGCAAGAAAAACAGAAGGAGATTTTTTCCCCCAACTTTTTATTTTGAAAATTCTAAAATCTACAAAATAGAATATAACTACCTTGGATTAACCAATCATTAGCATTTAGCCACATTTGCTTTCAGTCACACACACGTGCATATTTATGTATACTCACATGTGTATGTGTGTATATATGTGTGTGTGTGTGTGTGCATATATACACAGATACACAGATATATGCTTTTTCTTTTCTGAACCATTTTAAAGTAAGTTGAAGATGCCATGGTGCCTCACCCCTAAATATATCTCCTAAGACTACAGACATCACTTGCTCAATCACACTATTATCACACTTAACTAAACTAATAATTCTGTAATAACATAAGATGAGCTATACATAGTTCATATTCACATGTCTTCAACTACCCAGAGATTTCTCTTGTAACTTTTGTTTTTCAGTGCATGAGAGGGAAAGATTTTTAACAGATACATATATTTTTTGAGAGTAGAAAAATTGGAGGAGCGTGAGAGATTCCTAAAGAGGATAGTTGGGAATATTTTTGGTGTAAATTATTCTGTGAGGCTCACACCCTGCCATCGTCATGATGTCTGTTGTAAAATATTTTTGTGGGTTCTGGAATCAGACTGTTTTTTGAATGCAAGTCCACATAAAGAGTAAGTCTTGGGAGACCCCAGGATTTTTTTGTGTGTGTGTATGTGTGTGTATGGAGAGATTACATAGACTAGGATGATAATAGCTATTCTTAATATTTAATTTTAATGTCTCTCAGACTTTAGGGTTCTTAAAAATACTTAGAGTGTTTGTTAAAAGCCCAGATCCTTGGCCTTTTCCATCAGAGACTCTGCTTTTGTAGGCCTGGGGTAGGGCCCCAAAGCTGTAGTATTAAAGACCATCCCAGGGGATTCTGATACTTGTAGAAAAAAATAACCTTATCAGTTAGGCCTATTAGAAGTATACTTCGAAAGTTTTTCTTTCACAGTCAAGAATATACATTTTTTAATTTCAAGTGAGTGATTCATTAATTATGGGCTTTTAGGCAAAAAAAAAAATTCCCTCTCTCTCTCTCTCTCTCTCTCTCTCTCACACTCACACACACACACACAAGCACTTACTTGTGCATAAATGTTTTTAAGTGAATATGGGCTTTCTTACCTGTCACCATACCATGTGAGTAACTACACTTATGTATCATTTTGGAAAGACCAGTGTAAGATGAAAATCAAGCATACTAAAAAATGGCAAGACATACAGCATTCTTTAATTTCAATTAATGAAAAGAGACCAAGTCAAAAGTGTCTTTCTCAGACCATTCTCCTCCAATCATTAGAAAAAAAGCCTGGATTGGGCGACCAGGCAGAAGAAGTTTTTAAAATATATGTATTCATTTTAGAAAAATAAAGCCAGGGCAAAAATCTTCAATAGATGACTTCACTATCTCCCACTTACTCCTGAAAAAAGTTTCTTCTGAACCTGGAGAGGATCCAAAGTCTATCTAAAAATGATCTATCGAAAGGCAAAAACAAAAACAAAAACAAAAACAAAAAACCCAACCTCTGTCATGCTGTGAATGCATTTGTGTCACTGTCAGAGGTAGGTTCCTGGGTAGACCACACTTAGGGTGATCCTGTTCAAACATTTTGAACCATGTCATTTAGCAGAACAGAAATAAAACCTTCTGGCATTTTTTCAGGAGGTGAAATATGGTGCGAGAACAGTATTACGGCATCCCAGAGACTTTACCAACAGATTTGGCTCCTTAGGGATATGGTTTCCAGAGGTGGGGCCTCCAGAGTTGGTAGAAGTCCAGGGCAAGAATCACAGGACCAGGTATTATGCCAGGAGAAACATTTTTCAGAACTGAGTAAATTTTTGAAAGAAGAGATTAGAAAGCTTAAAGGGCCTAAAGAGACTATGATGTGAATATACTTAGACTGGATTAGGATTTACAGATGAGGGATGAAGTGAATTTTATCTGTATCTCAAGATCTTTTTTTTTTAATGATTTGCTAAAATATTTTATATGTACAATTATTCAGAGTAGCGATGTCGTTGAGGAGGAACCAGCCAGCTGGTTGAATGATTGTAATAAGCACTCTGAAGTTTTGTCTGTGTGAAAATGTAACTGTATTAATTAAGATTCACATGGATTTACTAGTATCTACTGGTCTATAAATACCTATGCTCTGGTAACTTGGGTTAAGTTTATAAGCCTATTGGAAGGTATTTGATGCATTTCAAGGATTTTGCATTTCATGCATATAGTGAATATATTAATAAAACCCAACAACATTAAAAGAATCCCTTTGCTATAGGATATTTCTGAGATATGAAACAATGAATCATTTTTTCTCTAGTTTTCTTTTTTCTACTTTGGCCTGTCCCCCATTGAGGCTGTTGGATTATTCTGTGACGAGGGGCTCTTGAAGGGGAAATAAAAGAGGAAAGCAGAGAAAAATAAACCTTTGTTTGGATTGTTTTTCTTTTAATGAGGAAAGCAAGGAGGTGACCTAGGTAAAAATGTGTGAGAACCTCATGAGAAAGAGCAAGGTCTCCATCTCGTCCCTCTCTCCCTCAGCCTCCTGCATAAGGACAGATGCCTGTGCCCTGAGAGGCAATGGATGGATGAAGGGCTGGAGGGCCCACGAGCGGAAGAGAGCAAGCAGACATCAGCGAAAGCAGTGCACTCATGACCCAGCCTCACCTGGAACAAGCCCCAGCCGCCTGCCCTCCCACAGCTGCTCGGCTGATGGAGGTCTGGCTTGTGCCCCCCTCACCAGTGTCTTCCAGGTTGATTAACCCCAGGTGGAGTGCTTCCCTAAAATGTCCCTGAACATGTTTAAGCGAAAGATGTGGGGCTCTGGACATCTAGCTGGGCAATAATGGGGAAAGAGACACTGTTTACACCCCCATACATGGCTAAGGGGCCTCTTCAGCCAGGACAGTTCACACACCTTTACATAGGCACATTTGTAGGCACTTTAATTTTCTTTGTCACAATGCCATTTTTATGCCTATACATTGGTATTGGAGGTGAGAGTAGATACTCAGTCTCTTGTAGTTCATTAACAGGGGAAATAGACTCCTCTGCTAGGGTTAGTTTTTCTGTAACACAGTTGTAATCAGGTCATTTCCAATGTAAAATCAGTTAGGGGCCTCCAGGATGTCTCCCAAGTGCAGAGTGAGGTGCCCTTTACTTTTCAAACCATAGCATCATTTCAGCGCTTTTGGCCTCTCCTCACCATCCACTGAAGTCGATGTGTCTCCACTCTCCATACCTTTTCTCATGGTATTCCTCTGCTGGGAGCACTGGTTCTTTCTTACCCTCACTTACCCTACTCAGCCCCCACCAATCTCCACCCCAACACCCCTAGCCACACCGTGCACACATCCAAGAGTTAAGAAAATCTTTAGCCTCACTCAAAGCTCAGGAAAACATCACTTTTTAAATCAACTTTGCCCTGCCTCCATCCACCAACCCCACTTCTGTGGAGAATCATGGCAGTTGGTCTCAACACACCTTTTTTTTTTTTTTTTTTTTTTTTAATTTTTTTTTTTCCAACGTTTATTTATTTTTGGGACAGAGAGAGACAGAGCATGAACGGGGGAGGGGCAGAGAGAGAGGGAGACACAGAATCGGAAACAGGCTCCAGGCTCTGAGCCATCAGCCCAGAGCCTGACGCGGGGCTCGAACTCACGGACCGCGAGATCACGACCTGGCTGAAGTCGGACGCTTAACCGACTGCGCCACCCAGGCGCCCCTCAACACACCTTTTTAATAGAGTTGTGCTCTGTGAGGGTGAACACTGCATCCTTCTCATCCTGGTCTTATGCTTGGCACAGAGATTTGTACATGGTGGTCACTCAATGGATGTTTTCTGAGTTTAACTGAACTAATAGGAAAATAATTCTTTGATGATTACTGACTTAACATGATTCCAGGAGGTATCCTATAAGGAAGGTAGTTTCCTAACAGTCTTTCAGTAATGCTTGAAAATCAATCCCAGTTTGTGTTTTTGTGCCAAATAGTTCAGTAGCCATTTATAGAACATCTTCTATGTGCTAGATACTGCCATGATTACCCTAGGTTCTACTTTTACTGTGCCAAAGAAAAGTTAAGTGGTAGCAAGGAAGAAGGGAAAGTAGGAAGCTCAGCTACTTTGAGTCCTTCCTTTTGTCATCCCTATCTGGTTCCCAGTGCCCAAAATATTCCAAGGTGAGAGGAAGTTTGGGATGCTCTCCAGGGAAAGAGAGGAGACACCATGGTGCAGAAATCTGTGACTATTGGCAAAGCTGAGCCCAAAGTGAGCTAGTGCCTTTGTGCTTCTGAGAGGAAGGTCATCTGAGAGTGGAAAGGAGATTTATGTTTTGCAGAATAAGAAATGGGCAGCAAGAATAAGAAGCAAGCTTTTTACATCCTGTGCTTGGCATGAGGCCCCTAGAAGTGACAGACGTTCCAGGTCTTTTGCTTAAGACCTGATTGAGTCATTTTTGGCCAGAGAGAAGCTCTGCAGCAGGGAAAATTTTGGCAATCTTTCATGCTCCTTTGCCACAAATGGAAGTCACATTTCCATACATAGAGGACAATTAGGATGGTGAACTAGACTGAAAAGAGAGACTCAAAATCTGTGTGTCCACCTTCAAACTCATATTCGAACACATAGCTGCCACTCTGGTCAACACTGTGCAGAAAGTCACCATGACTAGGACATGATCTTTATCCTTAAAAAATCAATGTAACTGGTGCAGAGAAAAAGGCTAATATGCAACAGCAATTAATCGATTATTACAATGAATAAAGTTAAGTGCCCGAATCATGGCTGTCCCTTCTTCTGTTTTATCACTCAGTTGACTTATAGAATATACTGAAATGCAGGTCTGGGCCTAAGGTGGACAGAGCTCTAGGGAAGCCTTGATTCCTTAGCCACAACTAATCTCCTATCTTCCCACCAGACATGCTTGCCCTCTAGGCCAAATTGGAGGGCCAAGTTGCTGGACACAGTCTGCTGAACATGGCTCTGCCTGGAGCAAACCCAGTGGCTGGAGGCTGTGTGAGCAAGAAGAGGGGAGAGAACATCCACAGGGAAATTCTGAACTAGCAGCCACAGGCCTGATGGGTTGGAGCCTCTCCATGGATACTGCTTGTACTTGTAGCCACTGAGGAGGAAAATCATTGTGGAATATTTTGATAGCATTTCTGACTTTTCCATGATGTACTCAGATCCAAGTTCAGTCATCTGTAGGTCTATAGGAAGAAGGGTTCTTGGAACCATAGGCCCGACAGGGTGTCTTTGGCCTGTGTTTTGCTTGTTATGTAAGACCATCAACCGGTTCTTCCAGGATTAATGCTTCTATTTATCTCAATATTCACTCTTTCATCACATTGCTTTCTTTTCCTTGGTTACTCCAGCCTTTCACAACTTTACTTTGGTTACCACCCCTTTCCAAAATGATGTAAATAGTCTTCAGAACTTGATACTTACACTTGAGAATGGAGAACAAAGGGAAAGAGATGGTTTTTATCTATGCACACAGATCCTCAAGGCAAGGTTGAGATAATCATTGGAGCAAAGCCAAATAAACATTTTTCTTTGTTCTAAATTCTAGGGCTGTGCTGAGGGGTGAGGCTCTGAGGTGATGGAATGGGACCTGTCCCAGTTCATGGAACAGGTGGCATATTTGTAAGTCCAAAAGCAGGGAATGTTCCCCTTCTGATATTTTCTCAGTTCTATCTCTACCAGAGGCCAGCGCTGTTCCCAGGGCAGGAGCAGCTGCTCTTAGATTTTGTGCCAGAGCCTGGAAATTCCTTCCCTGCAGGGGAACTCATGGTGGCACTCATATTCTTTTTACCTCCTTCTTCCCTGCTGACTGGCCCCTCAGTGGGGCAGGCCTCCATGAGTGCAGGGAGTGAGGTAGTCCCTCTGTAGAGAGGGAGCACAGATTGCTCTGACTCATGTCTACCACAGAGGCCACCAGAGCATAAGAGATGGGTTAATCCTAGGAACTCAGAAGCAGGTATGAATGTCCTTTGTAGTGGTTCTCTTCCTGTGACTTCTAGGATGTTGATGGGAGTGTGGAGGATGAAGAGAGGATATGTCAACTGACTCATCCTATCCTTCCTGACGATGACACTGAGGGACAGAGGATGATGAATGCCTTGGGGGTACCCAACTTCATGTACTCCCCACAACAATTGGAGCAGGTCTTTGCTTATAGTAAATATTTCGCATGTATTTAGAAAACAATAGATATTGGCACCATATTTAATTCATGTTCTCACTCATTCATTGATTCCATAAACATGTGCTGAGGACCTACAATAAACAAGTTCATCATGCTTTTGGTGGGATTGAGCACACTTATCTGGGGGTTGGCAAAACTGTCAGGTATGATAAGGATGGACCAGATGGATCAAGGAGAATATTTCACCTGTGAAGTCTGACTGCTGAGAGGCAGCTTGATGGCTGAAGAGTAATATCCTGGTGGATGACGAGCACAGATATGGTGGTACACAGATCAACTACCATTTCTCGGCTGCTTACTATGTAGCATTCAATTCTTAATTACAAGCTTATGAAATAAGCAATATACTTTTCATTTTGAGGATAAGGGTACTGAAACTTAGATAGATTAATTTTTCCAGGGGCCACATTCATTACTTTAAGTGGTGGAACTAGGATTTGAACCCAAGTCTCCTGATTCCAAGGCTTTCAAATACAATCTATATAACATCCCCAAGTGTCGTTAGGTAGGTGTCTGTGAATGGGCTCTCATATGGTGAGTTATGCTTGGCCATAGGAGTCAAAGTGGAAGGCAGGGAAATGGTATTCATAGTCTCTTCCATTCATGGTAAGACCCATCTAGTCCCAAAGAGGAAGGAAATTTTCAAGAATGTGGAAGGGTATCAGGACATGGGCTTGAAGACAGAGCTCCAATTCCAGTGGGAATAAGGAATAACAGGCAGGGGAACTAAGCAGACACTCAGTTGTGGAAACTCATTTGAATGGCCTGATCATGCAGGTAGATGGAAAAATATAGGCATACAGGCAAAGATGATTCAAAATAATTAGTTCTTTATGTACCTGGGGCCCAATAAATCAGAACTGACGCTAGATTTATCCTTGAAGCAGGATCCTGGTAACCCTGTGAGTCAGGGTTGCTAACCAAGTGAGTTAGGTGCTAATCCTTTAGTTGCTGCACAATGGGACTATGGGGTAGGACAGGGGGTGTAGGGACATGAAGATCAGTCCTGCTCCTAGGACTACCCCCGGCTTATTTCTGTCACAGTGGTGCAGAGGCCCTATCAGTTTGCTGTGTACCAGCAGCACACCTATGTCCTTAGTGATCTGATTCTATGGGAGAAGGCTTACTTCAAATTTTGCTTGGCCTCAGTGAGACCAAGGCAACAAGTGCCTTTCATGCATGGCAAGACTGAGGGGGATCCTGGGAAGGGGATGTTTCCAAGAAGAAGGCAAGTGCATGGCTGCCCCAAGGAACTAAGGAAGGACAGACAAAAGCATTGTTACCCATCTTTACCCTCAAAATTTTGCCTCCAGCATGCATCACAGTTTCCTATTCACATTGGAAATTGGCCCCAGTCCTTGACTTTTAGAAACTTCAAGTTGAAATGAGTACCTACTTGGATATGTATTTACATGGTACTTGTGATATTAGGAAATAACATCTAGTTGCCTTCACAGAGACCAATGGAAAGTGGCTTAAACAAGACAGAAGTATTTCTCCTATCAGTCCATGTCTGATATGGCAGATTTACTGTATTGGGAGCCCAGGATCCTCCTGTTTTAATTGCTCACTGTCCATAAAGGGTTGCTAGCATCTACACTGTCCAAGATGGTTTACCACCCATCAGAATATCTGCTATCAGGAGTGAGGATAAGAGGGAGAGTAAGGCATGCTTCTCTCTTTTGGAGCGTGATCCAGAGGTGAGCATGTCACTTCTGCTGTATCCCATTAACCAGAACTTGATCACATGGCATCCTAGATGCAAGGAGCCAGGGATATGTACTATTTATTTTGCAATGGTCCACCCAGATAAAAACTGGATATTCTCTTAATAAGGAAATATTTGGGAATTATTAGCCATTTCTATCAACATATACATTTTGGCTGCTCAAATATTCACATGCATATTTTGTCCCTCATAGACCACACCCAGCCCTTGTGCATGAGAGACCATCCCAATGTACCATTGAGTCCCTGCACCCAGCTCAAAGTCTAAGATCTCTGGGGGGCGGGGGGGATGTGTAGTCATCTCCATCACATCTAAATGAGGTTTCTTTAAATAGTAAAGACAAGTCATCTGTTTCTTCCTTACACTTATATAGTGATAGTGAGTGTAGATTAATAACAGTAAGAACTCCCATTCACAAGAGGGAAGAATGAGAAACACACATGGTCATCAGTCCCTTACTATGATCAAATCCTGCCAAGAAGAAATAGCAACAAATCCCTGCCCTGGTTGTGCAATAATTTCCTTGGTAGGCACCCTTGGAGAGAAAGAGACTGAGCGCCTGACAAATGCACAGAGCAGAGTGGCAAGCCAAGCTTTGAAGTTTTATCTGTGAGCAAGAAACTTTTATTTCAGGTCCTTTTTACAACAGAGAAACCTACATCCCCAGCAATATAGTGCTTTTAAAATTTTTCAAAGATGCTGAGGCCCAGAGAGATTAATTCATAGCATTCTTGTCCATCAGTCATTTTTTTTTTAATTTCAAGTGAGAGAAACCCACATCAAGTAGGTGTGAGAGAAATGTAGTGGCTCATGAACTCAAACTATGGGACGAGCAACTTTATATTGAGGTCTCAGAATGATGGACCTGGAGCTGGACAGTTTTTGGATTTTCTGATTCTCATCTGTAGCTCTCGGTGCATCAGCACCCTATTTTCCTCCTACCGTACTGCTGCTTGCATGTGGATGAATTAGGACCAATGGTGGCTCCCAGTTCCTGCTGCATAGGACAGAGAGCCACGGTCACTTAGTTCAAAGTAAGACATCCTAGGGCAGAACTCTGGTGGCTTGTGTCACACACAGCAAGCATTTCATCAACAGCCCCACCAGAAGTACTTGGTGGAATGGTAAAGATGAGCATTTCCTGGTAGAAACTGGGATGAAGGCTGGGCAAACACAATGTAGGTGCCTCCTGCAGACCTGGAGGTGGCCACTGAGACTGAATCCAAGTTTTCTGATTCCTGATCCAGTATACTTCCCAAACTCCATCTTGTCTTCTATTGTTTGGGCTCATCAATTTTTATTTCCAAGTCCACGACACCTGACGTAGTTAATTTAGGTTGGATTTGAGCTGTCGCATTCCAAATTCAGCAAGGATACACAAGTGTCAGATAATAATCCTTCTCAGTCTTGTGAACCAGTTAACACTGCTAACAGGCAGAACCATTAACATGCTGACTTACTTTCCTAACATAATAATCCTCTGGCAGCCTGAGCTTTACTGATTGATATTCGACCTAATAAAGCTGATCTGGATAAGCTTCCCTGGTCTCCAAGGACATTATTCTAACTGTGGAGACTTAAAAAAATTTTTTTGTTAAAGTAAGTTTAATATCTTTACAGAAATATACTTTCTAACCACCTCTCTCGGCCTGACTAATATAAATATCCTCTGTTCCAGATTGTGGAAATACAATCCAAAGCCTGAGGACCTTCTCAGTCAGCTGGAGGGCAAAGGGTTGTTGGTCCTGCCCACTGGTGTGGAAAGATTCAGTGGGTTAATTCAAGCATCAAGGGGGCTAACAAGGAAAGCAAGCAATAAAACTCCGGACAGAAGAAAGGAAGCTAGCAAACAATAAAAATGGCAGGAAGGTTCCCAACCCATCTGTAACCCATTAGAATGTTGTGAACCATTTTTCCAGGATATTTTTCTGATGTTGTTTTCAGCTTCTGTGCTTATTTGGAAGATAATTTGGGAACAAAGACAGTTCAATTGAGTAAGTGAAGCTCTTTTAGGCACAAAAGTCTCTGGGAGTTTCTTTGAAGAGTCTTACTGGTGTTGGTAGTAAAATTACTGATAACAATGACCAACTAATGTGTACGTACCCTTAAAGCAACTTCAATAAAACAGAGTTTTGAAAGATACAGTGTACTTAAAATTGAAAATAGAGCTTTTTAGATAACCTAGTGAAATACATTTATTTTTTCATGTGAAGCTTTCTAATTCTTGTTCTGTTGATAGGGCCAATGTACTAAATAGTCTACATTCTGGTTAATGGTATGGGGAAATGTCTTTTAATTTTTTTTCTGGCACAGAAGTAACTTATATTTTGACTGGTGGATTCCACAATTCCTAGCCCCAAATCAGGGGATTAAATGTGTTAGCTGGGAATATTTCTGTAAAATTTGCCCATAACTATTCCATAACTATTATGGAATTCAGCTAGAATAATGGAGAAATATTGGTTCAAAAATTTGGATCTGGTAACTGTAAATACATTGTCTAAATTAAAAAAAAAATGGATGTGTTATTTTTTGAAGTTAAAAAACATTTCCATTTTAAAAAATCTTAAATTCTGAGAAAAGATTATTAAGCAAGCTATCCCTTAAGGGGAGTGTGAAGGAACTACCTTATATTCTTGTTTAAAAATTGTGTTTCCAGTTAAATTTGTTTTAGGATATATCTTTTGGGAGGACAGGGATGTATATGGTCACTTTAAAAATAAAAAGAAGGAATGCCTGGGTGGCTCAGTTGTTTAAGCATCTGACTCTTGATTTCAGCTCAGGTCATGATCTCACAGTTAGTAAATTTGAGCCCTGTGAGGGACTCTGAGCTGACAGTGCAGAGCCTGCTTGGGATTCTTTCTCTCTCTGTTCCTCCCCTGCTCTCTCTTTCAAAATGATTAAATAAACTTAAAAAAAATAAAAAGATTTGGAAATCTTGTAAAGTTTGATATAAAAATCGTATGTGTGGTGGAGGGGAGGCTTCTCAGTGAGTAGATAGGTGGCACTCATAGGGTCTGTGCCCCTCTTGTTCTGCACCCCAGGTTTTGCTGTTTGGTTAGGGAAGAATACCATCATAGGCTGCAGTTGGAAGGGCATAGGCTTTGGAATTTGATATTCTAGTCACACGTTGGGACTTTCTTCTATAGGAGTGTGTGCTTCTCCTTATAATGGGTGAATCACTTAACCATTGAGGACCACTGGGTCCTCACCTGTAAAATGGGGAGACCCCAGCATTGTTGGGGGCCCAAAATAAAGACATGTGTGCCAAGTGTATGGCCATAAGGAGTTTCCAATAAATGTTGCTGCTATCATTATAACTTTCTATGAGCCAGGATTTCATCTGGATCTAGGACTCTCCTACCTGTAGGGAGCTCGCCATAGGTATTTATGTGTCAGTTTTCAACTGGGAAGGTTTCCTTCTCTCCCACCAAGGTCCAGCTCAGCAGCGGCTTCCCGCCGCATGTGGAGATTTTGAAGGGATGGCATCGAGTTTGTTTTTCATCTTAGCTATTTCCATCCAACTCGGTTTGATTGGGAACAGGCTCTTCTCTTGCCACCTGTCAGGGGAATGGCTTTGCCAGAGAAGAGGGTCTGCTCCCTGCTCCTTCACGCACTAGCCTGTCAGCTGTTTCCCATTTTTCTCACCTGTAGGGCTTTAGGCCAGACTTACTGAGGATTGGTGTGACCAAGGTGAGAAGAGAATGAAAGCATCTGGTCTCAGGGGCAGTCTGTTGTCTCGGCATCAGGGTTAGGTCTCTCCCTTGTGCTGTGTGTCCAGTTACCAACTAATCCTGCCCTGGGGCAGGGATTCTGACACTTTGCCATGTTTTTTCCATGACCCACTCTGCTCAACAGTCCCTGACAATCTTTGTTTGGATTCTGGATTTCTTGTCTTAAGTTCCCTAACTTCCATCTTGAACATTGTTTGCTTGTTCAGTCTCAGGTCTTCCTGATCTTCCTTCCTCTTCTCCATTCTCTTTTCCTAGCCTTTTCTCCATTCAGAGTGAACTTAGAGTGAACCAGTTGGCAATGAGTATTACGTGGAAAGAGCATGAACTTTGCAATCATGCAGACCCGGAATTGAACCCGGAACCCTAGTTCAGACATTTACTTGCCCTGGGGCACTATATAAGTTATGTATCCCCATTGGAGTCCCAGTTCTATCATAGGTAAAATCACAAAAACCTTAGTTCTGTCATAGTGCTCATCAGTGCACTTGACTTGTAGTAGGCAACACATGACCATGCCTTTCCGTCAGGGGATTGGATCAATAGTTGGTAAAATGTCATTACAGTCCTGAATCTATGAACCAATAGGGAAAAGATAACTGTGATGTTCATGTTGAATCAAGATTTGTATAATAGCTATTTGCTGTTTGGATGGAAAATGCTACCACTTCCTAAATGTCCCATTTAGGGAAAGGATCCATCTCTGCTTCTAACAAAGCCATCTTAGATGATGACTCAGGGATTTGGTCTGAACAGCATGGTGACTGTAAGTGTGGTGATAGACGTGTGTGGATAGGCCTACTGGAAGTTCCAGTAGAAACTTTGGTTGGTTTCATCAACCAAAGAGCACAATGGAAGCAAACATCGATGCCAAGCATCAGGAGGGTATTGGACACGCTGGGTCCTTTCCTTTTCTTTCTGGTTCTTTCTTTAAAATTGTATCTTGTTTCCTATAATTTCTTATAGGTTGTAGTGGGCCCATGCATCTCAGTTGAACATTTTGGTCCATAAGATTACTTCTATTAGATAAGTTGAATAGTGGTATACAAAAATATGCATTACTTTAGAAGACACTCAGAAAGAAAATCAAGATTACAAGCTTCTAAACCTAAGTTCTCTGTCACTCATAGCAGTTCTCCAAAGTATGACAGAGCTTCATTAGAGTTTTAGGGTTCTAGGGTCATGCCAGCTAATCCAACCAGATTACTCAGAGCTGACCTCATGTCCCTTCTTTAGACAGTGTATGGATTGTTTGAGACCCAGTTCTGTTTTTCTATGTATCCTTAGAAGGGGATTTTTAATCTACTGTAGCTGATTAGAAAGATCCCTATTCAGTCAAGCATTTAATATGGAGTTACTACCCAAGCCTGACTCTTAGACATTGATCTTGCCCCTGAATGTGGCACTGGAAGAAACAGTGGCATTTTCTGCTCAGAGAAGAGAAAGCAATGTTTTCCAATCCTCTGGGCTGCAGTGACACAGAGGTGGCATCTTCATTAAGCTTCAGGCTACACTCCTAGAGAGCTTACCACCCAGTCCTAAGAAATGAAAGGTGACGTCTCAAAACATACTTCTCATGATAATCTCTTTCAAAATTAACACAGATAAAGGTCTCTAAAAGCTATCAAGGCAACTTATGACAGAGATGAATGTAGGCAATACCCTGTTAAGTATGTCCATTAATCACTATTTTTAAATTTTTTTACAAGCAAACTTTTTTTCTTTTATTTTTCAGTTATAGTTTGCTTTTGGACAAAGTTATTTGCTTAATATTTAAGTGAAAGTAGATGCCATTAACCCATTTTCTTCCGTGGATTAAGCCTAAAATGCTAAAGGGATGCAGCACATCTTAGAACACAGACCAGAAAACCTGCTATCTCTGCACTGATTGTATGATACTTGGTATCTCACCAGAATCATTAAAAGACATGAATAGGCAACCCCTTGCATATGGTTCTTTGTAGGACATGGCCACATAAGAAACAAAGAAGTATCTGCTTTCTGGGGATGTGTGCTTTTTACCACTTTTGAAAATGTATCAGAAGGTGAGGCTTAGACTCCACTAGAAAGGTAGACTGGGGTAAGATTAGTATTGCCAGATTATGATATGTGGGAATATCTTTTCTAATTTCCTCTCTTTGCGTTTCTGTCAAGCTATGGAGTTGAGCCATGTTTTGGTTTAGAATACCAGGAAGTAAAAAGGTATTGATGTGAGTGTGTGTGTGTGTGTGTGTGTGTGTATGTTCATGCACATGCATGGGGACCCATGTGAACATGTGCATATACACTAGCCATGATGTACTTATTACATCTCAGTTCTGGAAAGGTAAAAAGTAATTGCTCGTTTTCAAATTAAGTTCTAGAGAACTTAGACAACATATTTTGTGACTAGGAATTTGTAAAGAAGGTCCTTGAATCTGAGGGATGGTTTCCATTATGATAGGTCAGAATTGTCCTTGAGCTGTCACATTCTTTCCAATCCTGGCAGACATATTCTCTAACTCCTCCCTTTAAACTTTGGACTACAATTGCTATGGGTTTGGCTTCTGACCCCATAGGAAGCACACCCAAACCTCCTGGTTGACTCAGAACTTTGCCTCCATATGCAGATCAGTGTTGATTCCTCAGGATGACTGTCAGGTCTGCCTGCCATATCTTATTTCAGAAAACTCTATACATTTGACCATCCCCTAACTCCATTCCCAATGTTAATACAAAAGCAATAATATCCCATTAATGTTTCCTCCTTTGCTGTCTTGCTTCACTAAAGCTTCTTTTCTATAGTCCCTGGTTATGCTTATTTTGGGCTACAGTTAGTTATCTTGTTTTTGTGAAGTGTCGTTTTCTGTGGGGTCTTCCTGAGTGACATGTTACATTATTTACTGTCTGATTTCTTGGAGTGTCCTTTTAGGCTGCAGGTGCAAGCTGCATGATAGTTTATCTCTAGGGCCCTTCTGAGCCTTCCCAGGCCCCAGCTTCATCATTTATGTACCATCATGTACCTTGGCTGTGAGGAAGGACCAAGCAGTACAAAGATAGCATAGGACTGCCACAGGCAACTCAAACAACATATTTTTAATGGAGTAATTCTATTCCTCTAAGATATTAAAATGACTTTGGGACCATGGTTTCTAAAATGTGCCTGTGAGCTCTGATCCAAGATGGAAACAGCAGGCTCCTGAACTCCCATCTTCCCATGGACACACCAAATCTGTAGCTATATATGGAACAATTTTTTCTGAAAGAAACCCAGAAACTAGCTAAGTGATTCCTACACATCAACTGAATGAGAAAAAAAAAACACTTTGAAATGGGTAGAAAAAGCTGAAATACAACTCTCACCATAAACCCCATTCTTGACACAGTGGCATACAGTCTGAAGCAAACTCCTAATTCCCAACTTTTCCCTAAAAAAAGAAGGGTTTGAACACAACATCTAGTGAGTGTTTAAGCAAGAGTTTTAAGATGCACCTAGATGTGAAAGCTTTGCACTCAGGAAATCCACCAGACTATAGCAAACAAAGAAATAGTTCTTAACAGGTTTGCAAGTTCTTGCCATGGATGTCTTTCCAGGGTGCAGTGCGGAGGGAGCAGAAAGAAATGCCCATCTCTCAGTCTTTCTCTGAATGATGCCTATTTGTATAACTTAAAAGCTGTGTCCTAAGTGTTAGGATACTATTTTAAGTACACATCTAGTGATCCTCCTGAAAGACCAAGGAGGCCAGGGAGAGCCATCTCCATGTTCTCCCTTTTCCCTGCTTCAGGTAGCTGGTATCTCCCGGCAAGGAGCTTGTGCACACATTTTGTGCCTTGGCTTTTGTGGCTGTCATCCAAGTGACACAGCCCTTGATTACATGGCTCTGGTACCCAGTGGGGCTTGTATTCAATTCATTGGTCCCACAGGACTGTAACAGACAAAGAAAAAGTTCCTTACTGGCTAATACCATTCCCCATCAGGGCATAATGCAGAGGGAACAGACAGAACACCAATCTCCCAGTCTTACCTGAAAGAAGCATAATTACATATTTTAAATGCTACTGCCTGTGGGTCTATTTTCTAATCAGCTTACATCCAAGTGCTGATAGGGATTCTCTCCTTTGGGACACTGCCATATTTTGACATACCTTCAACTACTAGGAACAACAAAGAAGAGAGCTTGGATAATCACAAAAAATGTGAGCGACAACCAAGAGCTAGAGATGGAATGAACAATAAGGTTTATCTCAGGAGATGAGTCAAAGAAAAAGAAGAATATGTTCCAAACAAAAGAATAAGATAAAACTGCAGAAACAGATCTTAATGAAATGGAGATAGGTGATTTACCTGATAAAGAGTTCGAAATAATGATCATAAAGGTGCTTACTGATGTCAGGAAAACAATGCATTAACAAAGTGAGAATTTCAATAAAGAGAAAACACAAGAGAGTATCAAACAGAAATAACATAGCTGAAAAATATAATAACTGAAATGTGAAATTCAATGGAGTAGTTCCACATCAGCCTGGATGAAATGGAAGAAAGGATCAATGAACTTGAAGACAGGGCCATAGAATTTTTCCAGTCAGAGGCAAAAAAGAAAAAGGAATGAAAAAAGTGAAGATAGCCTAAGGAACTTATGGGGCACCAGCAAGTGGACCAATATTTGCATTATAGGCATCCAGAAGGAGAAAAGAGAGAGAAAAGGACAGAAAGCTTATTTAAAAAAATAACAGTGAACCTGGGGAAGCACACATCCAGACCCAGGAATCCCAGAGGGTTCCAAATGAGATGACTTCATGAAAGGGAAGAGAGCAAGAGAAGAAGAAAGGAATAGAGAGGACTATAAATGCAACTATAAAACAAGTAAAAAAAATGGCAATAAGTACATAAATACAAAGAAGTACATAAGTACTTAAAGAAGAATTTATACTCATTCTTCTCAAAATATTACAGAAAATAGAAGAGGGAGTAAAGCTTCTAAATTTATTGTACAAGGCCAGCATTGCTCTGATAGCAAAAACAGATACACTACAAAAAGAGGAAGAAAAAGGAAAAGAAAAAGAAAAAGAAAACTGCAGACCAGTATCTCTGATAAACATTGATGCAAAAATCCTCAACAAAATGCCAGCAAACTGAATATAACAACACATTTTTAAAAATCATTTACCATGATCAAGTGGGATGTATTTCAGGGTGCAAGTGTAGTTCAATATTGGCAAATCAGTGAATGTGATACATCCCATTAACAAGAGAAAGGATAAAAATAATAGAATCATCCCATTAGATGCAGAAAAAGCATTTGACAAAGTACAACATCTATTCATGGTAAAAACTCTCAACAAGAAGGTTTAGAGGGAATATACCTCAATACAATAAAGGCCATATACAAAAAACCCATAGCTAACATCATACTCACTGGTAAAAAACTGAGAACTTTTCTTCTAAGATCAGGAAGAAGACAAGGATATACATACTCACCACTCTTATTCAACATAGTACTGGAAGTTCAAGCCAGAGCAATCAGATTAAAAAAAAAAAAGAAGAAGAAACAAAGGGCATCCAAATTGGTAAGGAAGTAGTAAAACTTTCACTATTTGCAGGTGATGTGATACTATATTTAGAAAACCCTAATGATTCCACCAAAAAACTACTAGAACTGATAAATGAATTCAGTAAAGTTGCAGGATATAAAATTAATATACATAAATCTGTTACATTACTATACATTAATAATGAAGTGACAGTAAGAGAAATTAAGAAAATAATCTATTTACAATTGCACCAAAAATAATATATACCTAGGAATAAATTTAACCAAGGAGGTGAAAGACCTGTACTCCAAACCTAAAATGTTGATAAAAGAAATTGAAGATGGCACAAATAAATGTAAGGATATTCCATGCTCATAGACTGAAAGACCCAACATTGTTAAAATGTTCACACTACCAAAGCAATGGGGATTTAATGCAACCCCCATTAAAATATCAACAACATTTTTCACAGAATTAGAACAAATAATCCTAAAATTTGTATGGAACCACAAAACAACCTAAATAGCCAAAGCAATCTTTAGAAAGAAAAACAAAAGTGGAGGTATCATAATTTTAGATTTCAAAATTTACTACAAAGTTGTAGTAATCAAAACAGTATGAGACTGGCATAAAAATAGATCCACCGATTAATAGAACAGAATAGAAACCCCAGAAATAAACACATGCATAGATGTTTAACTAATTTATGACAAAGGAGGCAAGAATATACAGTGGGGAGAAGACAATTTCTACAATAAATCATGCTAGGAAAACCAGACAGTCACATGCAAAAAAAAAAAAAAAAAAAAAAAAAAAAAAAAAAGAAAAAGAAAAGAAACTGGACCACTTTATTACACCATACATGAAAATAAACTCAAAATGGATTAAAGACTCAAATGTGAGACCTGAAACCATAAAACTCCTAGAAGAAAACACAGGCAGCAATCTTTGACATTGGCTCTAGAAATATTTTTTAGATATGTCTCCTTTGGCAAGAAAAACAAAAGTAAAATTATACTATTGGGAATATACCAAAATAAAAAGCTTTTGCACAGCAAAATAAACTATCAACAAAACAAAAAGACAATCTATTGACTAGGAGAAGATATTTGCAAATGATATATCCAATAAGGGGATGATGTCCAAAATATATAAAGAATTTATACAACTCAATACCAAAAAAAGTCCACCAAATCTCAAATAACTCTATTAAAAAGTGGGCAGAGGACATGAGTAGACATTTTTTTTTTAAAAAGAATACATACACATGGCAAATAGGCAATATCACTAATCATCAGGGAAATGCAAATCACACCACAATGAGATAACATTTTACACCTGTCAGAATGGCTAAAATCAAAACAAGAAAAGTAACAAATGTTGGCTAGGATGTGGAGAAAAAGGAACCCTTGCGCACTATTGGGAATGCAAATTGGTGCAGCCACTGTGGAAAAAAGTATGGAGATTCCTCAAAAAAATTAAAAAATAGAATTACCATATGATCCAGTAGTTCTACTACTGAGCATCCCAAAGGAAATGAAAGCACTAATTTGAAAAGCTATATGCCTCCCCATATTTATTGCATCTCTATTTACAACAGCCAAAATATGGAATAACCCAAGTGTCCATTGATAGTTGAATGGATAAAGAAAATGTGGTATATACATACAATGCAATATTACTCAGCCAGAAAAAAGAATAAAATCTTGTCATTTGCAACAATATGAATGGGCCTAGAACATATAATACTAAGTGAAATAAATCAGTTAGAGAAAGGCCAGTACCATACCATATGAATTCACTTGTACGTGGAATTTAAGAGTCAAAACAAACAGAAAAAAAAGAAACAAACAAAAAAACAAATGCTTAAATACAGAGAATAAAATGGTGGTTGCCAGAGAACAAACTGGTTATTGCCAGAGGGAAGGTGACTGGGGAGGAGGTGGATGAAATAGATAAAGGGGATTAAGAGTACACTTATATTGATGAGCACTGAGTAATGTATAGAATTGTTGAATCATTATATTGTACATCTGAAACTAATATAACACTATGTTAATTTTACTTCAATAAAAAATAATTTTAAAAAGATGAATCCAGAAACCCAAACTGAGACACAATATAATTAAACTTAAAGTTTAAGCCAAGGAGAGAATCATAAAAGTAAAAGAAATACAGCTTGTTATGTACGACAGAAATGTATATAACAGACTCACTTTCAGATGCAAGGATACACACAGAAAATGTAGGTATGGAAAAGGATATTCCATACAAATGGAAACCAAAAGAAAACAGGGTAGTAGCTATACTTATATCAGATAAAATATACTTTAAGATGAAGACTGTAATAAAGAGACAAAGAAGGCCAGGTCATTATATAATAATAAATGCGTCATAACTTTTGTGAATATTTAAGCACCTAACATAGGACCACCTAAATATATAAAACAAGTATAAGCAGACCCAAAGGGAGAAATAGAGAGCAATGCAATAACAGTAGGTGACTTCAACACCCTACTTTCAACAATAGATCATCCAGACAGAAAATAAATAAGGAAACATTGGGCTTAAATGGACTTACCAGACATTTACAGAACATTCTATCCAACTGCTGCAGAATACACATTCTTCTGAAGTACATGTGAACATTCTCCAGATAGATCACGTTAGGCCACAAAACAGCTCTTAATAAATTTAAGAAGATTGAAATCATATAAAGGATCTTTCTGACTACAAAGGTATAAAATTAGAAATAGATTACAAGAAAAAAACTGGAAATTCACAAATATGTAGAGAATAAACAGCATGCCCATAATAACCATTGGGTCAAATGAGAATCAAAAGAGAAAAAAAATAACAAGACAAATGAAGATGAAAATACAACATACTGAAACTTATGGGATTCAGCAAGAGCAGTTCCACAAGGGAAGTTCATAGCAATAAATACCACATTAAAAAAAAGAAAGAGTTAAAATAAACAACTTCATACCTCAAGGAACTAGAAAATAGAGAAACAAATTAAGCCCAGAGTTAGTAGAAGGAAGGAAATGACAAAGATCACAGTGAAAATAAATGAAGTAGAGACTAAAAAGCTAACAGAAAAGATCAATGAAACTAAAAACTGATTTTTTTGAAAAGATAAACAAAATATACAGTCCTGTAGGTAGACTTACCAAGAAAAAAGAGATGAGTCAAATAAATAAAATTAGATATGAAAGAGAAGATGTTATAACTAATACCACACATATACAAAAAAATCTAAGAAATTACTAAGAACAATTAATTATATGTCAAAAATTGGAACCTAGAAGAAATGGATAATTTCTAGAAATGTACAACTTACAAAGACCAAATCATAAAGAAAAAGAAAATCTGTAACAGGCCAACTACTTGTAAGGAGATTGGATCAGTAATCAAAACTTTACCAACAAAGAAAATTCCAGGACTAAACATTTAAAGAATTAATACCAATTTTCCTTAAACTCTTCCAAAAAGTAGAAAAGGAGGGAATATTTCCAAACTCATTTTATAAAGCCAGCATTACCCTGATACCAAAAGCAGACAAGAAAACCACAAGGAAAGAAAATTATAGGCCAATACCTTCATAAACATAGATGTAAAAATCCTCAAATATTAGTAGGCTGAATTCAATGATACATTAAAAAGATTGAACACCATGATCAAGTGGGTTTTATTTGAAGGATACAAGGATGGTGTAGCATCCACAAATCAATATGATACACTACATCAACAAAATGAAGAATAAAATCATATCATCATTTTAATATGTGCAAAAAAAGCATTTGACAAAATTCAACATCCTTTCATGATAAATACTCTCAACAAATTGGCTATAGAGAGACGATACCTCAACATAATAAAGGTCATATATATAATAAGCCCACAGCTAATATAGATATTACTGAAAAGCTGAAAGTTTTTTTTAATATCAGAAACATTCTCAATGATTATATTCAATATAATATTGGAAGTCCTAGTCAGAGCAATTACACAAGAAAAAGGAATAAAAGGCATCCAATTTGAATTAGAAGAAGCAAAACTGTCTCTATTTGCAAGTGACATAGTATTATATGAAGAAAACCCTAAAGTTTCTACCAAAAGTGTTAGAACTAAAAAACAAATTCAATTAAGTTGCAGGAGGATACAAAATCAACATAGAAGAATCAGTTGATTTTTATGCACTAAAAATCAACTATCACAAAAAGAAATTAAGAAAATAATCCCATTCACAATTCATCAAAAATAATAACATAACTGAGAATAAATTTAACCAAGGAGGTAAAAGATTTGTACACTGAGAACCATAAGCTATTGATGGAAGAAACTGAAGAAAACATAAGTAAATGGAAAGATTTTTTGTACTAATGGATCGAAATAATTAATATTTTTAAATGTTTATACTACCCAAAGTGATGTACAATTTCAAACCAAACCTATCAAAATTCCAATGGCATTTTTCACAGATGTAGAAAAGAATTCCAAATTTTTCTGTTACTATAAAAATAGCCAAAGAATTTTTGAAAAAGAAGAAAGATGGAGGCATCACACTTCTTGATTTCAAACTATATTGCAAAGCTATATTATTGGCATAAAAACAGACACACAGATCAATGGAACAGAATAAAGACCCCAGAAGTAAACCCATGTATATATGGTTGATTGGTTTATGACAAAGGGGCCAAGAATGTACAATGGGGAAAAATAATTTTTTCAGTAAACTGTACTGGGAAAACCAGCAGTCACATACCAAAAAATGAATCTGGACCCTTACTTTACACCATGCACAAAAATCAACTCAAAATGAACATAAAGCTTGTATATAACACCTGAAGCCATAAAAATTGTAGAGGAAAGTTGAAAATGGTTTGGCAATGATTTTTTGGTTTGACACTGAAAAGGAAAAGCAACAAGTCAAAAATAAACAAGTGAGACTATAGCAACCTAAAAATCTGGACAGCAAAGGAAATTATCAACACAATGGAAAGGCAACCTACATAATGGGAGAAAATATTTTAATAAAGGATATATATCCAAAATATATAAAGAACTTATGCAACACAATAGCAAAAATCCCCAAATAATCTAATTAAAAAATGACCGATGATCTGAATAGACATTTTCCAAAGGCACAGACATACAAATGGCCAACAGGTACATGAAAAGGTGATCAACAACACTGTTTATCAGGGCAAGGCAGACCAAAACCACAGTGAGATATTGCCTCACACGTGTTAGAACAGCTGTCATCAAAAGGACAAGAAATATCAAGTGTTGGCGAGGACGTGGAGGAAAGGGAACCCTGTGCACTATTGGTGGGAATATAAACTGGTGCAGCCTCTGTGGAAAACAGTACGGAAGGTCCTCAAAAAATTAAAGGGAGAATAACCATATGATCCAGCAGTTCCATTTCTGGATGTATATCTGAAGGAAATGAAATCTCTGTCTGGAAAAGAATCTGTACCACCATGTTCATTGCAGCATTATTTACTATAGCCAAGCCTTGGAAGCAACCTAATTATTCACTGAAGGATGAATGGGTAAAGAAAATGTTATATGTTTTATATATATATATATATATATATATATATATATATATGTATGTATATATTAGAAATAATTCAGCCTTAAAAGGAAGGAAACCCTGTCATTTGTGATAGCATGGATGGACCTTGAGGACATGATGCTAAATGAAATAAGTCAGAAAAAGATGAGTTCTGTATGATCTTACTAACATGTGGAATAAAAAAAACAAAAAACAAGCTCATAGAAACAAAGAACAGATTGGTGGTTTCCAGAGATGTGTGTGGGGTAGGGTGGGGGAAATGGGTAACAGTAGTTAAAAGCTACAAACTTCCAATTTAAGATAAGTAAGCTCTGGGGAGGTAATGGTGACTATAATTAACAATACAGTATTATGTATTTGAAAGTTGGTAAGAGAGTAGATCTGAGAAGTTGTCATCCCAAGAAAAAAAAGGTAACCACTGAGATGGATGTTAATTAACTGCAGTAATTTTTTGGCAGTATATATGTGTATCAAATCATTATGTTGTGTAAAACAATGTTATATGTCAGTTATATCTCAATAAAAGTCCAACCACAACAAATTGTAGTAAAAGAAGCAAATAACACTGTACTCTCATTGGTGCTTCCAGTGATGTGCTCTTTTGCTTGCCCTCTGGCTCAGCTCTTTTCAGATCTAGGCCTGTCCATCTGGGGAGAGCCCTGGTCTTGCTTCTCTGTCCACAGGCCCCATTCACTGTAATAACTTTCTGTTATGGGGTTCACTCCCACCCTGGCACAGCACCCCCCTAGTCTGTGGATTTACTCCTACAAACCCAGACACCACAAAGGTAGGCCAAAACCCCCCAGTGTGGATTATTTATTGACACAAAGCCAAGGACCAGGCACCCGAAGATTACAGTTAGTGGCTAAATTTACCCTGAAACTTTGTGAGTTCTTTGGAAGGCAAATATCCTGGCATTTTATAGTTTTGTTGGCAGGATTGAGCTTATGTATATGTTAAGACACAAAGATGTGAGGTATGATATGAGGACTAAGGATAACTTACCCTGTAAAATAAAGGAGCAGAAATTGTATTGCTCTGGCTTGTCATGTTGTTCAAATTCACCACATACACATTCCTTTGCTCTGAGGCATTGATGTTCTTTGTTAAAATGCAAATATATTATCTGAGAAGGCTTATAGTATGGACGAAAGTGTGCCAGACCAAGAATCAGCAAATTTGGCGTCAGCCCTTCCTAGCTAAGTGACCCTTACATGGAAGCCCAGAATGCTAGCAATGAAAGGAATCTTAAGGCTATGTACCAAGTGTATGAAATTTTCCTAAAACTTTGAATATTTCTAATAACTAGGATCACAAAGTGAGCAACAGTATTCATTTTCATGTCCTTCTTTTATTGAGTCCAGGTCAACTTTCATGTATCTTTTATGTGATTACTGCTTCTTCTCTTTCCTGAGACACCCCATCCCTTCAACCTTTCTTCTCATGCCCTGTTGTCTGTGTCCAATGTATTTATTTCTGTTAAAAGCAACCAGGATATTTACAGTGGTCACCACAGGTGCTCTAAGAATATTGAAAGGGCAGAAACATCACTGCTTTTGCTATATGAGTGTCCAAGTTTGCATGAAATTTTGGGGAGCCACATCATGATTTTATTCCTTTCGAGTTAAAATCAACTAAAAGCTCTAAATCTTTTCCTGGTGAGATGATGTCATTCTTCTCCTTTCCTGTAGGGGAACTGATTTTGAAAAATCCTCCTAGGGCAGGATTTTAAATTTATCTCAAATACCTTTATCTTACTTCATGTTGAACAAGCAACAGATTTCTTGGAATCAGTTTTTTTTTTAATCTCCAAAATGAAAATGATGATACCTCTTCTGTCCACCACTCATTCCTGCTGTGTGAGTAAAGATGTGATATATGTGAAGGATGCAGGGTGCCTGCTTTAGTGCAAGCTCTAAGCCATTGGTGGCAGCTTCCTGAAGTGCTGTACTGAGATAATTTCTGAGGACCTGTCTGGAATAGCTGGAAAGGGAACTGTGATTTGTGATGTCTGCCATGGTGTGTGTGTGTGCGCGTGTGTGTGTGTAGCACATCTTTCTTGACACAGATTTGTCATACTTATACTCATGCAGGAAATATCATTATTAATTCATTAACATTGGAACACATGTTAATCATCCAGCTTGCATTAGAAAGCAGGTACATTTTGATGAGAAAAGAGCATAGCACATTACACAGAAGAGTTTTTCAGCTGGAAACCCGAGAGCATTATAGGGTACAGACAAGGATGGGGGCTGTCACTGAAGGGAAAATGAATGCCGTGATTCTATTCATTTACCCCTCAAATTTGATTCCAGAAACAGTCCTAAACTAGAAACATGGTTCAACATAGGGTGTACAGACCAGGGGTTGCAATCTCAGATGCTTTCATGGGACACAATAGAAACATCAATGAAGAGGCTGGATCAGGGAGAGCTGGGGAGTGAAATGAAGTGAGCAGTACACATGGATCTAAGGGGAGCAGGTAGGCCCCAGTTTCAGGTGCTTACTGTCAGAAGTGAACATGGGCTCACTGTTGCCAGAATACTCCACTTTCAGAGAAGCTGGAAATCTGGCATTTTATATAAAATATTCCATTTAAAAATGTTGACTCAATTAAAAAAATAACTGCAGATTCAACAAAACACATCTGTGGGCCAGATTCAGCCTCCAGCTGCCAATTTGGGACCTCTGTTCTAGATGCCCACTAGAAAAGGAAAAATTAACTCTTATTAACAAATGCTTACCCATATGCAATGGAATCCCATTTATTACTGCCAACAGACAATTACTTCCCACCAAACCTGCCAGGTTAGCAGACGTAGATTTGACCTATAGGGATTTGGGGTTGAGTAGAGGGTGATAATTTCAAGATACAAATTATTGTAATTAAAATAGAAGCAGTGAGTACCACAAGAAATGTACAATAAAAATACTGTGAGGATTTTTTTTTGATGGGGGAATCTTTTGGGGTATTGTTAAAAGGGAGTTCACGGTGGGTGGGGATAACATTGGAGATGGGCCTCATGGAAAGGAAGGATTTCCAGAGAGGAGCAAGATGACAGAAGCCAGGTGAGAAATGTGGGTTTAATTTGCTGAAGGGTGAGTAGTCTCATGGCTTGGAACTTACAGAGAAGGTAGCAGAACAGTACATGGAAAGGTAGGATATAAAATGTCAAGTTATGGAGGGCTCTGAAGGCACATCAGAAAAGTGTATACTTAATTCACCAGGCAATGGGGAGACATTAAGTTTCTAAGCAGGATAAACATGATTGGAGTTGAACCTTAGACCAAAATGTATAGCATATTCAAGAGGCAGAATGTAAAAAGACTAATTAAAAACCTGTTTTACTATTGGAAAGGATAAGAACGGCCTGAACTAGAATGGCAGATATATAATGGAAGGAGGGAAAGATGTTAGTAATATTGGGAAAATAAGGTAGATGTGATTTCTCAAAAAATTGCATGCATGGACCAGAAGGAAGTGAAAAATTATTTCCCTGTTTTGAAATGGGGAAATGGGAGAATAGAGGATCTGAGGGGTGGGGAAGAGGAGGAGGCCAGTGAAGAAGGAGTTCAGTTGGGTTATCTTGAGTTTAAGATGCTTTCAGTTGATGAAAGTACAGAAGCAAAGGACACAGATAACTGTGGTTGTGGTGTGAGGCACAGAGGTCTCTGCCAGAGACGGAGAGGGAGGGAGGTGAGGGGGAGGAAGGGAGGGAAGGAGATCCAGAGACTTGGGAGGTAGCTATAGGAGCTAAGGTTTGACCATGGAAGCCATAGAGGTATGAAGATGGCATTCCTGACTGAGGTTGAGGAAAAGAGAGGAACAGGGCGGGGGGGGGGGGGTGCCAAGGAGCAGAGCAGTCTGGAGCTGGAGTTTGGAGGGTGCTCATGCTCAGTGGATGTGAGCAGAAGCAAAAAGATTGAAGAAACGATCCATCTGGGATGGAAGAAGGAAGCCAGCAGAATGCCAGAACCCAGATACTAATGGAAATTAGTGGGGGCAACCATGGTTGGCTGCTTATAGCACTGCAGAGAGGTCTGGAGGTCTCTACAACTTGACCTTCAACCATCATTCTGCTAAATTGTTCTCAGCCAGGCTGTCAATGATCTCTTTGTCCTTTAATGGTCCTGAGGCCCCTCGGTGGCTCAGTCAGTTAAGCGTCTGACTCTTGAGCTTGGTTCAGGTCACACAAGTGCTGCATCAGGCTCTGCACTGACAGTGTGGAGCCTGCTTGTAATTCTCTCTTTCTTCCTTTCTCTGCCCTCCCTCTCTCTCTCTCTCTCTCTCTCTCTCTCTCTGTCTCTCTCAAAATAAGTAAATAAACTTAAAACAAATTAAAAAAAACCCAATGGTAATATTTTAATCTTCATTTATCAGTAGTACTTGGCACTATCAATAGTTTTCTCCTTGAAATATTCTCTTCATTTGCTTTTATGGGACTGTACTCACTTGGTTTTCATTCTACTTCTCAAACTCTTCCCACTCAGTCCTCTTTCTGACTTCCTCTTTTTCCAATCTAAATATTATTCCAATATTTAGTATTATTTCCAATACTAAATATTATTGTTTAAGTAGGTTTTTGTCTCTGTTCTCTCCTCCTCTGAGGTTTCTGTTTCTATCCACCAATGACATCCAACCTCTAAGTCTGAGCTCTTGTCTGGTTTTCACAAGCACATGGCCAATTGCTGGACCTCTCCAAATGGTTGTTCCACAGGTATATCAAACTCAACAACATGAAAGCTCAGTATATTATCTTCTTGCCCTTTCTACTCATCCTCTTCATGCCCCCACAAAACCACCACCTTCTTTCTTCTCATTCATTGACTGCTGCTATATACCCATTACCTAAGTTAGAACACTGACCATCATCTTCCACTTCTCCACCTGCTAACCCCCTATTCAACCAATCACTGATTCTGCATATGTTTCTTCAATATCTGGGAAGTCCAACCACTTCTCTCTATTTCCAGAACTGTTCTGGCCCAGAATACCAACTTCTTGTGCCCTAACTTTTCTCCTTGTGTCAAGTCTTGACCACCTTCCATTTATTCTCCACACTACAACTTTATACCATTTTCATCATTTATTTTGGTGGGTTTTTCCATTACCCAGAAGGTAAAGTATATAGCTTACAAGATCTTGGCATGATCTTATGACTGCTCATCTCTCTGGTGTGTTGGTTTATTTCTTTCTTTCTTTTTTTTTTTTTTTTTACTTCACTTCTCCCCTCTCTATACCCTTGTACTCCAGGTCAGCTTAAAACTTAAAACTGTTGCTCTAACAACATATTCTTTCTTACCTCCTCAGTGTTATATGACCAGTTCCTACTGCCTAGAAAGTATGCCTTGAGAAAACTATCACTTCTTACTACTTGCTACTATTTCTTCTGACTTCACCTGGGATAGCTTCTCTTTCACGAGATTTTCCTGATGCCAGGAGAGCATTCTAGTCTTCTGTATCATGTGGACACTGAATCATAGCTGCTTGCATAATTCTGCCTACCTTTCCTGAATTGTTATCTAGACACAAATTTTTCTTGACTCTAGTGTGTAGTACAATGCCTGAAAAAGTAATAGCCTCTTAGTTGGTACTTATTAAATTGGCTATGAATGAACAATTAGATTTTGCAGATAAAAAAACGGCAACTTGAATAACCGATTTAGTGAGATGGTTTGGATATTTCCCCCTTCTAGTATTTTTTAAATGCTGTAGGGCTTGGGGAAATGAATCAGTGACTGAAGCTTGACTTTGCCACTAATTAGGTGGGGTAAAATCCATTTCAGGAATCCAGACACGGAGCCATAGGTTATATTTTTAATAAATATAGTTTTATTGTTTTAAAGCATCATAGGCAACGGTTGTTAAAGTGAGTAAGAAGGATTTATAATGAACTTATCAATTTGAACCAAACAGATGGATCTGAAGCACAAAACCAAAACCAAAAACTTTCGCTTAACTATTGTCTCCAAGTGTTGTTTGTTAGACTCTATTAGTTCATCAGTAAACACTTTTTTTCCTTT
Source organism: Lynx canadensis (assembly GCF_007474595.2). NCBI lineage: Eukaryota > Metazoa > Chordata > Mammalia > Carnivora > Felidae > Lynx > Lynx canadensis. Next base: position 30,725,257 of record NC_044309.1, on the reverse strand, counting down.
TTTTCTTTAAAGTTTATTTGTTTTTTGGTAGGGGGGAGAGTAGGGGCAGGGAGAGAGGGAGAGAGAGAGATTTCCAAGAAGGCTCCGCGCTGTTAGCACAGACCCTGACATGGGGCTTGATCTCTGTGAGATCATGACCTGAGCCCTTACATCCAGAGTTGGATACTTAGTCACCCAGGCACCCCAGCAAACTCTTTTTTCTTATATATTGTGCAAAGATAAACCTTAGTATAAATTTGATTGCAAATTAATGAACAAGAATCATAGACAATTAAAGTTCAAAAGGAATTTAAAGATCAACTAATTTCAATACCTGACTTTGTAGTTGAGTAATGAAGTTTTGCCTATCTAACAAAATGCCTTACATATATATATATATTTAGTTAGCAGATATTTGTTGATTCTTTACTATACAAGGTATTGTTCTGGGTGGAGTTGGGAGAGTGACATTAATCACTTATGTTTTCGCATTTTAATGGTACCTGTGTCAACTAGTTTACTGTCCACACTAAAAGAATGATACATTTACATAAGCAGCCAGCTTAGTCTACCAGTTAGGGTACAAGTGAATGTTAGAGATAAGAGCTGGTGGGAAGGAAGGAAGAGAGCAGTGACTTTGGGCTGGGCTGGTCAGGAAAAAGACTTGAAGATTATTAGGAGACTTCATTGTGTAGGATGCCAGACCCAGAATCAACCCTTCTGCTCCTTATCTGTCTTCCCTGAACATCAGGTCAACAATCACACATTCCTAGAAGGGACTGGAGTAAAGCTTAGGCAGAAGTCAGATGGCAGGGATACAATGAGTCAGAAGGGCTTGATGGACAAGATGGGTCAGCATGCATAGAGTAAAGTTTCCTGGCTTGAGTCCTTTGTAGAAAGCCTCACTCTGTCCAGATATCTAGCAGACAGTCAGTAAGATGCCAAGAGAGTGAATTGTTCAGTTTACAATAAAACAGGAAAAGCTTAAGTACATTTCTCATTTTCCTTATTAAACCTAGGCTTTTTTTTTGTTTTTAGGTTGATTATTTGGAGCCTCTGACATGTCAGCACTATCTTTTTGGCTGTTGACCTTTTCTCTCCTCATTAAAGTTAGAACTATGTTATCAAGGAAAACAATTTGAAGAATATTCATCAAATTATAGTTTTGATTTATAAAGGTATGTGTCAGAATTTCTCTGTTGGCTTTGCTTTCTGGGCCTATGTCTTGAAGGTCTCTTTAATTTGGAAGTAGTGTTCCCCCAACCAGTTTCTGATTGGAGTACCATCAGATGGCCCAGGACTGAGAGAGGGCTTGTGTTGTTTCCCATAGTACATCTTGATCATCAAGGCTATGCAAAATATCAGAGAATTTATTTGTAGGTCTGAAGATAGGGGTAATCCTTTAGGGAAACTGAGGTTTGAATTATTGACTTTTTCACAGACATAATTAACAGATTTCTCATGCTTCGCTATCAAATCTTATTCTGTTCCCTTATATCCATTGCTTGTTCTGACATCCCCATAAGTTCTATCTCACATTTTTAAGAATGGCCTTTTGCTGGTAAATGTTGTATTGGAGGAAAGCTAGCATTCAGAATCCAACCTAGCCATTTTTAATGCCTGGACAGCCAACACGTCCCTTTCCATATTCTCATTTTTTTAAAAATAGAATTAAGGATTGTTTTTGGCACATTCAGCAGCCTGGCAGGAAAGCATGGTCTAAACATATTTATAGAAAAGAGTTGAATTCTGAACTGGTGGTGATTCTAAACTGTCAGCTCTTTGATGTTGCTGCTGTTGAAATAATTTGTTTTCCGGGAGCTGACTCACCAAACTTCTATTTAGAAGTGGTAGTTAATCTTTAATTAGTAATGATGCAGAGAAAGAACTGAAAAATAGGATAAGTAAGTTACTTTAAAATTTTGTGCTTATTCATTATGTCCAGTCATATGTTGAATGGCAATTGTGCTTTATACTTAGAATGCATCATATCCAAAAAGAAAGGGCCATGTTTCTTAAAATTGCTTTATCTTGCAAAGTGGTTGTACAAGTCAATGGTGGAATGGGGAGACTGTGTTAAGGTTTTGGAGTTCAGTTATGGGCCCCTCATAGTGAGTTTCACCGAATGTCAGAAGCACCTGTGAGAGACTTTCCTTTCTTTGGAGCAAATTGTGTGACCACACTGGCCTTTTAAAATTGTTCTTGTTCTCCTCTTAGGGATCATTAGTGATCATTCTATCAGATATTTATTTTTGGGAGACCCCTTTCCTAAAGCAATCAGGCTTCTGGCCCTGATTTTTCAATTTTCTTCCCTCTGATTTCTTTGATAATATAAGGTAAAAACTTATCATTTCCCTGTCCTTTTGTATTCTTTTTGATAAGACTCTATCACAGCCTGTGTCTTTGTTTCAGGGATCATACTTAGTGGGCATGATTAGGAAGAGAGACATTGTCCTTTGAACTGCTTGCCTTTCTAGAAGTCCTGATGGGTTTGGTGAAGTCCTGGTGTTGGGTCCCCATTTGAACAGAGACATTTGCTCCTGAAGCCACCCTGGCCATGGAACATCATTTCTCCTTCCCCAAAGACAATGAGCCCATATGGGGTTTGACCCTGCAACCCTGACATCATTAGCATTGTTTTTGAAACATCTAAGCTAACCCAGTCATGGCATTCGTGATTTTGTTATGCTAGTTCAACTGCCCCAGAGAGGAAATAATTTCCGCTCAATTGGTTGTGAATTGCTATTCCTCTGTCCAGCAAAAGGGATCCTGGTGTCTGTTGGGGTCACTGACCTGCCTTCTAGGTCATCTGTAACATTACAACGTTTTGGCTGGTTTTGCACCTGGTCTACAAGTACTTGACTGATCAGATTAGGTTTTCCAAACAGTATCACTTTCTCTGCATTTCTATCAATTAATATATTCATTATTACTCTCAAATTCTTATTACTTTTTACAGATCGAGTTTATGGTTTTCTATTAATCACAGAATTCTTTTTAGGTCTTAACTTCAGAAATGAGAATGTGTATCTTGTTACATTTGCTGGAATTTAAGTCCTTTGTGTAACAGTCCTTCTTAACCAGACCATGCATATGATTTTGTTTAAAAATTATGTTTGACAGTGCTGTTGGAAATTAGTAAAGCGGTTGAATGTTTGAATGTCTGTTCAAGAAAGCAAGCTACATATTTACCCCTCTTATCCCATGGAGAGCTTTCTACAGAAGACACAAATGCTCAATCCCAGAATGGAAACCAGAGATGGGGCAGAGAAGAGGGAGTGATTGAGACATCAAGGACACCGAAGGGGCTTCTATGGAAGGATTTTCTATGTGATTTACAAACTGTTAGGGAGCAGAAACAGTTTATGTTTCAATGTCATAGTGGGAAGAACCCACATGATCCTTGAGAGGCCCGCCCTCTGTAGTTCAGCTCAAATAAAATGCTCTGGCACCCATAAAATGTGGCATTAGGAGAGAAACCGTCAATGTGGAGGCTCACTCACCTCTCAAGGAGAGTGGGTAGCACACACTGGCTGCCATTAGAAACCACTCCTACAGGGACTTTGACCATTCTGACCTTGTACTGCTTGGTCCTCTTCATCTTTGGGAGGGTCTCTGGGCTCAGTGATGCATCATCCCCTGCCACGTTACAGATGATCCTGACACTTCATTCAAGCCCAGCCGATGTTTCTGGCTGGCCACATTCTGTGTATCTCACCAGCTCATCAGGGTGACAGCAATGTTCCCGTTTTATCATATACTGGTCTGTGCTGTCATTTAGAAATACTTGCAGGCTCGCCCAGTGAATATTGATAAGATACCTTTGGAATGAGATAAAATGTGGTAAAGGAAACATATCTTTCCAATGTGATAAAGAACTTTAGAATATGTGATAAAATGTGATAAAAGCACGCTGAGAGGCCATTATTGAGAAGAGTGGTCTACCATGTGCCCTGCATCGGGGGCTGAGGTTGTGGTGGGGGGGACTAGGGAGGATACTTATTGTTTGGATCTGCTCTTTCAAAGGTTCGGGGCCTTTCATTTGTGTTTCTAAGGGAAAAGCTCTTTGAAGGTCATGTTTGAATTAAAAGCTGTATTTATTATCTGTTTTTCCATGTTATCTATATTACAATTGCATATCGAATTTGGAAGCCCACTATCTCCTGAAGGTGGTTATTTTCTAATTCCACGTTTATCCTACCCTCTGGTGTGGTATTGTCAGCGCATGTTTACATCTGCTGGGGCTGATAAGGTAGAAACCGCTACCTGACTACGTTATTATAGTTCTCTCGCTCTCCCTCTCCTGGCTAGTTTGAAATGATTATTGCCTCTGGACTCTAGTCATCTGCTAAAAGATAACACAGCTTCAAGCTACAATGCTTTCCTCCTCACTTTGAAGTCATGGTGGCTCTAGGTATTGCCAGACAGTGGGACATCCTTGTTAGCATGCAAGCCAGAGAGGGAAAGGATTTGTGGGAAGGGTCAAGGTGGTACTAAAATGAACAGGGTGAGTACTGTTTTATAACCAAAGGCCAGGAGCTCACTCCTTGTTCAAATTTCAGACAAGGCAAGTGATGTCTCACTTGAAAGTGTCTGGGGCACCTGGGTGGCTCACTTGGTTAAGAGTCGGACTTCAGCTCAGGTCATGATCTCATGGTTCATGGGTTCAAGTCTCTGTGCTGACAGATCAGAGCCTGGAGCCTGCTTTGGATTTTTTGTCTCCTTCTCTCTCTGCCCCTCCCCTGCTTGCACTTTGTCTCTCTCTCTCTCTCAAAAATAAATAAACATTAAAAAGAAAGTAGTGTGAAACGTAGCCACTCTGGTATAGGGCTTGTGCTGTGGTAGGTCCAGGAATGGGGAGGCTTGGGGCCAAGAGCAGCATCCTTGAAGTGACCTTATTAGGAAAAAATATTTTTTTAGTCTGTCTAGATTTTCTAATTTAGGAGAGAAGCAATATTACTAAATAACAGCTAATATTTATTGAAAGCCCACTATTTGCCAAGCATTAGAGTTTACATTACTCTTTGAAATAACCAATGAAGTAGAGCCTGCTAAAATCACCATTTAATAGATGATGAAGCAGAGCCTTGCTTAAAAAAATGAAGTGACATGCCCAAGGCTGCAGAGATGTATAAGAGAGATGAGTTGGAATGCCTACAATCCTCAGGCTTTTCTCTGGGTTTCTCTTTGAGTACCCTCCCTTGTCAGAAGAGGTAATGTCCCTTCTAACCACAGCCTTCCATAGGCAATAGGGGAATCTAGGGGATTGACTCATAGGGTTCCTTCTGCCCTGTTTTATTGAGATATAATTGACACATAACACTGTGTAAGTTTAAAGTGTACATGTTGATTTGATATATATTGTAAAATGATTACCACCATAGCATTATCTAACACCCACATATCACATAATTGCCATTTCTTTTGTGTGGTGACATCATTTAAGATCTACTCAATTTTCAAGTGGACAATACAGTATTTTTTATTGAAGCACCATTGACACACAATGTTACATTAGTTTCAGGTGTATAATACAGTGATTGGAGTACTCTATGCTATGCTCATGAGTGTAGCCTCCATCTGTAATCATACAACACTATTTTTTTAATTTTTATTTTTTAATGTTTATTTTGACAGAGAGTGAGCAGGGCAGGGACAGAGTGAGAGGGAGACATAGAATCTGAAGCAGGCTTCAGGCTCTGAGCTGTCAGCACAGAGCCTGACACGGGGCTCAAACTCACAAACTGTAAGATCATGACCTGAGCCAAAGTCGGACACTTAACCAACTGAGCTACCCAGGCACCCCATCATCATAGGACACTATTACAAAAACATTGACTATATTCCCGGTGCCTTGCCTTTTCATAACTGGAAGTTTGTATTTCCCACTCCCCTTTCCCATTTTGCCTGTCTTCCCACTCCCTCCCCTCTGGCAGCCATCAGTTTGTTCTCTGTATTCATGGGTCTGTTTCTGCTTTGTTTGTTAGTTCATTTGTTTTGTTTTGTTTTTTTAGGTTCCATATGCAAGTGAAACCATATGGTATTTATCTTTCTCTGTCTGACTTACAGTATTATTATTATTAACTATAATCAGCACACTGTACATGAGATCCCCAGAATTTATTCATCTTATAACTGGAAATTTGTACTCTTTGACTGACATCTCCCCACTCCTCCCCAACTCCCCAGCCCCTGGTAATCACCAGTTGACTCTCTGTGAGTTTGTCTTTTTTACATTCTAAGTTATATCATACAGTATTTATCTTTCTTTGTCTGACTTATTTCACATAATTCCCTCAAGGTCCATCCATGTTGTAAGTGGCAGGATTTCTTTTTTATTTTTTAATCACTCAATAATATCCCATTATATTTGTGATATATATATGTGTGTGTGTGTGTGTATGAAATCATATCTTCTTTATATCATATCTTCTTTATTCATTCATCTGTTGGTAGACACTTAAGTTGTCTCCATATCTTGGCCATTATAAATAATACTGCAATAAACATGGGAGTGCAGATATCTCTTTGAGATACTGTTTTCATTCTCTTTGGATACATACCCAGAAAGTGGATTGCTGGAATATATGGTAGTTCTATTTTTTAATTTTTTGGACAACCTCCATACCACTTTCCATAAGGCTTTGCCAATTTACATTCTCACCAACAGTGCATGAGATTCCCTTTTATCCATATCCTCACCAACACTTGTTATCTCTTGTCTTTTTTTGACAGCCGTTCTAACAGGTGTTCTGTTATTGTGGTTTTGATTTGCTTTTTCCTGATGGTTAGTGACGGTAAGCATCTTTTCATGTTCCGGCTGATTGTTTGTGTGTCTTCTTTGAAAAAATGTTTATGTAGTTCCTCTGCCATTTTTTAAAATCTATCTTTTAAAAAAAATTAAATCCAAGTCAGTTAACATATAGTGAAATAATGATTTCAGGAATAGAATTTAGTAATTCATCACTTACATATAACACCCAGTGCTCATCCAAACAAGTGCCTTTCTTTTTTTTTTTTTTTTTTATATATGAAATTTATTGTCAAATTGGTTTCCATACAACACCCAGTGCTCATCCCAAAAGGTGCCCTCTTCAATACCCATCACCCACCCTCCCCTCCCTCCCACCCCCCATCAACCCTCAGTTTGTTCTCAGTTTTTTAACAGTCTCTTATGCTTTGGCTCTCTCCCACTCTAACCTCTTTTTTTTTTGTTCCTTCCCCTCACCCATGGGTTCCTGTTAAGTTTCTCAGGATCCACATAAGAGTGAAACCATATGGTATCTGTCTTTCTCTGTATGGCTTATTTCACTTAGCATCACACTCTCCAGTTCCATCCACGTTGCTACAAAAGGCCATATTTCATTTTTTCTCATTGCCACGTAGTATTCCATTGTGTATATAAACCACAATTTCTTTATCCATTCATCAGTTGATGGACATTTAGGCTCTTTCCATCATTTGGCTATTGTTGAGAGTGCTGCTATAAACATTGGGGTACAAGTGCCCCTATGCATCAGTACTCCTGTATCCCTTGGATAAATACCTAGCAGTGCTATTGCTGGGTCATAGGGTAGGTCTATTTTTAATTTTCTGAGGAACCTCCACACTGCTTTCCAGAGCGGCTGCACCATTTTGCATTCCCACCAACAGTGCAAGAGGGTTCCCGTTTCTCCACATCCTCTCCAGCATCTATAGTCTCCTGATTTGTTCATTTTGGCCACTCTGACTGGCGTGAGGTGATACCTGAGTGTGGTTTTGATTTGTATTTCCCTGATAAGGAGCGACGCTGAACATCTTTTCATGTGCCTGTTGGCCATCCGGATGTCTTCTTTAGAGAAGTGTCTATTCATGTCTTCTGCCCATTTCTTCACTGGGTTATTTGTTTTTTGGGTGTGGAGTTTGGTGAGCTCTTTATAGATTTTGGATACTAGCCCTTTGTCTGATATGTCATTTGCAAATATCTTTTCCCATTCCATTGGTTGCCTTTTAGTTTTGTTGGTTGTTTCCTTTGCTGTGCAGAAGCTTTTTATCTTCATAAGGTCCCAGTAGTTCACTTTTGCTTTTAATTCCCTTGCCTTTGGGGATGTGTCGAGTAAGAGATTGCTACGGCTGAGGTCAGAGACGTCTTTTCCTACTTTCTCCTCTAAGGTTTTGATGGTTTCCTGTCTCACATACAGGTCCTTTATCCATTTTGAGTTTATTTTTGTGAATGGTGTGAGAAAGTGGTCTAGTTTCAACCTTCTGCATGTTGCTGTCCAGTTCTCCCAGCACCATTTGTTAAAGAGGCTGTCTTTTTTCCATTGGATGTTCTTTCCTGCTTTGTCAAAGATGAGTTGGCCATACGTTTGTGGGTCTAGTTCTGGGGTTTCTATTCTATTCCATTGGTCTATGTGTCTGTTTTTGTGCCAATACCATGCTGTCTTGATGATGACAGCTTTGTAGTAGAGGCTAAAGTCTGGGATTGTGATGCCTCCTGCTTTGGTCTTCTTCTTCAAAATTACTTTGGCTATTCGGGGCCTTTTGTGGTTCCAGATGAATTTTAGGATTGCTTGTTCTAGTTTCGAGAAGAATGCTGGTGCAATTTTGATTGGGATTGCATTGAATGTGTAGATAGCTTTGGGTAGTATTGACATTTTGACAATATTTATTCTTCCAATCCATGAGCAGAGAATGTGTTTCCATTTCTTTAAATCTTCTTCAATTACCTTCATAAGCTTTCTATAGTTTTCAGCATACAGATCCTTTACATCTTTGGTTAGATTTATTCCTAGGTATTTTATGCTTCTTGGTGCAATTGTGAATGGGATCAGTTTCTTTATTTGTCTTTCTGTTCCTTCATTGTTAGTGTATAAGAATGCAACTGATTTCTGTACATTGATTTTGTATCCTGCAACTTTGCTGAATTCATGTATCAGTTCTAGCAGACTTTTGGTGGAGTCTATCGGATTTTCCATGTATAATATCATGTCATCTGCAAAAAGTGAAAGCTTGACTTCATCTTTGCCAATTTTGATGCCTTTGATTTCCTTTTGTTGTCTGATTGCTGATGCTAGAACTTCCAGCACTATGTTAAACAGCAGCGGTGAGAGTGGGCATCCCTGTCGTGTTCCTGATCTCAGGGAGAAAGCTCTCAGTTTTTCCCCAACAAGTGCCTTTCTTAATGCCCATCACCATTTAGCCCATCCCCCACCTAACACCACCCCAGCAGCCCTCAGTTTGTTCTCTGTATTTAAGAGTCTCTTATGGTTTGCCTCCCTCTCTGTTTTAATCTTATTTTTGCTTCTCTTTCCCTATGTTCGTCTGTTTTGTTTCTTGAATTCCACATATGAGTGAAATCATATGAGATTTGCCTTTCTTTGACTGACTTATTTTGCTTAGCACAATACACCCTAGTTCCATCCATGTTGTTGCAAATGTCCTCTGCCATTTTTAATCGGATTTTCTATATCATCTTTTTTGGAAATTGAGTTGTATGACTTCTTTATACATTTTGGATAGTAACTACTTATCAGATATATGATTTGCAAATATTATCTTCCATTCTGTAGATTGCCTTTTCTATTAGTTAATGAGAATCTGGAGGAATTCATAATGAGAATAAAAAAAGCATTTGGGGTGCCTGGGTGGTTCAGTCGGTTAAGTATCCGACTTTGGCTCAGGTCTCAGATCTCACCATTTGTGAGTTCAAGCCCCGCCTTGGGCTCTGTACTGACAGTGCAGAGCCTGGAGCCTACTTCAGATTCTGTGTCTCCCTCTCTCTCTCTCTGCCTCTCTCTCTCTCAAAAGTAAATAAACATTAAAAAATTAAAAAAGCATTTGAGCCTATGCCTGTTATCTATCATGCCCCCTGTACTTGATACTGCAGTTAGAAGGGTTACATTCAGTTCCTTTTGAGCTGAGGAAGATCAACTACTCATTATACAATTTAAATTTGTTGTGAGTTTAAAATTGTTTCTAGAGAGACTTGCTTCTTTATTACTAATATGTCCCCTCTTTCCTCCATTTTTCTTTTTTCTTTCATTAAGTTTTTAACCTTAATTCCTGTGTTCCTCCGTTCTTCTTAATGATTGCTGGCTAGGATTAATAATTAATATAGAACAGTTGCGAGCACTATGTGCCAGGCTACATTATCTAATTTAATTCCATTTCATAGATGAGGAACTTAAAGCCTAGAGAAGTTAAGTGACTTTTCCAAGCTCGCATGTGAGAAATATGACCCTCAAGTCTGAATTGGTGCCTGACAGGGCATTTCAGCTCTATCCTTACAGGCAGAGGCAGTGCTTTGTGATGTGACAGCACTTGCCACATATGGTCGGAATGCTCAAAATCAGCATTCATTTTTGTTTGGAGAACTGTTTTCTTTAACATTTTTTCCCCCTAGGAAGTGTGTATACCCAGAAGAACAGATAAAATTTCCATAATCCTGAATGAGGATTTTGAGATTTTTTTTTAAACAGATTCCTATTTTTTTTAAATAAAATTAACCTGGGATTCAGATGTTTCCGGAGTTTCTACTTTGTGGGAAAAAGTACAGCCACAATTTATTCTGGTAATAAAGGTATGTCATGGCCTATGGGGATAAAATGCCATGGGGAGACTGAGTTATTATAGAGCTACCACCTGGCACAGCCAGGCAATGCTCTAGTTTCCAGGTCTCCTCTCTGTTTTCAGATGAGCTTGGCATGGGTTGAAGTCACTCATGGGAGGTGTCCATAGCTAGACTGGAGGGATTTTACTTCCTGCCTCCCCATTCCGCCTTTGACCTCCTCTCAGAAACACCGTAGCGGAAGAAAAATGAATCAGAGTAAGAAAAGAGTGTATTCCTTCCAAAATACACACACATTACCATTTTGGCCCCCACACCCAGCCTATCTTACTCTTCAATCCAAGGGAGCTCTTGGAGTATAGAAAACCCACTGAGAGAAAAATATCTTCAAAGAAAACTCACTTCTCAGAAGAATGTTAAAGTTTGAAGAGCACAGCAGAAAAAACTCCTTGAATTTTTGTTTTCCTTTTTGATTCTATTTCCCTTTGTGGAAGATTGGAGGGAATACTATCTTCTTTTGCCATTCTCCCCATGTATTATAAATATTTGTTCATTTCCTTTTGAATCTTAGAATCTTGAATATCTAGGGTTTCTAGATACAAGGTATTTTAGAAATGCAAACTGTTTGTTATTTATGTTTATTGTTGCTTTTTTTTTAATTTTCAAGTGTATTCATCTTGTTTATATATTTCCTTCTATTAGCTCATTTCTACTTTAATGGCAATTTTATTTTATAATTTAAATTATTTCCTCTGATCCTTATTACAGAATGGGTTACTTTAATGAAAAATGGAAATAATTACTGCTTCTACTCAAGGAAATGTCTTTCTTTCACTCAGAGCTGTCACTTTTACTTGTAAGATAAGATTATTTTAAATGGAATGAAATCCTGTAAAGCTCACTGAACTAAGAAGTAATGGCATGCAGCAATGAGAGGAAACTTGTATTTCTGATTGAAATCACAACATTGAGCATATATTTTACTAGCCTTATAAATAATTAAAAACAAAGAACACCACAAAACGGCCCATAAAAGTCTTATTCTCTTCTCTCCTCGCTGGAACTCATTTAGTCATTTAAACTGATAACATGTATAACCTCAAAATAGTTAATAAAGAATATTAACAGAATGCTACCTCACACTCCCAGTAATTCAAAGAATAACAAATGTCATCAGAGACATGGAGGTTCTGTTGTGGTAAAGGAGGGGAACACAGGTTGTTAACCGAAATAGTAACTTTTTAAAGATTTTGGTGAGTCTGTTTCTTGTTCACATTGTTTACAGCTAGCTCCTAGGCTAGTTGATATAAGGGAAGGACCTTAAAATATCATGTATAGAGTTTCCAGTTGGGAAGAAAACCCACTTAAAGTGTTTGTGATAATTTGTAATGAAAATTAGAAAATGTGTTAGAGTGTGTTAATGGTCACATGAGGAATTCAAACACACTTTTAAGTGGTGTTACTCTGATCAACTATAAGGCAAGATGGAATGGAAAATACACCTTTGTGATTAAATATTTACCTCAAGAGCTAAAACCAGCCACTATCCTATTAATGAGTATAGTAATGATGTTTATTTTACAGAGAAAAATAAAAGTTTAGTGGCTATTTTAGCTTTGTGGGGGAGATACACCAATGATTTTTTAGATCTTTTGGACATTTCATAATTTAATTTGGCATGTTTTATACTTTTAATTGTAACAATAATTAAAGAAGATAACCTTTAGTTACACAAACTTGTTTCCTTTGGTCATTTCTCTTCCACACATTCTGCGTTCTTTCCCACCATGGCTCTTGCTCACCCAACCAACCTTTTGGGACATGACTGCTCACGATGGAAAGAGGAACAGCAGTCAGTTGGGAGATAGCACGTCCAGCCTCAGTTCCCTGGTGCTCCCTCTGTCTTCCCTTGAAGCCATCTCTTTCAGCTTCTCTCCCTGGTCTGCCCTACACTCAGTAGAGTTTGGAGTGTGGGAGAGATTTTGTTCCCAGGAAGAAATTTTGCCTACCAGAGGTACTATGCAGGTAGTTTCTCATTAACATTCTGCTGCTTTCACTTGGCTAAGATCAGAAGATGTCCAAGAGGTTTTTAAGGGTATATTTGCAGTTACTATTATTTGTAAGCCTATAGCAGTATGCCTTTGCTTATGAGTATGTCCATTAAAATGACTCCATTTTCCTTTGGAGAATACAGTGAGAAAAAGAGAAAGAAAACCACTTCTAGTTTGATATATACCCTTAGGTGAGAATATTATAAGCTCACCTGCACTTTAGTCAAACCTTTCAAGCTTTTGCAGGTGATTATTTATTCTTTTCTCAGAGGGAGTGACTAATTGCAAAGTTGAATAACTAGTAAAATTATAAAAAAGAATATGGAATAATCACTATTATAATGAAAATTATTGATTCTAATACTTTCATTGGGGAGCTTTATCTTTTAATAAACATTTATGAAACACCTGCTATTTATAATGGGCACAGAGTGGCAAGTACAAAGATCTCTGCCCTTGGAGTTTGCAGAAATGTCATGTACAAAGCACAGTGTTATCAGATATTATCGAAAAGGTAGATACAAGAATATGATAGGAGTTTAGAAGAGAAAGAAATTATTTTCAGTGTTGATGGTTGAATTATACATTAAGGAAGTGAAATTTGAGCTGTGTCTTTTTTTATTGAGGTATAATTGACATATAACATTATATTAGTTTCAGGTGTACAACATAACAATTTAATATGGGCATATTTTGCAAACTAATCACCACAATAAGTCTAGTTGATATCCATCACCATGCATAGTTGGAATTTTTTTTCCCTCGTGTGAGCTGGGTCTGGACAGATAATCTAGTGGACATTTATTGTTTTCCTTCCCAGCACCCATTTCCCTTTCTTCCTGTAACATCTATAGATTCTTGGAGGAATCCAGCCTTTTCCCACTCTTGGTGCCTGTGGTCTGGGTGGCCTATTGCCTCCTGTTCCACAGATGGAACATGTAACCCCAGCTAGAGCTATTCAATACTTTTCTTCCTTTTAGCTCTTATTGGTTCCAGGGTTAACAAGTCACCTATGATGATCCAATCAGAATGAATTCAAGAGCTTTTCAGGAACTTTGGGAAAAGACCTTCCACTTTCTCCCTGGTTTGAGTATTGTGAAGTCATAGGGCTAGATTTATTACAGAACTTGGAGTTGGAGGGACAAAACTGGATCCTGAGGATGTTGTATGAGCCTCTGCATCAAGCCTCACCCAAAGCCTGAAATACTCCTGGATTTTTAAAATTATCTGAGCCAATAAATTATGTTGTTATTTTGCCATTCTGAGACAGAGTCCATATCTCTTGCAACCAAAAATATCCTAGCTAATCTATTCAGTTAGGATTTGGACAGGAAGCAAAGGGATGAGGACAATCTAATCTTCAGGATAGAATGAAAACAAGGTGCCAACTGTAGAAAATGCAGGGATTATTGAGGAAAGGTAGATGGTACCATTTAGTAGAATTTTATAGTACCTTAAGGAGAATAGAAAATATATATATTTTGGTTGAGATTCAGTCATGGGAGGTTTTGAATTCTTGATCAAAAATTTTACTTGGGAGGCAACAGACAAAAATGAAATATTCTAAGTGAGAAGAAAATGTATCTGAGCTTCATGGTGAATGTTGGACGAATTTAATGAGGCAATACTTGGGGGTGGCAGAATAATTAGACGTTTGTAATAAGACATAGAAAGTTAATAAAGTAAATGTCATGACATCTCTGCAGAACCAGGATAGATCTTCGCTCCATTTATTTATTTTTTTATTTGAGACAGAGAGAGAGAGAGAGAGAGAGAGAGAGAGAGAGAGCGCACAAGTAGGGAGGGCAGGGCAGAGGGAGAGAGAGAGAATCTTAAGCAGTCTTCATGCTCAGCATGGAGCCTGACATGGGACTTGATCCCACAATCGTGGCATCATAACCTGAGCTGAAATCAAGAGTCAGATGCTCATGTGACTAGACCACCCAGGTGCCCCCCAAAATTTGGTTTTGATGTCGAGACTGATGATGCCACATGCACGCGCGCGCGCACACACACACACACACACACCAAGAGGTATAAGAAATTTAATTACTCACATAATGAAGCTTTATGAGGGAGAACAAGGCAGTTCTCAAGGACGTGTGAACCTGACTTGAAGTTTTTATGGTGATTAAGGGGTAAGACCATTGAAAGGATTTTTGCATGTAATTTGAACTCACCAGCACCAAAGGAGAAACATCTGGGCTTTCTTATCAGCTTTCCCAAATAGATATATGAATAAAGCTCTTTGATTTGTTGTAAATAAGGAGGTTTGGGGACACCCAGGTGGATATGCCTTATGATCAGGAGCTTGGGTGTGAGCTTGAGGCATATATTCAGTACCCTCAAAGGTGTGGTGGAAGTAGATAAAATGGCCAAAAGAAAGAATGAGAGAAATAAGAGGAGCAAGAATAAAATTTTTGGAGAATGCCAAGAAATAGAAATCATCTAAGTGTAGACAGAGAAGAATGTGGAGAAAAAAGAAGCACTGTGGGAGCAAGGGGCAAAGAAGCACTGTGGGAGCAAGGGGAACGATATATATTTTCAAATGCTGTAGAGAAATCAAGGGGATGGGAATTGGAAATTGGAGAACTCATGGCTCATTATCTCTGAGACAGAAGATGATTCTGGAACGGAAGGTGTAGGCAGTTTTAGGAAGAGTAGAAGAATGAGTGATTGGTAGATGTAGACTTCTCTTATTAGAAAGGTAGAGATGATGGCAGATAAATAGAGTAGTCAAAAGAGGAGATAATGTTTTAAACTTTTGAAAAGTTATATAGGGGTTCCTGGGTGGCTCAGTTGGTTAAGTGTCTAACTTCAGCTCAGGTCATGATCTCATGGTTCATGAGTTCGAGCCCTGAGTCGGGCTCTGTGCTGAAAGTTTGAAGCCTGCAGTCTGCTTGGGATTCTGTGTGTGTGCGTCTGTCTGCCCCTCCCCTGCTTGCACTCTGTCTCTCTCCCTCAAAAATAAACATGAACAAAATTTAAAAAATAGAGAAAAGTTATGTAATGGGCAGATTTGAGCATACTTTGCAAAGAGTAAGGAAACTGATTCTGGCAAGAAAAAAATTATAGAAAGGGAAAGAAATAATGAATTTACATAGAATCAACAACAAGCAGAAAGAATTGCTTAGGGACATGAGAGATGGGTTGGTTTTGCAAAGAAGAAGAGATACTTCTTTTGAAATAAGCATTAAAGAAATGTGTGTGCATGTGTGCATGCATGTGTATGTATGTTAAGGAGAGGTTCAAGTATTCCTATGAAAGTCAGGACGAAGGTAGGGTTTAAAGACATAAATGACAACTTTGGGAAAGGTGATAAGAAATAAATTAAAGATAAATAAAAACACTTCCAAGCAAAGCAGAGTATCCAATAAAGGGAAATCATATATGTTTTCAGTGATTCACTCAGTGGATTCCTCTGATCAAAATATAAAAAGCAGGGCTATGGGGGTCTACCTAAAGTTAGAAATTCACAATGTGAGAAGATGGACAAGTAAACAAGTGAGCTGAAGATTCTGCAAAGAAATTCACTGAAATGATTGGGGAGGGAAGAAGAGAAGGAGGTAAGGGAGGATAGAAGGACCATATGGCCAGAAAGAAAAGGGAGAAGTCTAGATACAAGTGTTCATGAGTAAAGAGCTCTTTACCTCACTTTAAAGGACAGGAAAGCATAGGATTTCATAGTTGGACACTTGTAGAAATGGGAGTGTTTCAGAGTACTGATGTGGTCCCAATCTGGATAGTGGAGTGTGAACAAATATTGCTAGGGTTAAGAATGTTGAAGAACTGAGGAGTTGTCACTGGCTGTGTTGGAGGAAGAGAATGGATGATTGTGAACTAGAAGATCAAAGGTAGAAGTGCGTCCCAAGATTTAGCCACTATAGACAGAATGAGCCTACAGAGGATTAAAGCTGAGCATGATTAGGATTTAAACACAAAAGGAATTCACATCAAAGTAGGGTTTAAATCCAGGGAATTGATGGTCATGGACCACAGAAATGAGGTCAGCTGACAAGTGTTAGTTTCACGGGACGAGTACAAAGAAAGGCTCAGGTGAATCCAGTTGGAGGAACATATCCAGTTAACTAATACCAAAGGTCCAAATGCAAGAGACAACGGCTTGGCTTGGACTACCGACTTCAAAATGATTGAAGGTGGAGTAGTGGGGGTGAGGATGGGACATGGAAGAGACACCAGGGACAGGCCAGGGAGCAGCAGACGTCTGTAAACTTGTTTCCAAAGTTCACTTCATCCACATTTATTATCTACCTCCTATGTGCTACTAATAGTCGTGGAGGTAGTCTAAGTAGTAATCCAAAATTTATGATGCTACCTTTTGTAAGCCAGACATCATGTTGTACATTACCTTATCTAATCCTCCTTACAATCCTAGGAAGAAGAACTATTATTCCACTTTCTAAAAAAAAAGGAACTAATATTTAGATAAACTAAGCCACCTGCCCAAGATCGCACAGAGAGGGCTAAACCAGTCTATATGACTCCAAGCCCATGCTTTTACTCGTCAGATGGCTTTTGCTTTGCAAATGTTTGGTAGCAAGGAAACAATGACCGATACGACAATTCCTGTTTTAAAGAAAGTTATATTTAACAGGTTGAAGGCTGACTCTCTTCACATTCATCACCGATTTCAGAACATTTAGGAATATTTTGAGAAACATTTGCCTTGATATGATTAGCTTTTAAAAAACCTTATTCCTTAACTAATGGCATTCTAAAATATCCTTTGAAGATCCAATTCACTCTGTAGACTGACTATAAACACAAATAAGAACATTGATTTCCTCATTTCATCACCTCTAGAGAACAATTCATAGCACACGGAAGTTCTAACTAGTCAATCAATAGTCACTACTTAAATCAGAGACTCAAACAGTAGTCTTATTAAAAAGTGTTCATCTGAAGATGATGTTAAATTAAAATAAAGGAACCAACCTGGCCTATGATCTGTATTCAGCTTCAGGAAATAGTCTGGAGGAAAGTGTTCTGTTAACTGTATTTAGAGCTTTTCCTGTTTCTGGTTCCTGCCCGAGGAGAAGTGGGGAAAATCCGATTTCTCAAAAGCCACTTAAGTGTTATTAAGCAATTCATAGAAACAAGGCTAAGCAGTGCTATCGGCAGGGCTTTCCCCCCACTATGATGTACAAATCAAAATTGTTATTCAGCTTCTGTCTCATTTTGGCCTATATTTGACTACAGAATAAATACAGATCTGTATGAAATGTTTATTGCATAGACCAAGACAACCAGACTCATTAATTATTGGAAATGCTATTATCTTACCCATTCTGTAATCCTGTTTCTGAGTTAGTTACGTAATTTCACCCAACACAGAAAAGAAAACTTTGACCTGAATTACATTAAAAATGGGCCTTTCACGAAATCAGTAAGAAAGATTTTTTCCTTCTTAATGAATCATAATAGGAAGGCTGTATGTAATAGGTGCAAGTGTGAAGTTGCGGAAGAGGAAATAGGATGTCATTCATTATTCTATGTAATTCAAATACTTGTTATTTTTTAAAGTTTATTTATTTATTTTGAGAGGGAGAGAGAGAGAGGGAGGGAGAAGGAGAGGGAGAAGGAGAGGGAGAGGGAGAAGGAGAGGGAGAGGGAGAGAGAGAGAGAGAGAGAGAGAGAGAACGACTGTGGGAGGGGGAGAGGGAGAGAGAAAGAATCCCAAGCAAGCTCTGCACTGTCAGTGTAGAGCTGGACTAGGGGCTTGATCTCACAAACTGTGAGATCATGACCTGAGCTGAGATCAAGAGTTGGATGCTTGGGCACCTGGGTGGCTAAGTCAGTTGAGCATCTGACGTTGGCTCAGGTCGTGATCTTGAGGTTTGTGAGTTCAAGCTCCATGTCGGGCTCTGTGCTGACTGCTCAGAGCCTGGAGCCTGCTTTGGATTCTGTGTCTCCCATTCTCTCTGCCCCTCTTCTGCTTGCACTCTGTCTCTCTCTCTCTCAAAAATAAATAATAATAATAAATAATAATAAAAAAGAGTTGGACACTTAACCAATTGAGTCATCTAGACTCAGTAAGTCAAATATTTAAAGTCATATTTTGTAACTCCAAGTTGAGGTTTCAAATGGATTCTTATTTGTGTTTGTCTATTGTGGTGTTCTTAAATTTAAGACGCTTTTTAGTCCTGGTAGGAATTTTTGAAATCTAGTCCTTCATCTAGATGAAAACCCAAAGCCCAGGAAGGTGTGATTTGCTCAAGATCTCACGGTGGGAGTTCCACAAGTAGAACTTGGAACTCTTGTTTTTAGTCCCAAATTCATTCCATTCTAATGCTTTTTTTTTTCTCCAGGCATGATTCTGAAAATGGAGAGTCTGACTTGTTCATCAGACCCATGGAAATTGTATTGTTCTTTCTCATCAATGAGACATCTGTAGATAAAGTAAGTAAGAGACTAGTGAGATTGCTTTTTTTCTCTTCCTTAGTTAATGGAAATTTCCTTTAAGATAAACAAAGAACAAAATGTGTTAAGCGTCTTGCTTTCTGTATTTTGAGAAAGCATAGAGAACAGGAATGCACATTCATAACCAGATTCTATAACATTTTGCAAAGTGCTATTCTACAATGTTGAATCGAAATAATATATACTTATAAGTAATAGCTAGATTTATGCTTAAAATTGAGTGCTTTGGTGTTTTTACAAAAGTCAGCCTCCATATTGACCGGAAAGCATGGTAGACAATGAAGAGTGCTACACAGAGCTCTTATGGACCAAATACTTCTTCTCTGGCTGGCCATTAGGACCTAAAATCTTAAATTTACAGTCACTTTTTTCCTGGAATGTTAAAAATCCCTTATTAGTGTGCAAATATTCCCAGAAGAGGTAATACTGAATATTTTGCTGTATTAGCTGTAAACTCCTTAGTAAGTATGGGTCTAGCTCTCTTCACCAGGGGAAATTTCTACTGAAGAGGAAGTCACCAAAGATAAGTTTTGCCTACTTAACAATTTTGCCTGGAGCTGAACTTGAGTATTACTATGAATAATAAGTGAAAATAGCTTAAATTCCATTAGTAACATGATTCTAGCCAATAGATTCTACACCAGGAGGGGATGCTATTATAAATCATTATTATTTTATGTTCAGAAAATGAATACACCGATGTTTACAGCAAGGGAAAATGCAAGCCAGCTTTCACCTTTCCTCCTGAGGGAAGTGATGAACTGGTATGCATTTAGAAAATGCTGAATGTCTTCTAGTCTAACCAACTCCATCCCCTCCTAAAATGTCCATATGTGAATTAGGTACTTTGCCGATTTTTTTTAACTCAGCATTTACTGATCTTAAAAAGAATTGCTCGTGTAAAAATATACCTTACCTTTGAAAGAAACCTGTTATAAGAAAAGGTGTGAACAAAATGCATTATGTTTGTCTGACATATTGGAAGTGGCTTATTTCATTCAAAGGTGTTTATTTCGGTTCTAGGGAGTTTTACCATAAGCATCTGTGCCACAAGCATTTTTGTGGCATGCATTTTTGCTGCATAACTAATTGGCTGTAAGGCAATTTTACTGTAAAAGGTAAAATCATGAAAAATAAGAGAGACATTCATTAAAAAGGACATAATGAAATGTGAAAAATGAATAATAGGAATTTATTGTGAAATATTTAAATACATTCAAAATGTGTAGTGTAAATTCATGGCAAAACTGCAAATAATTGATTTTATTTTGTAGATTGTACATGAGCACTCAAAGTCTCTCATTATAGTATTATACTTTATTTTTTATGGTTGCAGATTTGTCTCCTCATCTGGCGTTGCACTTTTTATTTTTTCCCTAAAATTTCTTTCTTCATTAATGAAGATACCTCCCATCAGTTCCCAAATATGGAGATGCAGATTTGTAACTGAGCTTTGTATTGTGCTGTGAAAGCCTTTTTTTACGCTGTTTGGCCTTGGAGTATTGTGGCATGTTCATTGATAGACTTTCCAAAGTTCTGTGGGAAATGTGGGTTCAAATGTCTGAGCCACTGTATAGACTATGGTGAGGGCTAGAGTTTATATAATATACAAATGGGGTGTACCTCGTCAGTGGAGAAATAGAACCAAACTGTCAACCAGTTTGATGAAACCAAACTATCAAATGGAACAGACAACCAGTTATTATTATTTTAATCTTCCATTGATTGGCAAAATGGCCAATTAGCTATGCAGTGAAAATGTCTGTGGCAAAAATGCTTGCGGTAAAGATGTCTATACAAAGATGCTTATGGCAAAAATATTGGACATGTTTTCCTTCTCTCTTTTTTCTTTCTTTCTTTCTTTCTTTCTGTCTGTCTGTCTGTCTTTCTGTCTTTCTGTCTTTCTTTCTTTCGTTTCTTTCTGCAATGTAATTTAATAGGCAGATGGCCAAATGTCCTCCCTGGCAGTGCTCATTTTCTATGACTTTTCTCAATACTTCCTTTCCTAAAGGGACCCAGCACTAGCTAACTAGATAATGGAAATGGAATAAATAAGGGTTTTCTGTGATCCATTTGCCAAAATGTACAAAACTTGAAAACCAAAGTAATTGTCCCTGTGCTTCTGTATCCCTTGTGGGGGAGGAAAGTGGTGAACTGCTTTGTTCTTTACTCAGTAAATCAACTCTACTTAGGTAAAATTAGGACAAAAATCAGGATACAAAGGAACATTTTGTCAGGTATTTTTTATGTTCTAGACATTTAGATGTGTATCACTTTTCTTTCTCTCAAATAACACTAACAATTTGTCTTTGTGTCATTTAGACCCTTCCCAAATTGCATGCAATCAATGAATAACGCATGGTGTCATGCCTCAGTGATTCACGTAGTGTAACTCAGATAAATATTTGATGCAAAGATTTGACTTTTTGTTTCTTAACATATTAGTGTCTAAGTGAGAAGAAGATTCTTTAGATAAGTGTTTTGGAGGAATTTTTAGTCAAGATACAAGTGCATGGATTGCCTTAGAGCAGTAAGAATTAAAAAAGAGCACCTTGTTTCATCTTATATATTGAAGGCAGGATATTAACAAGGGGATGGTAATGTTGACAGTGTTTGTCAATTAGCAGACCAGGTAACCAGACTGGGAAGGAGGCCCAATTGGGAGAACTGTTGATTCTAGATGCAAATAGTTGATAAGGTCATCTAATTTTGTATATGTTACTTGGACCCAGGGGCCAGATTCTGTTCTCCTTATAAATAATCATTATTATGTATCAGCTATCAGAACCCTTCATACTTAAGGGACCCAAAAACATGATTGGAGAAGGATAACATACTTTACTGACATTTTTGTCATTTTTCTGTCAGGGTAAATGGATCCTAAGACAGATAGTGTATTCCTTAAAAGGGATTCAATTCTAAAATGAGCACAACTCATGACATGGAATAGGAAGTCAAAAGTTTCTTATGAGGGAAATGTTTATTCAACTGATGCCAGCTGAGATGGTCTGAAATTGCCTATCATTTTAAGCCAGTTTGCAGGAAATGGCCTCACATTTTATTCCACCAAAGCCCACACAAAAGTAAAGATGAATTAAAACTGTTGTAGCCTGAGAGCACCTTTGAAAACAAAGACCAAATATTGACCCAATTGAAATGTGGCTGCTCCTTTTCCCTAGAGTAGCTTCTCTGGGTCACAGATTAGGTGCTGTGGCTTCCTTTACCTCTGTGTGGTCCCCGCTGTCTGTCGGAGGCAGCATTGGGCTGTAGCCTCTAGGGCTGCTAATCTGTCACTCTCCAGGATAACTCTATTTCACAGGGATTGTAGTGGCCAGAGAGGCAGCAGGGCCACCCGCTGTGGCCTGATGTCTGAACCTGAGAAGACCCCTCCCTCTTGGCCAGGCATTGACCCTAAAGTCCTGTGCTTGTGGCAGTCTTTAGAGAGAGCCAGAATGATCTGCATCTTATTTTGCTCTAGTTCATATTGAAGTTGTATTCTGCTAAGTATGAGGTGATTGTGTGAGAGCTGGAGAAATAAGGGAACTGGGTATTATGCGGACAGAGTGGCATTTTGTTTAAAAAGTAAAGGGGAAAATTTGAGCACATTGTCTAGTCCAGGAACTTCAAAATTTTTAAGAAGTTTCTAGTATTCTTTGGCTTCATGATGCTTTTCATGCCATTCTTTTTTCATCGGGTGCTTTGTGAAATCTATAGTTGTACACACACACACACACACACACACACACATTAAAATTAATTTGTCCAGAGAGATTTGAGATAATTACAAAATTTAAGTAGAGCCAATGATGTTTCCATTTAGTCATTTAGTTCAGGCATCATCAAATAGTTACTGTTGTTTTTTGATTGATTTCAAGGAACATTTTCTACCACAAAGTAAATATCAGTAGATAGAGTTTACTCCTTTATGGGGATTTTAATGACACTTTGATTGGTTCCCTTCAACTCACATTCTATAGTGAATGAAATTTTAGTCTGTGGGATCTTCCTGGTATCCTTGAATTTTGCTGAGAATGGGCTGTTTGGAGGAGCTGACGAGTCATGTAGTAGATGGGGAAGAGATGAAGAGCTGCCTTGTAACCATCATAACTGCACTGTAGCGCTTGCTGGGACACAGGATATAGAGACTTGGGTTGAGATATCAAAGTGCCTACATTAGCTTTTAAATAAAAATACCATCTTCCAGTGAGAACAAGGAAATGGGATAATTTTTCAGAGTTGAATGAAATTAAAAGGTTTTTGGGAAAGAGTCTTTTTGGCTTAAAAGATAAAAAGGCATTTATTTTACCATAAAAACATGAATTTCATTCCTTTTTTGGAGTTCATTACAGGCTCTATCCTTTATCAAAATGGACTAGACTACAATGTTAACAGCAAAGCAAGCTGCATTTCTGTCACCAGTGTGGTAAAGAGCACCCAGATAATAAATTGCACAGCAACATAGTGCTAAACAGTACTTAGCACAATTTAAAATTGGTTGATTTCATTGCTCTTAATCAGATACCAGGAACTAGGAATAAACATAAAAATACGATTTCCAGGAAAGAAATATCTGCCACTTAAACTAGTGAGGTGAAAATTGTCATCATTTAAAACTGTCTTCACTCATGTTCATATCACATTTCCCAAATGGTACTTAAATTATCGTTCCTATTTACCACCAGCCTGCAAAGACTACTTTGAACCAAATTTTAATCATGGTTTTTACCCCCAATCTTCTTCATTTGCTTAGACTGCCTTCTGAAACTGGTTGAGCTAATACATGTCTACTTGTTCTGGTTCTCACCAGAGAACCTTTCTAGGTTCAGCCTCTCCAAACTGCTTCCCTGCTATATTTCATATACAACTTTCCCAACTGTTCTCACATATATTCAGCTAGCCAATGCCTTTTAACTGAAGTGTCTTTAGAACATTTCTTGTATATTCAGCAGATGGAATACAACTGTTGCCTTTAGCTGTCTCTGACAAGGTCCATGGTTGGTGAGGGTGGATGCATCGCTGAAGGAGCAGGGGTAGAGTGAGGGGAAGAAGGTTCTAGAATCATTAGCAACAGTGTTGGGATTTTTTGATGTAGGAGAAGGGGAGAAGGATGAAAATGTAAAGCAAAGTGGATGGGTTAGTGCATATTTAATTAGGCATTTTCTATTTTAAGCAACTGACTCACTCAAGATGGATGTTGGCTAGTATTGAAGCTACAGAAATAGAGATAGATCAGGTGCCCTCTTGAGATATGCACATTATTTTTTGTCATGATGCATCTCCTTCTGTTTGTTCAATTTTACTATCCACACCAATTGAACATTTCCTGTAGCTATTTACTGTAGACCCTGTTCTTCAGGGTTATTGAGGACACAAAGCTGAACCCTGGATGGACTATCTGTGGGATGCCTCCACTTGTCCTACCACTGGACATCTCTAGATAAAAAGCAGCTCAAATACTGTGCTGCTGAACAGTAGCAGAGGGTGGGGCAGTTAGTTGCAGGTGGAATATAGCTTTGATTGGCTTTATCAACATGTCAACACTGCTAATTCAGTGTGGATGTTCAATGTCTCACAAACAAAAAAGAATGGGCAGAATACAAGCATTACAGCATTTTTTTGGCAAAGGGGCAAACACTGGAAATTTTGACAATGAAAAAGGTGAGAAATTCTATTGAGGCTTATTCTGGAAGGGATAAAGATGGTTGGAATGCTTGAATCGCATTCTAGATTTTAGACCATGCTGAGGGAGGGGATTTGAGGTATACTTTAGAATCTAAGAAAAGAGAGGTGCTTAGAGCAAGAAAGACACTTGGAGATGAGGAGTGAAGAAGGATGTCACAACTTCTCCATGTGAGGTTGGCCTACACCAAATTCTCTGCCAGGGGTGCCTACAAGGGCAGCTATTTCTTGCCCTGTAACAATCTTTCACAGAAATATTGGAGAAAGAATATTTTCCCTTCCAAGTATCTCAAGGGCTTATGGCTGCATTCTATAAGGGAAATTGGGAAAGAGGCAGGAGGGATTTTTTTAAATTTAAGTTTATTTATTTATTTTGAGAGAGACAGAGACAGCGTGAGCAGGGGAGGTCAGAGAGGGAAAGGGAGAGAGAAAATCCCAGGCTTCACACTGTCAGCACATAGCCTGATGCAGGGCTCAAACCCATGAAATCATGACCTGAGCCAAAACCAAGAGTTGGATGCTTAACCAACTGAGCCACCCAGGCACCCCAAGGTAGGAAGATTTCATGGGTGGGCCATTTTTTACCATTTTTCTTTGTGTCAGGGATTGAGTCATTCCCGTGACCTTTCACCCGATGGGCCCTTCTCTAGGTTGAGGCTGTGATTCACATGAAGTATCCTGACTTCCTCTCAAATGAGGACAGATCTTTCATAATTAAGGAGTACAAGAGCTTTAACCAACCCATCATAGGTAACTAGAGACATAATTGCTCACATAGTCATTCTATTAGGATCTTAATATAAGAGTGCAATTTGAACTGAAAAAAAAAGGATGAGTCTGAATATTACATGCCTTTTTGCCCCTTAAGGATATTCTGGGAATAATATTCTGGTAAGAAAAAGTAAAATATTGCATTACAAATTTAGTCTACACATGAAAACTGAATTCCATGTGAACAAAATATGATCTTTGCGTGTTATATTGTTTGCAGGCACTGACATTTCAGTTTCCTCAGACACAGGTGACTCTGTTTAGCACTTTATACAGCCATATGTGCAGGTGGATCCTTAATAGATGTTCTTAGTTGATGACTTCTTGGTAAATGTGTGACTGTATGCACTGGCCTTCTTCATATTAAAATGCAGAATTGTAAGGTAGATAACCTTACTGCCTCTAAAGCAAATGATAAGATGCTTAAGATGGTCACATGTGTAACAATTTTCTGGACACCTTTAAAACGATAGGTGTGAAGTCTGGATCAAACCACGTACATGTAGAGTAAGATGTGGGAAATAATTCACACCCTTGAATAAATGTGCTTATATTATTTTATTTTTCTAATTTTGCATTTTTAAATTCAGCACAACTGTTCTAAGACCTATTTTTGTCTTATATGAAGCCAATTAAATTTTAAGCTGGACCAATTCAATAAAAAATGAATTTTGAAAATATAATCAGCTCAGAAAAAGGAAGCTAAATGTGCATTCAGTCAAAAAAATTACACATTTTCTTGCTCTGCTGAGAGAGGCTATTGGGGTGGGATATTCTTGGCATTTGTTCATTTAAAGATAAGGATAACTCCCTTCACACAGCCCTGCAAGCAGGATGCAATGAGAATTTCATCAAAGGCTGTATAATTCTGTAAACATGTTCTTGAGAGTCATAGAAATTCTTACCCATCCTCACATAATTTTGCATGCAACCTTCATGGACGAATCTCCTAATTTGTGTTGGATGAATGATGTCTTTTTCTAATTAGGCAGATGCTTTAGTTTTAGCTGAGGACCAGAAGACAATGTCTAATTGAGCTTTTTTTTTGGTGTTTTTGTTTTGGGCAGTGCTAGAATTAGCCTTAGAATTTAGTCTCCTGATTGACTCGTGTCCTAATTAAAGCCCAATTTGATTGATTCTGCTTGTGCCTTTCCATAGGAAACACAGAACAACTTCCCACATTCTCAACATGTTGGATTTGCTGACTGCTCCTGATCCCTTTGATATGTTCTGACATTCACAACCCTCCACACAGAAGCCCAGTCTGCAGTGAAGTGTGTGTTTTCTTTAGCTCCAACACTGACAGATCATCCCACTTTACTTTTTATTATTCCTTTCTTATAATGTGCATTCAGATGCAATTACAAGACAGGATCTTATGGAGTAAATACAGTGATATTGATAGTTTCCATTACCTTAATAGTTCACATAAGAGAGAAAAATCACTTCCAGAATCTCAGTGAGCCTAAGATGGTCTTTTTCCCTCTTCTTTAGCTTTGAAGGCTTGGAAAGTCCTATTATCCTAAAAATTAAATTGGCTTAGTTTAATGCATACAGATGGAAATGCCTTGTGCTAGGTACAGCTGCCATTTTCATCCTCAAAAGAGAAAAGGGGAAAGTGTCATCAGCTCACCTGCAGCATGTAACTTATGTTAGAAAAGGCAAGCACTATGCAGATAGGAAGTCTGTCCCATGTAATGCATCTGCACAAAGTAAGAACTCCTTTTCTTTTTTGGAAAAATGATTTTTCAGTGTAACTCATCACTTGAGTTTTCCAAACATACTTTCAATTATAGGGGGGAAAACATATTTGTATCTCTACTATGGATATCGTCATTTGAAAGCTTTCATGTTTGAATGAGGAAGGAATGACATTCATAGAGTCAACCTGTTTAGATTATCTTTCCAACTTTTTACATTAAATATACTGAGAGTCCATCCATCCTCTGGCCCAAGATAAAATCAATCTCTCTCCTGAGGTTCCATCCATTTGTCTTAGAGCATGTTTGGCCCTCCATTCTACTCCAAGTTTATCTCTTTCTACTGAAGTGTAAGGTCTTTACCTTATCTTCGTAGTGTTTGTTTATTGAATAAATGCATGGACTTTTGTAAGTAGATAAAGCATTACATCAACATCTTTAAATAAGGTGTATGTTATACTGTTTCATTCAACATGCATAGAGCTAAAGACATCCAGACTGGGTCTGACTTTTTATTGCAATGGCCTAATAAATTCATAGTTTCAAATATAGTGCAACATAGTGCATTTTTCATTAGATAATGCAAATGAGGTGAACAGAGAAATGATCACACTTCAGCTTACGGAGGGGAGAGATGCTCACTTCACAAGCACCTCCACCAGCAGATTGCTGAACATTCTCTGAGTTTATTTTATAGTGTGCGTAGGCCCACTTTGCTGGAGGAAGGCAACTGAGCCAAGCTTTGCCAGAAATCTGGAATAAGGCTTATATTGGTACCACAGAGGGAAGCTTTCTTTTAGGGCATCCTGTAGATCTGTTTTGGCTATTTTTCAAGACTGCATTTATGCCTGGGTCAATAACAGGAAAAAATCTGTTATTAATTACTATAATTTGAAAGGAAGTTAAAATTGACCTCCAGCAATCTGTTTTGGCAGCATCAAGACTTTAGCTGCTCAAATCTTTGGAACTCGCCTTAGCGCAAATATTATCTGCTGACCAGAGTGGGAAGTTTTTCTTTAGAGATATATCCACCTCCATGTAATTGTTATGATCCAGGAAAGGTGGTGTAAAATATTTTTTTTTTCTTTCGTAAATGGAATCCTATTTTAGAATGTTTAATAAATGTTCCTCTGCAAAGGAATCAGCCTTATGGTATAGTAATAATTCACCCGAGTGTAAACTTGGATTTCCAAATATCAATTTTACCTGAAATGACATGCTTCTGTACTTGAAGATAAATAACAGTTTGGTTACAGACAGCGGAATTAAGTAATTTCAGGAAATGAATTACCATATTGACCTTGTGTGGACCTGGGATGACAGCTTGCCAAGATGGGGCTGTTGCCAAGTTCCTGTCTCATTTATGTAATTTGGACTGCACCTATTCTTCTGATTTATGACCAACTTGCTTTGGTAAAACAGATTGTTTGAGTTATATTTAATTGAATGTTCATTTCTTCTACTTCTCCTTTAAGTGTGGGTAACTTCAAAAATCCAAGGATCTACTAGAAGGTAGAGTTGAAAGGACACTTGTCCTTGAGCACTGACATAAGCTCAGAGATTGAAAAACCAAACAAATGATGCCCTGAGTGGAAGTTTGAAATAGATGGTTCCCAGCTTCTTTTCCTGCCATGTGGTGCTGATCTCATATATTCCAGAAGAAGTAGAAAACCTACCCATAATCAGAAATGGAAAACCCATCCATCCCCAGGTTTTGCATATTCATAGGAGCCCAGCATTCAAATCACTCTTAAAGCCACCATCTTCCCATAAGTGTGGGCAGGCACATGAAAATGCTTCGTGGGTGCACAGATATTTGAATCTGGGAGGCTGTCCCAGCCCAAGTTGCCAGACAGGTGGGCACGAGCAGAAACCTCTTTAAGGTAACATGATGTTCTCCTTGTAATCCTGCCCTACCCTAAATTACCTCAGTATTCTGTGTGATCCTCTATAACGGCATTTCTCATGGGCTGCCTTGGATTAGAGCTATCTGTGTATATGTCTGTCTACCCCTTTCTCAACCAACCTTTACACTTTCACACAGTGGGAGCCAGGTCTCACACATGTTTTTTATTCCTCACAGATTCTAGGGTTGTTCACCCTGAGTAAGTGCTCTATAAAGGTCTAACTATATTTAATTTTTTCTTCAACTTTCTTAAAAACTGTTTGAAATATATTGTCATTATAATTAAAAATTTTAAGACAATGTGGGAAGAACACAGATTTAATTTTGGTCCATAGTGATCTATTCCATACTTTAACTGCACAATAGCCTATGACAGCAGAGATTATGTTTCTCTTGTTTTTATATTCTCCAGCATGATGCACAGTTTCTGGCACATGATAGTTACTCAAGGTATATTAGTTAAATAAACAAAGGAATTTAGATGTGCCACATGCCAGACATTGTGCTATGGGAGTAAACCAAAACGCACTCTACACTTTAAATGGACAAATTACATGGTATGTGAACTTTATATCAATAAAGCTATTACAAAAAGAAACAAAAACAAGGGAACAACCAGCCAAAAAAATAATCAATATCTACATGGTAGTGAATAAAATGAGAATTTTCCCACTAAGTTTAACAAGAAGTTGTTCACTTAGTCATCTTGGAAAGAACAGTTTTGGGGGTAAAAAGCAGATTTGGGATGTTGGTAAGCAAAAAAAGGTAAAAACTGAGGCCAAGTGTTGATCATTCTTTTAAAATCTTGGCTCTGAAAGGAAACAAATGATGGCAGCTGAAATGGATATAAAATATAAACATCTTTTTTGAGATAGAAGAAACTGAGTGGTTTTAATACCAACAAAAAAAGCTAAAGCTCCAAAGATTAATAGTAATTGGTAGAGAAACGTCCCAGGAGTGGAACAAGATGGCTTGAAGGAGAGAGGGATGAGCTTAGACAGAGGAAAGACTCTGCTTCCAGTGAAGCCAGCAAGAGAGGGGAAAAAGAAAGCATCAATAATGTAGGAACTTTTCTTTTTTTTTCTTTTCTTTCTTTTCTTTTCTTTTCCCTTCCCTCCCCTACCCTCTCCTCTTTTTTTTTTTTTTTTTTTTCCTGAAGGAATTAAGAGTAGGAGCATTTCAAATTTTTTTTTTCAACGTTTATTTATTTTTGGGACAGAGAGAGACAGAGCATGAACGGGGGAGGGGCAGAGAGAGAGGGAGACACAGAATCGGAAACAGGCTCCAGGCTCTGAGCCATCAGCCCAGAGCCTGACGCGGGGCTCGAACTCCCGGACCGCGAGATCGTGACCTGGCTGAAGTCGGACGCTTAACCGACTGCGCCACCCAGGCGCCCCAAGAGTAGGAGCATTTCAGAATGACAACACTGGGCTCAGGAGAGATTGGACCACGAGTGGATACAAGTCTGTATGAATGGGCAGATGTCTCCAGTGGTGCTTCACAGTCCAGGAATAGAATCAAAGGATTCTGATATTTAGGTGAGTCCAATGTTGGAGTTTCACAGGACAGGAGGGATGGTGGAAAAGGGACCAGAAAATTGAAGGATCTCTGGAGAATAATAGGTAGAATGCCTGGAAAGGGAAAAGAGAAGTTGGAAAAGAGTTGATCAGGGTGTAAAATGGCATGGTTAGGGGATTAGAGGAAAAATCAGTTTAAAGGATAGGTGTGTGGGTAGTAAGAATATAAGAAAACCATAATAATAGGAGATTTTAGTCAATAGATAAGGTATCATATTTAGAAGACAAAAGAATTTTTGTAAATAATATCCAGAGTAATGATGAAAGTAGGCTGCTAAGTAGGACAGAAGGTCATTGGAATTCCAGAAATTGAAATACCATATATCAGATTAGTGGATGGATGTTATCCTAGGGCAATCATGCCATCCAGGAAGATTGAATAGAATGAAGGTGGAGAGAAATGTGGCAGTACAGGTGCCAGCATGCTCTGTGAATGTGTGAGACTAACTGAAAAAATCAGCAGATAACAGTGACAAGGATGGACAGAGTGGTCACGTGGCTTATGCCATCTGTGTATTTCATTTCCTCCTAATATTAGAAAAGTTATCCTTGTTGTTTTCTACTCTATAAACATAAATTTTATAACTGGTGGTGATAGCTATGGTTATAATGTAATTTATTGATCCCTTGCTGCATTTAAATTGTTTTTAATTCTTCACTATGCCATGGTAAATATAATGTAGTACTTTTTCTAATTGTGCACACATTGGCAAACAAATTTGAAGTCTGTCTTTGAATTCAAACAGTTGTTTTGCTTTTTAACAACTAGTCAAATTTGGTCAAGTCACTTTGTTGCCTGCTTAAATTAATTTAATTCCAACCATTCAGGAGCTAAGCCCTCCCCCAGTTATAGTTTCAGATCCCCAGTTCACCAACAGAAAGTTGTAGATAGATAGGTGGATGAATCCTTAGTACTTAAAAGGCACAATTAGTTATTTTTCTGGTTTCCAAATTGAGAAGAAAATTTTCTGACTTTCTTCTGACCAGGGAATCTGTCAGATCTGATCTGTGAAGTAATCCAAACTATAAATTAGAACTTCAGGCACAAGTACGTGATAGCTATTTGGAGCAATGTATGATTAATGATTATGTCTTGATGAGAAATATGAAGTAAATTTTTGGGTTACTTGCTGGAAAATCAGAATTGGTTCTGTATTTTTAAGAGAGGTGTGTTAGTCCAGAAATCCCAGTAAATCAATGGAAAGCTAGGCTTTAAGGAAGGAGGCAGAAAGTGGTGAGAGAAGGAGAAATTTATGGCAGAAGGTAGACTGCTGAGATTACCAGGGAGAAATTCTCAACCTGAAGTCAGGAGGACGTCCTTGGTGGTTTCATACTGGGAAAGAAGAGGGAAAAGGAGAGAGGGTCAGCACAAGGTTAGCATATTCCAGGAATAGAAACTGGATATTACTATATAAAAAAGGGCCTAGCCCTTATTGAGGGCCTGCTGTATGTCAGACGTGTTAATAAATCACTTTGTTTTATTCTCACAATGACTATGTAGTAGAGGTACTCTCATCAATTAGCATTAGGCTTGGCTGCCTGTAAGAGAAAGCTAAAAACAATGCTGACTTAATCAAATGGGGCTTATTCTCTCAGTTAAAGTAGTGTGAATGAGTCAGTCCAGGGCAGATGTAGCAACTTCATGGTATCACAACTAATTCAGGCACCAGTTTTTCTTCTCCAATATTCTTAGAGTGTGACTTCATTTTTAAGATTCCAAGATGACTGTTTCAGCTCCAGCCATCACATCTGAGTTCCAAGCATCAGAAAGAAGGGATGTAAAAGGTTTTTTCTCCAACTATCCCTGCTTTTAAGAAGTCTTCGCAGAATGTAATTTGGTGTAGCCACTATGGAAAACAGTATGGAGGTTCCTTAAAAAATTAAAAGTAGAACTACCATATAATCCAGCAATCACAATTCTGGATATATAGCTGAAAGAAATGAAATCACTGTCTCAAGGAGGTATCTGGGAGGTGGGGGGGCAGGTAAAATGGGTGAAGAGAGTCAAAAGGTACAAACTTCTAGTTATAAAATAAATAAGTCATGGGGATGTGATGTACAGCATGGTGACTATAGTCAATAATATTGTATTATATATTTGAAAGCTGCTAAGATAGTAGACCTTAAAAGTTCTCATTATAAGAAAAAAGATTTTGTATGGTGACATATGTTAACTAGACTTATTGTGGTGATTTTTTTTAATAACATATACAAATACTGAATCATTTGGTTGTATACCTGAAATTAATATAATGTTGAATGCTAATCGTACCTCAACCAAAAAAAAAAAAAAAAAAGAGAGAGAGAGTGACATGTACATTCTTGTGTTCATTGCAGCATTAGTCACAATAGCCAAAACAGAAACAGTCTAGGTGTATATCCATGGGTGAATGGTAAAAAATATATATATATAGGGGCACCTGGATGGCTCACTTGGTTGGGTGGCCAACTTCAGCTCAGGTCATGATCTCACAGCTCATGAATTCGAGCCCTGCATCGGGCTCTGTGTTGATAGCTCAGAGCCTGGATCCTGCTTTGGATTCTGTGTTTCTCTGTGTCTCTCCCCTCCCTTGCTCACACTCTGTCTCTGTCTCTCAAAAATAAATAAATATTAAAAAACATATATATGTATATATATAAAATCATACAAATGCCACATTTGTGTGTGCATATACACATGCACATAGAAAAATATTATCCAGTCATTAGAAAAGGTATTGCGGCGTTATTCACAATAGCCAAGACATGGAAACTGCCTGTGTCCATCCATGGACAAATGTGTTAAAAGAGGAAACCCTACTACATACAACATCATGGATGAAACTTGAAGGCATTATACTAAGTAAAATAAGTCAGACAAAGAATGACAAATAGATACAATATCACTTGTATGTGGAATCTATAAATTCCAAATCCATTGAAACAGAGATAGAATTGGTGGTTGCCAGAGGTGAGGAGTAGAGGCTGGGGGGGAAAGGGATGCTGGTCAAAAGGCACAAACTCCCAGTTATCAGAGGATGGAAAGCATGGTGAATATAGTTAACAATACCGTGTTCTATTGAAAGTTGCTAGAGTAGATCTTAATTGTTCTTACCATAAATTCAAAAAAGGGTAAGTGATGAATGTGTTAACTAATATATTTTTTAGTGCTTATTTTTTTTATTTTGAGAGAGAGAGAGCAAGTGAGCAGGGGAGGTGCAGACAGAGAGAATCCCAAGCAGGCTCTGTACACAGAGACTGATGAGGGGCTCAAACCTATGAACGGTGAGATATGACCTGAGCCAAAACCAAGAGTTGGGTGCTTAACTGACTGAGCCACCCAGGCATGTTTGTATTAACTAATCTTATTACAGTAATTATTTTGCAATAGATACTTGCATCAAATCATCAGATCGTACACCTTAAACTTCTACAATGTAATATGACCATTAGATATTGATAAAGCTGGACAAAAAGAAATCTTCCCAGAAGACTCCAATTTTCCCTTACATCTTATGTTTAAGCACTCATATATAAAGCCACACCCAGCTGCAAGGGAAATTTGTCATAAATTCACTAAAGTACAATATTTCCCCAAATAAAAAACAGGGTTCTGACAGAAGAATGAAAGAGAAAACAAATATTGGGTAGCTAAATAGCATTGAGACTTCATTCTCAGTGCATTGGCCAAAGTCATGTGGCTAACAAATGGAGATATCAGGATTAGGACAGAGGCCTGTCTGGTTTCAGGCCAAGTCTCTTTTCATGATGTGGTAACAACTCTCAACAGAAGATAGCTTTCTCATAAAATGGACTTTTTTGGTCCACGAACCAAAAAAATCAGGGTTCAAAGGGGTTGTGCCATGAGACCAAGAGGTTGTTATCTGGGCCTTATCTCCTTAAATAAATAAAGTTAGATCCTGGCCTGCATATCATTTTTCATCTTCAAAATAGTCTTGCTTTTTAGTCTTTGACTGAACAATTCCACTTGTAGAAATTTCACGTATGGGAATAATTAAAATGGATGCAAAGATTTATGTACTAGGATGTTCACTGAAGCTTTATTTATAATAGTGGAAAATTAAAAACAACCAAAATACCTAACAAAGGAAATTGGTTAAATTATAGAATACTGGAATATCCATATGGTAGAACACATTGCAAACATTAGAAATCACATTCTTCAAGAATATTTAAGGACATGCATGATAAAGCTCATAAGTTATGTTAAAAAGATTAAAAATAGTAATCCCTATGATCTCAGTTTTGTAATATATGTGTATAGAGGCATAACATTAAGAAACCTGGAGGAATAAGCACCAAATTGTTAACAGTGGTTCTTTTGTAGATGATGCGATTATTATTTTACTTTTTATTTATGCTTTTCTGAATTTTCCAAATTTCTATAATGAATATGTATTACTTTTATAATCAGAAAAAAAAACCTTCACAAGTGTCAATTGAAAATATGCTTCCTCCTTAGGAAAACAGTTTTGTTATTCTCAAGATGACTGGCTTAGATGTTTAGCACTGTCAAAGTGCTAGCATGAAGAAGGTTATGGCAGATTGACTTCAATAAATATTTATTGAGCGCCAGTCTTGTGTAAGCCACCATTCTGGGAGTTGGGGGAGTAGCCCGGGGGGAGGATCTGAGCTACAAAGATGAACAAGCCATGGTCTCTGCCCCCAGAGAGGTCTTTCTCTGAGAACTGTTGTTGGCATGTAGCGGCCATTGCAAAGGGCGTCAGGCCCTTGTGGGGTGACAGCTGAGGCAGAAAGGCCATGATCTAAGACTGTGTCTAAAAATGCAATAAACATGTAATGTAGTTGTTAAAAATGCACATTTCTCATTTGTCTACGTGTCAGGTGTAGCACATGCAGACTGAAGTCAGCCTGGGCTATTCATCAGGAAAGCAACCCACTTGGTCTCCCCACTGGGGTCATAGAATCCCTATTGTGAGAGCCAGCCCTCCCAAGTAAGATAGTCATCTTGATTCCAGACAACAATAGCAGCAATTGATGACTGAACCCACTAGGGGAATGAGGATTCTATACAGTTTCTGTATAGCTAGTCAAGCGTCATTGTACAACAAATGGACTGCTCTGTGTTCCAATCCATATACTACCATTTATCAGGATTTTGGTTGCCCCCCACCCCAAATCCAGTTTCTTCTTACCTTGAACTGGTAGGAATGCTGAGCCTAGTTTGAGTATGAGAACAATTTCTTTTAGCATCCAACCCATGTTTCTCCAGTTTGAGCCCCCCAGATTTGTTTTTCTGTAGGTCTCACAATTCTGCTTTTGACTCTGGGAGGCATGGTCCTTAACCAGCTGGAGGAAATCCTCATCCTTTGCCCCTGCTCTTACTCCAAGTTCACCTTAAGGACCAAATCTTTAATGAACATTCTCAAGGAGGCTTTGCCTTCCCCACCTACTCTTCATATCCCTGCCATCAGTGATTATGGCCTGGGAACTTATATCTCTGTTTGGTCCTGAGCTGGCTCTTTCTCTCTGAGTATTCTCTAGGCTTCCCCCCCCCCCCCAGCTTTTGTGTTTTTATGTTATGTTTTGGTAATGGGAAGGGTTTAAAATGCTTGTACCTTTGAGTGGATAGGGAGAAGGGTTATTCATCTTATAGACCTCTGTCCCACATTGTGTCTGGTTTCAGCAGGGGTGGGGGGATGGAGGCGAGTGAGGAAAAGGAGGTGGTGAGGCGAGTGGTTAACCTTATCGCTTCCAATGTCAAGGGAATGACATATTGACATGCATTTCCTTTGTTAAGATTTTTTTTTTTTTTTAGGTGAGATCTGGTTTCCGGAAACATTGCACCTGGTCAAGCACACCTGTCTTTTAAAATTATCCTTTAAAACAATTTGGCCAACTCACTACCCTGTTCAATACATTTTTCCTCTAAAAATAAATCGAGAACTCTTTGAACCCTTTCCTTCCATTCTTTCTTCCAGGAAATTAGACCATATGTTTTCTTGGCTTGGAGTAGCTATCCTTGAGTTCCCTTTCGCAACAGATGAGCAGCCTCTAACTTTGCTTGAAGTGCAGGAAAGGTCCAGGCATTTGCAGGAGGCCAAGGGGCAGGGACGCAATATGGTGAGAATTGACGTGCAAATGTCACACGTGCTCCTGTGAACGTTCAGTATATGGCCCTGGTTTACTGCATCTCAGAGCTTTGTGATCTACACTCAGAAGTTGCAAGAGCAGGGCATCATCCTTACAGGATGCTCATTTGCAGCGAATGCTACCAACTACGGGGGTATTTAAATGAGTGTCCTGGTTATCCTCAGACACTTTTTTCATCTATTCCATGGGGAAAATACATTCCAGGGATGTCGTCATGGTCCACGTAGTGGCACTTAGGAGGCACTGCTGTAGTGAAACAAACAGGGGCTTTCTCTAAGTCAAGTGGAAGGCAAAGGGGTTTTATTTTTAAAGTAAAACTCTGTTTTTAAACTATTAAGTATTGCAAATTTGACATCCAAGGAAATAAATGTTTTATTGTTTTGTGACTGAGATCTGCTATTTTCTTGTGCTACAGTGAAAGCTCACTGTGAGCAGCCCTCGGGATCCCCAGTGGTGGAGCAGACATAGTTTGGGCTTCCAGGTCGTTAGGCCTCAATCTTACTCTTTCTTCCACCTCTTAGGAGCTGTGGGTTCTTGGACAAGCTAAATCAACTTCATATCTCAGTTTCTTCCTCTGTAAAATGTGTTTTCATCATTTCATCTTTTTACCCTGGGCGCCAGGGCTGTGTTATCCCAAACTGTGTATCCCCAGGCTTCCTGCTTCAGCAGCCTCCGGCAGCCCAAGAATTCCTAGTGAGGGCTGCACCCCCACACCCAGGGCTCTGGGCAGCCACCACCTGGGCTATATGCCCTCAGGTGGGCAAATAATCTTCCTGCCAATTAACTACACCATTGTGGCTGGTAGTTAGGTGGGTCTTTATTCGAACAGGTAAAATGTAGTCTTGATAGCTCAGGGATTCTAAATAAACCAGCTTTTTGTATTTGATTATAGTCATTTTGCATTGTCCTTTATGCCTGGGTAAAGGATAAAGAGCATTCAAGTTTCTTGGAATGTGTTCTAAATCAGAGGGGGAAGGAAATGGGAGAGGGGGGCCCTCAGGAGGAAATGTTCCAAGTTAATTTGGGTGGAAAAGGCAGCACATGGCATCCCGGAGTACCATGTGGCTCCAATCAGAGCATGGTGGCTGTTAGCACTTTGTTTTTTTAAACTGAGTTGCCTTTCTGTTTGTGTGGGTAACGTTTGGCATGACACTGTTCCAAAGCATTTGTTTGAGACATTTCAAACATAGCAATTTAATGAGTGGCAATAAAAATATCTTTATTCAAGCAATGTCTTTGGTTATTCATATAGTATATATATGTATTCATATTTTGTGGCTTTCTGGATGTGAAACAGTTTGAGTTCCGAGTGTAATTGCAGGAACATGCACCATAGGGAAGTCGCTAGGAGCTAAGAAAAAAAGACCAGGGCTGCTGTTGTAACACTGTTGCAGATGGTTAATGTCTTAAAAAGCACACCCCTTTGTAGACGAAGGATGCATTTGTGAAGCTCCCCAGTCCATCAACTTACTTGTAGGTTTCCTCATCAGGCAATGGTGGAGGTATGTATTTTTCTCCTAGCACATCGATTCAACTTGTGTTATACTTCATACTGTAGATGGATTACTTTGATAGGCGATTTTTAAAATGTCATGTTAAGTGAAGGACGATGATGTGTTTTTAATTCTAAAAGACTAAGGTTGAATTTTTGGAAAACTGTCATATGTGGACAGGGACTACACTTAGAATTGTGCCATCACTACAGAGACCAATATTTATTATTCCCACTTATACCATTGTCACTCAGCCCCAGACATGTATCATGTGGTTAGATAATGCTGGAGGCATAGATCACTGAATAAAATGGAGGTTAAAGTACTTAATCCTTAGTTTTTAAGTATGTCTAAGGGTTTGGAGGTATCTAGGACATATCCAGGCAATCCATCGGGGATTTTTCTAGACATCTCTTGAATAACCCTCATATGTCCATGATTGGAGGACAGAGATGATTTGCCTGGTGGCCTGATTTCACAGAATTTGGAGGACTGAGGATTGACCCTTCTCAATCTCAGGATAGGCCCTGCAGAACATGTGTGTAGGATTTGTCCCATGTCTGGGGGTGGAGTGAATTCCTGTGCCTTAGTTGGGCCAAAAGATTGCCCGTCCCAAGATTTTGGGACTGAGACTGGGGAAATGAACTCCTTTGAGCAGTCCTCACTTCCAACCAAAGCAGTCTAGAAAAAAGCAGTGATGAAATACTTGGGCAGCATTTAAAAAATCTGTGTTTTACAATTATGGGTCCTGAAAGATACTAGGGGTCCTGAAAGATACTGGGGGTATCTATATCCAAATAAAGTTGGAAACTGCTATATACTAGGTTCTTTTTTGATATTCAAAATGAACACTAACATGTGAAAGCTCCTGAGAAATCAAATGCAATCAAGGAATCAGTTTTGTTTTGTTCAAGATGTCATTTCCCAAGCTTATTCGACCCTGGAATCCTTTATTTGTGTAACCATATATTAGAATCCTGTGGCATGTTCTTTGGAAACTATTGCACTTCGTATTTCACTTAAAGCCAGGAATAAGACAAGGATATTTTCTATCCTCTCTAGAACTTCTTCCTTATGCAGTAAGTTGGAGAAGGAGTTTGGCAGAAGGAGGTATAGCCACTGGAAAGGAGAAATTAAGTAATCATTATCTGCAGAAACCCCAAGATAATCAACTAGGAAAAAAAAATAGATATAATATGAAAATGATTACAAAGCAGTGAGATACAAAATAATCACCAAAGCCAAAATCTTCCTTGTGTACGAAAGTGACAATCAGGTAAAAAAAATATATATACATTTGGGAAAAGATTCTAACTCATAACAGCAACAAGAAAACCCAACTTCTGAAAGGTAGCCTTGCAAGAAATATGTGTGATTTACATGAAGAAGACAAGCAAATATTGCTGAGGGAACAGAAAGGCAAATGTGAATAAATGAAAAACCAAACCATGTTCCTGGTTAGAGACAATAAATGTTGTATAAAATATCACTTGTCCACAGATCTACTTACAGATTGAATTCAATCCTAATCAAATCCCCATGGGGTTTGAATTCTGAACTGAACTGGGAAAATCTCATAAATTATCAAATCCAATTGATTTTTTCTCTTAAATATTTTCTGTGTCTCTCCACATCATATCATCTCTTCTGCAACTCAGGCAACTGCGATTTCTGGGATTGCCTCCTAAAAGGTCCACCTTTTGACTACTGCCTCCTTTATTTTTTAACCAATA
Organism: Lynx canadensis; assembly: GCF_007474595.2. NCBI lineage: Eukaryota > Metazoa > Chordata > Mammalia > Carnivora > Felidae > Lynx > Lynx canadensis. Next base: position 30,685,264 of record NC_044309.1, on the reverse strand, counting down.
ACAGGAGAAATATCTGGTCTTACAGCTCCACTGCTTAAAATTCTTCCATAGCTTCTTACTGCTATTAAAATAGAAGCTCCCTTCTCATGGTGCTGTAACGTAGCCCTCTTTGTCTGACCTCACCAGTTGCATCTTGGCTCCTTTGCCTGACACATACCATGCTCCAGGGAAGGGGATTTTAGTTCACAGAATGCTAGTGTGTTTGCACCTCAAGCAAGGTCTTTGTTAGTCCTTCTGTTTGAATCTCTCTTTCTCTTCCTCTTCACCTGGTTAAGTCTTCCCTCTCTCTAAGCACAAGTTCAACATCATGTATTTCAAGGAAGATTTCAGTACACTCCTTTTGTTTAATTTTATGGCTGAATACTTCCTTCTGGAATGTATCACAATCCTAGTTAATGATGTTGTAATGGTGTAATTAACCATTTAATGACTGTACATCCTGCTAAAATATAAGGCTTAAGTGTGCAGAGACTCTTGTCTTACTCACCTATATATTATTTTGCTCATCACAATCCCTTATATTAGCAGGTACTCTAGTTTTGTGGAATGGTGAATGAAAATAAGGGGAAAAATTACTGCAGAGTAGCAGAGGAACTGCAGTAACAGGTAAACACAACAAAATTTTGAAGATTATAATATATTGCCTGTATTAGAACCAAAAGAAACATCACTGAAACAGAATATGAACCACAGAAACAAACCCTAGTATTGGGTAAATTAGGTATCTAATAGAGTTAACATATTACTAGGTAAAGTGAAATTTATTTAATATATGATGCTAAAATAGTTGGTTAACTCTGGATTAAATATATAGGACTCTACCTCCCAGATAACAAAATAAATTCTAAATGAGAGAAAACAGCATTTTCTAAATGTGTTAAAAAACAAACAAACACACTAACCAGTGGGCTATTAATATGGTTAACAAGAAAAAAAGTAGTTCTATGGCTACATAAGTTTGGGAGGTGTCAAACTGAATGAAATTAAACCGGTTTCCTTACTGCAAAAATTCTAAAAATGATGTTAATGTGTATTGTGAATTTACAAGCTGTATTATAATGCAGCATTTGGCATCATCATGTAGAACTATTTTTTTTAAGTTTATGTATTTATTTTGAGAGAGGGGAGGCAGAGAAAGGCAGAGAGAGATGGAGAAGAGAATCCCAGCATGGTTGTGGTCTTGAGCTCATGAAACATGAGATCATGACCTGAGTTAAAATCAAAATCAAGAGTTGGTCACTTAACTGACCGAGCCATCCAGATGCCCAGGCACCCTTATGTAGCATTATTTTAATTTTCAAATACAGCACCAATTAGGGAAATTTGGATTCCAAATTCTCAAAAACTAGAGTATAATTTCAAGGAATATTTTTATAATTTTAGTGGTAGGAAAGTCTTTCTGAACATAATATCAAAGGTAGAACTTCAAAATATATCATTAAGGGTCCTTTGATTATAAACATCAGGAAACCTCTCTGATTAATTGAGTATAGGAGACTGTAATTTTGTTTCCAAATGTTTTCTATCTCTCCTTTGGGAAAGTTAATACTTTTTTGCCTCTGTAACATCTGCCTTGGCCATGTGACTTGCTTTGACCAATGAAAAAGTGATGTGTACCACATCTAGGCAGAATATTTCAGAGGGATTTAACTATTTTCCCTGGCCCAGAGGTATGGACAAACATTTGAATTCTGTTAGCTAGGGTCCTAAGTGGCTCTGAGGAGCAGAACTTTCTTGCCAGCAGGAACTTGAGTGAGAAATGAACCGGGTGAGGTTTGTCGAAGTCTTTGTTACCTTGGCATAGCCCTGCTTACACTGACTGGTTCATTAAGGATAAAGATAGTCATTGAATTAACATCAGGAGCTCACAGAGTGGATGGTTGGGAACAAGCAAGCTTGGGGATGGTGGTTACCATAAGAACTTGGAGACTAGGATATCAATATTACAGGAATGATTTTGTAGCAGGAAGCAGTATGGTCAGGGCACTTCCCCTAGAGTTGGATGATTTCTAACCTTTTTCAGTTTCTTTGTTCCTCAGCTAAAAATTTTAATTTTAATTCACATATTTAAATTTAAATTTAAATCACATATCCACCGTCTGGCTAAGAGAGGTGAAGCTTCTAATTACAGTCCCACCTGACTCTATCCATTGGGAGAGGAGAAAGAAAATTGGACGGCTGCCAAGAAAAGGAAATGGATGCCAGGAAGTCAAGATATAAATATTTGCTAACCTAAAAACCAATAGATTTGACCATTAAAAAAATGAGTACATCAAGAAACACCTTTTGATACAATTTAAAGGGAAATTAAAAATTATTTAGCACCTGTGTGAGAGCCAAAGACTGATACCCTAAAAATATAAATATACAAATGAAAAGTAAAAGGAGACTCTTTCAATAGAAAGAGAACCATGCAAAGAAAAAATATAAACAAGAACTTCCAAAATATGAACTGTAAATAGCCAGAACATTTGAAAAAAGGAAGTTTAATTGACCAGTATTCAAAGAAATGTGAATTAAAGCAATGAGGTATTTTTAGCTGTCAAATTTTTCAGAATTAATTCTGTTCTGTTTTTTAGAGGAAACTTTTCCTGACTATAATCAGATTACAGACAGAACAGTATTTTTCTCACACTCTATGATGAAACATAGAGTTCGGAATCTATGTACGGAACATATATACAGAATCTATAGAGAGAACGAGTAATTTATACTATATATATAAGTGTATATTTATGTATATGGTATGTATATATATGGCATACATATATGATGTGAATAATAGTGCTTAGACTCTTTATTCCACTTTGATAAAATTAATCTGAGGAAATAGCCTTAGATTTAGGTGATTTATTCATAGAAATATTTCTGCATCATGTATAATAATGAAAAATCAGAAATAAAATTAATGGTCAATGATAGAGGATTTGTAAAATAAATTATGGTTTATCTGTATGCTGATGCAGCAATTAGAAATGATGTTTTAGGAAACTATTTATGACATGAAAGACTGTTTAAGTTATATCATTAATTATGTCAAAAAACTATGTGATAAAACAGGTACTATAAAATCCCAGCTAGATAGAAAATTGTTTACTCTGCTGATATAATAAAATGATAATGAATTTATTTTGGGACACGGACTTTGGATGAAGACATAAAAGTTTTTCTTTCTGTTTTTCCTTATTTCTCAGCTGTTCGATAATGGTAACTTTTGCCAATAAAGCAATGCCTAATAAATGTTAATAAAATGTATCACTTTTAGTACATTTGAAGAAGCTATATATTAACATAGTAAATTTTACTGTATAGTTTATTAATACAAATAATATTGCCCACAGGTTTGCTTTAACATGCACTCTCCAGTAATTAGGAATTGCAATCCACAAAAATATTTGTTATCCCTAGAAGATTTCTATGTGAAAATTGAATTTAACAGGGATATTTCAAGTGTTTGCATGAGCCTAATACCATCATATAAGGTGGTGTATGACTCCCTGGAGAAACCTACAGCAGAGAGAGAAGATCTACTATGCAGAGGAAGATCAGCCTTATGGAAAAGAAAAAAGTTGATACAAGTTTTACCTGGAGTAGTATACCAATGAAAACCTTTCATTGTTCACACTCACGGGCGGGCGGTTTCTCTATGTGAGGTTTATAATGAAAGATCTATAGTTCTAGAAATTTTATTTTCAGGTTCTCTCTTCCCCAGCAAACATTTTTTGCCCAATGTTTAAAAGAAAGATACTGTTTTTAAAAATGATCTGATACTAGTTTTTGGAAATTTCCTTCTCCTTTGAAGAATGCATATAGGCTTGTTTGTTTCTAGGAGTCCAGGAGACTTACTTCTCCATAGACTCAAGCTTATATTTATTTTATACCTCTGATTTTATAACTATATGACAATGGATGTTTCTTCAGAAATTTCCTGGTTTTGCTTGTTTTTAGGTCACTGCTCCAGTCATCACCAGTAAAGCAGATATATAAGCAAATGTGGCCCATATTCTACACTTAGTTATAATAATATGTTCATTGATATGTGTGCAAACACATGTATATCACACAAAAGTGAAATAAACAATACAAGGTTCCAGTTGATAAAGTGTTAAATAAATGACATATGCAATAGGGACTGTTAGCATTCTGAGGAAAGCAATCAAAAGAGACTTTAAAGACTATTGTTTGATAATATACAAATATAACTCAAATTTCTGTTATAAACAGAGCATAAGCTATATGGTAAATCTATATTTAGAAGTCTATTCTCAAAAATCACTGTTCTATGGCTGATTCCACAAGTGAGCTATATTGTCTAGGAGTAATTTACTTCAGGCAATAGATACATTCCTAAAAAGTCAGGTGAAAGTGTTATTTGATGAATTAAAATTATTTCCATAACATCAGTAATTTAGAATAATAACTCCAGGGATATTCTAGTAGTCATATGTAAACTTAAAAAAATGTCAATCTATTTTCATCATTAGAGAAAAATGAAAATACAGAACCACATGATTAAACTTGCACATTTCTCTTTCATCTTTATGGCTGAAGATTATAGAGGACCTGTCACTGATCTTTAGTTAAAGCCAACTCCCTCACTTGTCCACTAAAGCTTATCCTCTCTCAAACTAGGAAATTGGTCTAAGAATTGGTCTTCCTCCCCTGCATCATCATTTTCTCCTGTCCAGTGGATTATTCTTGTCAGCACACAAATATGTGACTATTTCTCTCATCTTAGAAAAAAACAAAACAAAACAAAAAAACAAACAAACCTTTCTTTAGAGACCACTTCCTTTATTGGACGACTCTGTTTCTCACCTTTTCTTTAAAAAAGAAACTGAGAGTTCCCCATACACACTCCAGTTTACCTCTACTCATTCTCTCTTGTACTGTCTTCATCAGGCTCTTGTACACACCACTTGGCCAAAGCTTCCATTATCAAGGTCACCAATGACCTGCATGTTGCTAATCCCAACAGCCAATTCTTGGTCATCATTTTACTGGACCAACAAGCAGCATTCGACACAGTTGTCGATACTCTTTTTCTTGATGTATTTTTTGACTTGACTTTAATCCTCTGCACTTTACTTTTTTCCCTTCCTTATTAGCCAGTTCTTAGACTCTTTCACTGGTTTCTCTTTAGGTGCAAACATTTCTAGGGTTAAACATTAAAGTATTTTCAGGCTCAGACCCCAGATCATTCTTTTCTCTACATGTGTATATTGGCTTTATAATCTCATTCAGTTTCATAGCTTTAAATACCATCTATTCACTGATCATTCCCAATTTATACCTTTGGCTGTAACCTCTACTGTGAACTCCAGACTCTGCATCTGGCTCTCTGTGTAGCATTCTACTTAGATGTCTGCTGTGTACATAAAACCAAACAAGTGAAAACCAAAGGTCTCACTACTTCCCTTCAAACCTGTTCTCCTCATAGTCTTAACATCCCATCCAATGGACACTACTTCCTTCCTGTTGCTCATCTTTAATTCTTCTCTTCCTCTCTTATTCCAAATCTTATCTGCAAGAAAATCTTACAGTTCTACTTTCACCATTGATCGTGGCTGTGACTGTTTTTCATCAGTTCTACTGTGATGGTCCAAGCCACCACTATCGCTTTTCTAAGAGCAATAGCTTCCTAACTGATATCCTTTATATCCCTCCTCTACTTCCACACCCCAACTACACTCAACACAGCAGCCAAAGTAATCAACAAATCCACTCATGCCACATCTCTGCTCAAGCTCCCCAATCTTTTTTGTTCACGCAGAGTAAAAGCCAAAGTGTTTGAAAGGCCCTGGAAGACTACATGCCCTGTCCCTCCTCCCTATTATCTCCTCAACTTCATCTCCTGCCTGTCTCCCTGCTGCTTGCCCCATTTCAACCACACCGGTTTCTTCTAACTCCTTTAACACAGTGATCAGACTCCTGGATCAGAGCCTTTGCACCGGCTTTCCCTCTGTCTGTAAAGTTCTTCCCTCACACATCAAAGTGGGTCATTCCCTCGCGTTCTTCTCTTTCTTCATGGGTCACATCCTCAGTGAGGCTTTCTTGGGCTATTTCAACTAAAATGACAAATTTCAGCCGAGGTTTTTTTTTTTTTTTTCTCTTCCATCTCACTTTTTTCTAAGTGTCAATACTTGACTATATTCTTCACAAAGTTAGACATGTTAGGCAGCTTGTTCTTTTCATCAAAACATTCCTTCACTTATATGTTTTAAATCCCTCAATGAGTTGAACATGGGATTTCAAAGATAAATAAGACACAATCCCTGCCTCCAAAAACTTTATAGTCTACCAAGAAAGAGTAACAAATAAATGCAGAGAAGCATGATCTCACTCCTCACACACTATCCTATCAGATCTTCACCTATCTTCTATTTCTAAAATAGAAGTTAATATGATTGTGAATAAATTGGTGTTATTTTTGTCATTTGAATCTTTTTTTTTTTTTTTTTTTTTTTTTTTTTTTTTTGGACAGAGAGAGACAGAGCATGAACAGGGGAGGGGCAGAGAGAGAGGGAGACACAGAATCGGAAACAGGCTCCAGGCTCTGAGCCATCAGCCCAGAGCCTGACGCGGGGCTCGAACTCACGGACCGCGAGATCGTGACCTGGCTGAAGTCGGACGCTTAACCGACTGCGCCACCCAGGCGCCACTCATTTGAATCTTTTTTGTGAGGAATTATCTTGTAAATATAATCATTCTCTAGTTAAATCATAGACTTTTTTTTTTAAATCTTTTTTAATCTTTATTTATTTTTGAGAGATAGAGAAAGAGACAGAGTGCGAGTGGAGGAGGAACAGAGAGAGAGGGAGACACAGAATCTGAAGCAGGCTCCAGGCTCTGAGCTGTCAGCACAGAGTCTGACACAGGGCTTGAACTCATGAACCATGAGATCATGACCTGAACTGAAGTCAGATGCTTAACCAACTGAGCCACCCAGACTCCACTCAATCATAGACTCTTATACTGGATGGGCCCTCAGATATGTCTCATAGAGTTATCTTACAGATCTGAGGAATTTGCTGCCCAGAAATAATGTCTTTAAAATAATAATAATAATAATACCAATTTTTAATTGAATATTATTATCTATATACTAAATATTATGCTAAGCATATTACATGTATTATCGCATGTAATATTTATAACAGCCTCATGAGTGGCATACTATTACTCTCTCTCTTTTATAGATGAAAGAAACCTGAAGCTCAGGGAGTAATTCACTCAAGGTCGCACAGGTGTAAGTGGTGGAGTCTCTGGTCAAACCAAGGCCTATCTTATTTATTAAGCCCAGGCTCTTAAAAACTGAACATGCTGCCCTTGCCCATAGAGTTTTGTAAGTAAGTGACATATTAGGAACTGAAGCCCTTTTTCCGATTTCCAGTCCAATGCTTTTTCCACAGAAAATTAGTATTTTTGTTTCCAAAATGAGTTCTACGGTGATTTTATTTTTTTGTATATTGACATTTATAGATTTAGTAAGTCCTACATGTAAACAACCATGCTAGTAAGTATACTATGGCCATCCTTTCTCATCCATTTTTTAATGTCTATTTATTTTTGAGAGAAAGAGAGACAGAGTGCGAGCAGGGGAGGGGCAGAGAGAGAGAGGGAGATGGAGAATCCGAAGCAGGCTCCAGGATCTGAGCTGTCAGCACAGCAGACAGGGTTCGAACCCATAAACTGTGAGATCAGGGCCTGAGCCAAAGTCAGACATAACTGACTGAGCCACCCAGTGTCCCTCTCACCCATTTTTTAATGATCTAAGAATAAGAGAGCAAATAGAGATGGTGTTGCATCTTTATAACAATGTAAATAGCTTCCTTTATTTATATGCCATTAAGCCAACAGTCTGAAAGACAGGAAGACATCTTAAACAGTTCAATAGTACAAGAGCAATGAAGTAGCTCTAATACATCAATGTATAGTGCACAGGACTGTTTACATGCAAACACATACTGTAAGCACGGAACTGTTTGCTATAGCCAGAGAAAATCATCATAGAAGTTTTCCTTTCCTTGCATCACTCAGAAAACCGTTTACTCTTCTTAATGACAGAACAATCTGTGTATTTTTGTCATCGCAGTAAGTAGCTCTAGAAAGCATTGTGATAACATCAATAGAAGCACAGTATGGTAATGTAAAATTAATGAGCAAGATGGCAATCTCATTTTTAGGCAAATCTTACTTTCTAACACAGTGCACTCTCTCAATGAGAGAGAACCTTGGGAACCAGAAAATGCGGGGATTGTGGTAAAGTGACCATCTGAAGAGGTGGGAGCAGCTAAGGAAGATGGTTGTGACTGATAGGCAGTGCACGACTGCACATAAGATACAAAGAACTGTACACTGAGAGAATATGCATTTCCTCTTTTTTATTTTTTCTATGTTTATTTTTGAGAGAGAGGGAGACAGAGTGGGACAGAGGATCCAAAGCAGGCTCTGTTCTGACAGCAGACAGAGCTGGATGTGGGACTTGAACTCACAAACCATTAGATCACAACCCGAGCTGAAGTTGGATGCGTAACCGACTGAGCCACCCAGATGCCCCTGCATTTGCTCTGTTTTGAATTTATTTGTTGATTCTCTCATAGTGGTCAGCAACATGATCAAAGCTTAACTGACTTGTATTTAGTAACATAAATAACTAAAGTAAGTAAACAAATATATAAATGGCCTCCTAAAGTGTTTCTGCTTTCCCAAAGTGGTGTATATTCAATGGCTAGTAACCAGCAAAATGCATAAAGATCTAACCTTGCTTCCCATAGTAATTATCAATTTCATCATTGAGCCTGAGATTCTGATTTCCTTTCCTAGTGTTGAGATCCAGATCTCTTAATAAATACTGAACTGCAATTTCAAGGAGAGGGGCTGTGGTGAGCTTTTAGACTCACTGTTCCAGAGGAGTTAATTTGCAGGAAATCAAAGGAGATTGGGAGGAATCTTTACAAAGCAAATGCTTGAAAAACAGTGTACAAACTGTGTGCTACCTCAAAATAATCCAGGAGGATTGATCTGATTGAAGCACATGGAGTAGTATGATGTGATATTCCATTTAGGTTTGGTGTGGTTTCAAACAAAACACTGTTCTGTAGGGTTTGTCTTAATTGCTACTTAATTTTCTTCTTTAAATTATGGCCTGTGGACCAATAAAGGAAGATGATGAAAACTGTTAGTGAATGTAGTAAAGTAGCTTTAAAATGCTTATGTTTTAAAAATTTTTATATGCCAACTATAGGAAATGGAAAACAAAGGTGTATGTGTAAATACAATAGAAAATTATTTGTAACATAACTGCCCAGAGAAAAGCACTCTTGATATTTTGGTATAGAAATCACCTAGTCATTTCACAAGGTATTTGCATTCATCATAGTACAGGGTTTTCTTCCTTCTTCACATGCTCAATCCCGTATGGGCACTCAGCCATATAGGTTATAAGTTATTACACAAAAAAAGAGATCTTTCATAAGGCTGAGAAAAATCAGTGACTCTTAGAACATTGTAGTTATGCTAAAAGATGGTCCACTTCATAATAGAAGCTTTTTTTTGTTACCTTGTAAATATTTTACCTAAGGCTCGATTGGAATGGGAAAGCCCAGCTGGAAGAAAGAACCTGGGGAATAGTGCCTTGTTTAAGTGACTCCCTAAGGGAATTGGGGGGGGGCGTGTAGTGGGGGAAGAGAGGGAGTCTTGGCTTGTGCTCACACTCCCTGCCCCTAGGAGTTCTTTGTAGGGACTTGTAGGTGGTGAAGGAAATAAACAATCTTGTGTACGTCATTCTCTAAATTCTACTGTGTGCTTGAGAAACTAATAATCAGAGCTCTCTCTTAACGGGTTGTACCTTTAATCCATCCACATGTTAAATGCCTAGTAAGGGAGTACCTATGTGCTGCTTACACAGTTAATTTGTTCATCGAAAAATACTCATGCCGTGCTTACTCCACGTGAGTCACTTGTAACTGACACACAGACTAGACCGGGCGTTTAACTGCTGTCAAGAGCTGGGCATGGAGTGAGAGAATGCAGGAATAGCAAAGCCAGCAGGAGCTATCACTGGCCAATAGAGATCATGCTCTCCACACACAGTCGTGTACTTATTTTTTCTTGATTCAGGACGATATCATGAACATTTTCTCTTGCCTTAAGCTCTTCATAGGCACCACTTTAAAGTAAGGCTGATTTTATTTATAGATGTTTCATAATTTATACAATCATAACCTAACTGTTGAACCATAGAGTTTTTCCTAGTTGTTTTTATGTTGTTTTATTATAACAAAGAATTCCTCATTAATAATCTTTTTGTTGATATCTTAGTCCACAAGAATCATTTTGAATGTAGAAATTGGATTGTTGGGCCAAATGAATGAACCACTCTTTTTGAACTTCTGATACACCTTGCCAGATTTCTTTCCTTAGAGGTTGTACCAAGACATATTCTTTGCAGCCATATTCAGAGTGACTAATGCCACACCAGGTGCTCTCCCCAGGGTCAAGCCACAGTCAGGGTTCTTCATATAAAGTAAGCATAGTCTCCTGGCATATCTACTGACAGAACTCATTCAGTTAACTCACACACAATGCCTATTCACTGGGATATATGGACATTGGTTCACCTCTCCCCCAGCAACCTTATGATTGCTCTAGATATGAATAAGTAAAGGTTACACCAATGACATGCCAGGTCATAGTGAATCCATGTCTTCATAGAAATCGCTAGAGCTTTCTGGTTAAAAAGAAATAAAACAACAAATTAAAAAAAATCTCTTTATCTGGGAATACCACTATTGAAAAATTCTAAATAACTAAAATGTAATTCATTTGATGTTACAGGTATACTAAACACGATTTAATTTTGGATGATTTAGAAAGTACATATTAAAGCATTCTCTTTTTCCCCATGCTTTAGACATGTTAGTCACTTGACCTGTAACGGCTTTCTTTTCATTTGACAAAATCTCACTCATTTTTCACAATCCAACTCTGTGTTTCCTCTTGAGGGAAGCAATCTGTAATCTCTTCTCCCCTCTTCAACTCTTTTTCTCTCACTGCTTCCCTGGCAGTGTTTGGGGCCACCTCCTTTGTGTCTTGCTATCACACCTAGAGCATGCGTCTGTTAAATATCTACCTCATGTGAAATGCTAGTTTAGATGTCTATTTCTCAGCCTAGATTGAGAATTTACTTAGTGCCATGTCTTGTCCATCTTTTTATTCCTAAAATTTACTGCAGTATCTGGCAGTTGTCAGATGCTTGGACAAATAACCAGTCTCCTACCCTGGATGCTAAAAGTGTCCAGGTGTGGCTGAATTGCTTCTGGAATGGCATCATTCACACTGTTGTTCCCAAAAATCAAGCAATATCATTGGTCTGGATGTCATTTGTGTCTTAAATGTATAGAAACATTTTGGCATTTTGAACATACCAGCTTTGATGCCAGATGGATGGTTCTTTACTCATCAAGCACAAGTAGCATCTAAAAAAATCTCTTTTCAAATTGGTATTATCACAGTGGATAAACTTCCATATCTTTGAGATGGGTACCTAGGAATTTCTCAGGGAACACCTACTTCTCTTATCAGTATGCCAGAGCCAAAAAACAGAAATGGTAAATCTTCCAAAGGTGGAATAAAACTCACATGAGCATTTGGTAGAGTTGATTGTGAAGATCTTGTTTCATTTATAGTTTATGTGTTTTCATGTGTCTTGTTTTGCCTAGACTTAAGTTGACATTTTAAACTTAGTGGTGGTATAAAAATTTTGCTGCAGAGAAGCTTGCTAATTGCACCTAAAAATGGTAGGATAGGAGTATACATATATAGCTACCCTGGTATAATTGTGAATGAATTTATCTAAGAAAACCTTGCTTTCACCCAGTCTACCTAAGAACTATACTTAAAAAACCAAGAACTGTGCACTCACCATTGATAGTAACTAATATTAATTATAATTATAATTAATTGCCACATCTCAACTCTATTTGTTTATGTATAGAAGTCTTTTGAAACCAAAATACTTGCCTCTCTCTAGGAATATTGACAGAACAAAATTTGTAGCTGTTTAAGAAAGAAGTCTATTATTAGCAAGAGTTGTTGCCAGGGAAGGTTTATTCATTCATTAATTTAGTTCACCAATGAAACTTTCAAATGCCTACTGTGTCTGAGATAGTATTTAATACTGTGATGTACAGAAAGTAATATTAGTTAGAGCTCCAGGAAGTAAACTACCGGAAAAGCTAAGAAATGTGCTAAAATCAAACAAACATGGTAATTATAATACTGTGAGCATGAGACACCATCATGTACTTAATGTAACAATTTTAGGAGATAAAGAGAAAGGGACTATTTCTGATTGAAACTGGGGAAGAAGCTTAGGAAACAAGGATAAATTTGGTTGGGTCTTTAAGAATGCACAGAATCTTGATAACGGGAGGTGGCAGCAAGGCTTCCATTCATTGAGATGGATTGTGGCCAAGTTAGAGTGAGTGAAATATCATGGTAGTCAGGGATCATGAGAGAAACTGGAGTAGGCAGAGAGTTTGTTGGAGAAAAGCAGTTAAAGATATTTTGGAGGGCTTTAACTAGGAGGCTTAAGATTTTGGACTCTGTTCGGTGGGAAAAGGGAAATAATTCATGGAGACTTTTTGAGTTGGAAATAAACACAAACAAATATTTTATAAAGATTAATCGGGTATCAGTGTACACTATGGCTAAGAATTCAAAGAGACTGGAAGGCAATTGCAGTATCCTAAGAGTGAGATAAACAGTCTGGTGGGATAATGAGTGAAAATGAAATCTGATGTAGAGTTTTATATGAGGCTCCCAAGTACAATGAAAAGATATTTCCCTTTCTTCTGGTGAGAAGGGGAACTGAATCTGGTTAAATATGCAAGAAGTTTGGGGATGGTGAGGGCAAGTTGGAGAGTTTAGTTTTTTTAGGGAGTGGGAGGAAACCTACCAAAGCTGACTCTCTGCTTCTGAGGCAGGGAGTGGTCCGTAGACTCAGAGGCAGAGTCCAGCCCCTGTTCTGAAGACAGAACAGCCAGCTGGGGACCGAGGAGAGGCTGTGAGGCCACCTTCCCCCTTGCTTTCCTCCCCCATATTTTCTCTTTTCTCCTCCTTGTTAATGTTCATTTTGAATAAAAAAAAATTGTTCCAACCCACTCTAAGAGTCTTTACCTGCTGGTAAAAAACAAACAAATAAACAAACAACGCTACAGAAGTTTTGGTTCCAGTGTCATCCCAGATTCAGCTCAAAGACATCAGTTGCATCAACCTAATTTTGCGGCTATATGGCTCTGGGGGTGAGGGGAATGGACAGTAGGGGAGATCCAACAATGTTATGTAGGAGATCAATAGAGCTTAGCAACTAATTCAAGATGGAGGGAAAAGGGAAATAAGGCACATGGTGATCCCATGATTTTGAGTCTGGGAGACAAGAAAAAATTTTAAGAGAAGAAACTGGTTTGGAGAAAAGAGTAATAAATTATACAATATCACTGTTGATGGGACCTTAGTTAAAGCTTATTTAGTCCAACCTTACTTCTAGTGTTCAGGTCCACTCTATATCATCTTGCCAAGAGAACATTCAACACAAGGATAGATATCTCCAATAACAGGGAACATTCTATCTCCTAAACAGTATATTCTACATTTGGAGATTTGTTTCAGAGTTCTTGAGTTCATGGTGAAGAGAGGCTGTTCAGATTATTGGAAATGTAAGATTTTAAGTTAGTAGAGATTAGAGTTAGAGATAAAGATTTGATGTCAAGGAAATGAGGTAACATTGTGACAAGTAGTTAGTCTGTGGTGGATGGAGAGAAGAGGTGGAGAGAGACCTATGGGTGGCCTTTGGAAGAAAGAAGGATGGAAAAGGAACTTCAAAGGGGAAAGAGACAAAAGAAATAAAAATTAATTACTGTATATAAAGTACAGTGTCATGGAAGTCAGGAAAAAAGAGTTTCGAAAGAGGGCAAATAATGTCAAATCCTGCAGAGGATGAGTAGAAAGAACAAGACCAGAAAACTCCTGGATTCATCTGGATCAGATCTTCAGAGTATAACTTGGTCATCTTGTTAGAAGTCATTTCCTAGAACAGAACACACAACTATGTTTCAATATAAGGATTAGATTATATTCCCAATCCAAATATAAACACAAATTCCCAAATCAAATTATAACTAAATAGCTTATTCTTTTCAAGTGGTTGGAAATTCATGCATGTACCAGATTCAATACACGTGTAGCTTCTTTCTTGGCTAAGATGAACATTTGAAATATTAAAATCAAGGAACCCTGGGATAAAAGTATGTGGTATTCAATAAGGACAATACTGAGGGTTTGAGGATACTGTGTATGTTTTTATATGAATGTTTTCCCAAGTAGTTTTACACTGTTTTAGTGGACTCCATAGTGAAGTGGTTTGAGTTATGAATGTACTTTTTGCGAGAGACGGTTCAAGTCTGTCATAGGTCATCAGTGTAAGGCCTTTGATGATTTCATTTTAATCTATACTGAAAATTTCTCTATATCACAGAATCACTGACCATGAAATTTGGCAGAAGTGACAATTTTGTTCACTGCAGGGCTAGCTTTAACAGGATACAGGATATTACAGATCAGATGTAAAGTGTTTTATCGCTGCTGTCTGAGAAAGCTCTGTGATACCTGAGGTTATTTCCTACAACCTGTTACCTAACCTATAAATCTGATAATCATGGCTAAACCATTTACCTTGTATTATATGGATAAAAATGCTGTTGACTACTGGCCCACTATAGGAGATATAATCTGAGGGGTTCATAAAATGATCCTTCAGGGAAAAAAAAGTTCACCTCATTAACCTAGGTGTGAAGCCTCAAAATTCACACATTATTCACATTTTGGGGGAGGTCAAGTTAAGGTATTGACTCATGAATGTGTTGATACGATTAGTTAACTTGACACACAACATTTCCTTCCATGAGTGGGATGTAGTGATATTTTGACGGAAAGAAAGTCTGGGAAAGGTCCAGGGTTTGGGATGTTGTCTGGAAGGGCAGGTTGTGAGCACCATGGTGAGGGTATGGGGGAACCAGAAGAGAGAGAAGACACTGGGCTCCTGGAGAAAGGCTGAATGTTGAAAGCCAGGAATATGCAGGCAAGAGATTAGGGCAGCACAGGCATGCTATTTCAATCAACATACATATCCACTCATTCATTTTCCTCCTTCACTTTACTGAATAGGTGTACCTCTAGTGCTAAGAAGGGTTACTAGGAATGGGTTTTCCTGAACTTACAGAGGACAACACTGGGGCCAAGCTGTGGGAGAAGCCAGAGCGGGATTCAAATACAATCACTAACATCTTCAAGTTGCAAAATTTGGGAATTTTGCTAATGTTCTTTGGTTTCTTCTATCTGTTAAATTGCATATCTTCCTCAGAATGTTGTCACATAGCTAAATCCAATGGTAGCTATTAAATACAACCATCCCATGTAAAGCTTGATGCTGATCAGTGTTCTTTTCCTTTCCTTTTGGCCCCCAAAGCCTTACCTACTACTAAAGAGCAGCCAGTGAGGAGGCTGAGGGAGAGTAGCAGGTCACTTTTTTCACCGCTGTTCCCATCAAAAAGCCTCTCCTTGGCTGCCTGGTCTGTGTGTCTCTTGAAGTTCCAGCCCCATGTGACAGGGGCTTCCTTTGCCACAGGCAAGGTGGGCTTCATGGGTGTGTGAGCTGACTAGTTACCTAGGACCCCATGTTGACAGGAGCCCTGGGCTGGGTTTCATCTTCCACTGTGGTTACCTGGAAATTGTTAGTACTTTTGAAATAGGGGCTTAGTGTTTCATGTCAGTTTGTATCCCACATATTATGTTCTGGCCAGAGGACATTCACTTGGGGGCATAGTCCTGTCCTCTGTATATGTATGGGCACTTTTTGACTTCATGTTCCAACAATATGAACCCCTCAGAGGTGATGACTAGACTAACTACCTTTTGTGGTGAAAACAAGGGAGGAGGATGAGAAACACTCTTGGGAAATCCTTTTTCTGGTATGAAAGAATAAAAAAAAAGAAATGAAAAAGAAACATACTTTCTATTAAGATTTACTTGGTCAGTGAAAGCACTCTGCAAAGTCAGGATGCATATTTAGGTATATTCCTTCTCTACTTCTTTATATTCCATATTTGTAGCCTAAAAATTACATATTCACATATCCTTAAACACAAACCAAATAATACAGCTGCCAAAGGATGTAGATATTTTAGGACTCATTTGTTTCTCTTACATTTTGTTGATGTCTAAACACAGTCCTTTGAAGTGAAAATTCCCTCATCTAATTTAATTTATTCACATTTTTACATTGACTATTTGAGTGGCTTTTATGATGGGTGATGCTGAAGTTATTTCCAATTTCTAAAAGCAAAGACCAAGGCTCTGTAGAGTATTTTTACCGGAGACAAGACATGAGTGATTTCACTAAACTTGGCCATTTCTTTTGCCTTACCTGGGCCAGCCTCATAGAAAAGTGTTCCCTGACTCGTCTAACAAATACCGGAAATCACTGTGCTTTTGAAATCCTAACACTAGCCCCCGATTTGGGAGTCAAAGTGAAGCCAACGTGAAGTGAATGTTGTTGCTGAGAAGGGCCAGAGTTAAAACTAAGACTCGTGAACCAGTAAACACAGCTGACATGGTCATTGTGGCACTGAAAGCGATTGTGCTGTAAAATATAAAGAGATGCTTTGTCAGAGTCTCTTTACTTTCTGTCTAGAGAAGTTTCAAAGACCTTGAATAGCCAGAGAAAGGCATCAAGGTAAGTGTGAGCACAGGAGACTCCTCAGCTGGGCAGCTCTCCCTGCAGCTGGTGACATTGCTTCCCTGCAAAGACCCAGAGGAGGTGGTGCTTGAAGAAGAGAGAGAAATGGGGGTCTTCTGAGCAAGGCTTATCACCTGTGAAATGGAGCTCAGTGATGGAGGGAAAAAAAAGGAACAGATGAAAGATTTGATTTTGATTTTCCTCTAGATTTTTGACCAGACTAGAGATGGAAAAGCCACAATTACCATGTGAAAGCCTAGTCGCCAGATACTGTCTCCTCCTTTAAAGCAAAATAGCAAAGACGGCACCACGAACCTCTTCACCATAGTTCGAAAATTTTTGAGCATGTTGTCATAAGCCAGAGAAGTTTGGATAAGCATGTAACATTTTAATTAAATGACTTGATGGACAAGGTAAGGACCTTGCAGAGTATAAAGTGCCATTTAATTGCCTGGTATTATTATTATTAAGTAAAATCAATTAAACTTCTATTTGAGGCTTGTGTCTTTTCATGGGAACTATGCAAATTGTTCTTAGATATAGTGCTTAAATGGAGAATACATAGTTTTATCCAGGAAGGATAACAAATTGGAACCTACTGAGGACCAGGAAGTCAGGGTTACTACGGAATTCAGAAAAAAGTGATGGTTAAAGTCAATTCCCTGAAAACTAAAAAGCCTAACATTCCTTCTTAATTTTAAAAAGGAGGGGAAAGTTTTACATTGGAAGGCTGACAAACCAACAGGAGGCTATCAACTGGTTTGGAAAATGGAGAGCAAAGTTAGTTGGTGTTGCTAGGCAACAGACTTCTGAGCCGCGTTCTTCTTAAAGGACCAGCGCACTGTTTTGGTTTTACAAATACTAGCTATTTATTTACTTATTCATTGTGAATTAGAATGACTGTTCTCAGAATAAGACTGGCTCAGCCAGAAAGAGCACAAATGCAGGCAATTCAAATACGATTAGGAAGCCGAATGTTAATGTTAGGCATCCAATAAGGCATTTGCTGTGGAGGTGAAATAATGGCTACCTAATGCTACTCAGACAGAAAAAGCTTTATATGACCAAAATGATTCCTAATTAGAGCTTCAAGTCTAAGAGAATTATAGATGACCAATAAAAATTTACTGCAAAAAATAAAATGACTCACTGAAGACAAATGGCAGAGAGGCTGACAGCCAAGAAAGTGAAGAGTTGTCCTTTGGAAAAAGACCCCGGATGTGTGTTCAAGGGTCAAGTGCCACAGGAGACTGTCCCTCTTTAGGTCATCACTTCACAGACACACAAGGTTGGTCGCTGCCAGTTCTCAGGTGCTGGTTCCAAGCCCACAGTGGAGGGGCTGGAAGCCTGACGGTTTAGTAAACGGGTCTGACTGAGGACGTGGAATCTGTGGTCTTTGAGATGAAAGCTCTTCTGGGTCTCCCTCACAACAGAGCCACTTCATCAACTTTTCTGATGTGGAGTCAGACTTAAAGCTGGAGGGAGGGAAGAAAAACACTTCTGGCGCTTGAGAAAAGGGGAGGATTTGATTAATGTACAGCGAGGGAGTAAACCAGTTCTCAGGGAAAAGAATCTTTGATCAATGGTAGGAAGAAGAATCTTTCAAATCCCCCAGATTCCAGTCACTTTAAAAGGAACAAAAAGAAGCTGATTCAGAGCACAGCTGTTGTTATTAAAAACAAAACCAGAACAACAAGGCAAGGAAAAACTGTGAAATATCATCTCAAATGGCTTATCTGGAACTGCAGCAAATGAATAATGCTTCTCCTCAGAATTCATCTCAAAACTAGAGGGGCAATGTTTGGGCCTCTGTGTTGGAGTAAATACGTGCAGATCTTCTGGGAGAGCTGAGGGAGATTTTGTTGTTGGCCATCTTTTCCCTATAGAATAGTGCCTGTGTGTGCAGGATGGATACAGTCTAAAATAAGCAAGCCGACCTATCCAGTATCAGGAAGGAAAGGAACTTTGATCAACTGCCTACTGTGTGCAGGCCACTCTCACATGGATTATCTAATTTAAACAGTATTGTTTTTCCCTGAGAGTTTAAATTGTATGAAATTGCCAAGAGAAACATGGCTTCTGTGTGCTCATGTTAACAAATGATGGGCAGGTGCCTCAGAGAGTTGTGGTCATTTTGTCTCGGATGCTCGATGCCTGTCTCTCTTGAGTTCCTTTTGAACTCAAATGTCAGTGGTTCATGTCAGCTTTTCCTGGAGACATGTCATTTCCCTTAATTATTTTCTTTCTGTTTATCAGCCAAGTATTAACTTAAAGCTTCTGGATGCTTGACTTCTCTGTTCCAATCCTCTATGAAGTATTGTGCATACATATTTATTTTTAAAAACTATCTGTGGTTTCTCTTCAGAAGATACAAAAGTATAAATTCAGGAACTCAGATTCCTTCACCCTCAAGACCTGAGTGGCTCATCCACGCCTAGCTGCGAAAATGTCACCGACTGCTACTTCTCTCATTCTTTTTTCTTTCCTATTGCTTCAGGTATCTGGTTGATCCACTGTCGCTACTCTCAAAACTTTTAACGTGCTTTAAATTCGCCAGCAAAATTGCACAATATTTGTAAGGCCTGTTCTCTTTGTTGTTCGGAAGAAGGAAGTGTTTCTGCGTTATCCCATACCTGTCTGGTGAGATACAGCTGAGCCTTAAGCAGCAGAACTGTCACACTGGAGGGCTGCCTGTGATAAGGACTCTGCCACCAATACTTCTCTGTTGTCACGTACCCTGCTCCGTGTTCCATCTGTAGGGTATCTTAGGCTGGGCCCAAATACTGGAAGGGATGCAGCTGCAGTGACTCCTCAGATCACGGCTGCCGGTCCAAGCAAGCTGGAGGGTGTTGCCAAGAGGCACAAGGGCAGCGGCCTATTTGATTAGCACCTCCATGATCCATCTTGGGAGCCAGCTCCTCAGCCTGAGTTCAAGAGAAGTCATGGTTCCCAGAAGCGCTCTGACTCAATGCAGAGTGCACACTTCACGCGGAGCACTACAGCACTACCGCAGGGAGCTCTTGTGTAGGCCTTTAGGTCTGCTCCGCGGTCTATGCTGGTCAGCATGTCCCCAAGGACCCGTTGGTGGCCTTCATATGGTTTTCTACTCTGTTTCCTGGGGCATTGCCTGTCAGTGTCCTGCTGAGAGAGCATAAATCAGTGACAGCTCTCAGTTCTTTATCTCCAGTGAGGATCTCGGGCTGCAAAAAGGGGCCTCTGGTTCATAACCAAATGTATTGATCAGGGCCTGCTGGAGTCTAGACTAAATGCGTATGCTGAAATGGAGTTTGCCATTAAGTGTGGAGCTAAATAGTTCATTTTCTTCTGTGGGATGAAATAAAATCACTCAAAGAAGCATTTGGTATTGCAGATCACAGTAGCTGAAAAGCTATGGAGGAACAAAATTAAGTTTTTCAGAATTGATTGCGATATTTCTCATGATATTCTTTATCTTTTCACAAAATCAAACTTTTCAGTGGCTTCTAGTGAAACCTATTTTTACGTTTCCTTTTGATTAATGGAAAGGAGTCATTTTATTTTTCTTCACCATAATAAAAATCAAGCTGTCTTGCAGTGCCCTTCAAAATAGAAATCAAGAGATGATTTGAACAGAATATTAATAATGTTCTTTTAAACTTCTGTTTTTTATCTTATTTTAATAAACTAACTTTTCAGCTGATCTCTCTAGAGTGCAATGTACATTTTGTGAAAATATGAAACAGAAAAAAATTTACGACAACTTGATCATGACCTTTCATACATTCTTTCCTATTTACGGATAGCAGAGAGAAGTAAGGCTTCCACTCGTTTTTTTGTGTAGTGTGTGTGCTTGCAAAGTCCTGCCAGAATGTGTGATTAGGTGAATTTGGGCATCTCAGTCATTTTATTGTGGCTATTGTTATAGTTTAGAATTCATGGGCATCATTTTTAATTCAAGAATACACAGTGGATTTCTCTCTTTTAAGAAGTGATCTCTGTTTCCAGTGATAAGGCTTTTCAGAATCAGGCTGGGATCTAACTGAGAACACAATGGACTACACTTAACTATGCACTGATTTAATTTAACCCCATCCTGCAGCTAATCTGGAAACTTTTGCCAATTATGACGTCTTCCAGAAGCTCTGAGGCCCTCCAGAATCTTTAGCAGGCATCAGTATCATTCTAATGCTCGGCCTTAAAGCCTCTTTCATCTGAGCATCCTGAGTTTTTCCTGCCACCAAGTTAGCATCTGTTTATTCCACGGAAATAGTGTTTCTCAATCTTTTTTTCCCCATTAATAACCACCCTCCCCTCTCCCGAGCTTTTTTAGACATTTTTCTTGGTTGCTCCCTTTCCCCACGAAATTGTAATACCTCAGATATACTGTACATCTGTTTTTATAGTGTGGCCCTCTGTTTGACCACAAGTGATTATAATAACTAAGATTGTGTTGCCTCCCAAGAACCGATTTTTATCACCTTGGGGCACTGTCACTCCCTCTCACTACATGTACAAAAATATACACACAATACTACCAACTAAATACTACATTTTAAGATACTCTATGTGAGTAAAACCTTTTGAACTGATTAGCTACTAACTGAAATGTGCTTATAATATTTAATGTATATTTGCATTAAAAGATGATGCACTTTGAGCGTGTACCTCTTCCTGG
This sequence comes from Lynx canadensis, assembly GCF_007474595.2. NCBI lineage: Eukaryota > Metazoa > Chordata > Mammalia > Carnivora > Felidae > Lynx > Lynx canadensis. The sequence continues at coordinate 30,663,812 of NC_044309.1, read as the reverse complement.
TAACATTGGCACCATGGCTGTTGGGCTGTTAGCGGCAGTGAGGACATGGCTGGATGCAAACTGTATATCAGATGACTGCTCTTGGCCTAAGGTGTCGTCAGAATTTAGCTCAACCCACTGTGGAAGTGAAAGTGCCTTCAATTAATCCTAGTCCGCACACTGCACTCCATTTTGTGGGGTCTCCACCATGGCTTTGAGGTAACAAAGATTTTCTCCCCTGCAGTCTTCCTCCTAATGTTTTCAACTGGATCCTGATACCTTCAACCATAAAGATACAGTTTCCCTTTGTCCACTGCTACAATGTTGAGTTTTGGTGTCAAAGAGGACAGAGATGAAGAGTAGGAATACAAGAGGAGAGAAGAGGGCAAGAGAAATAGGAGGAGGCATTAGGAAAGTCATAGTAAAGTGTCTGATAAGAGGTAACAGAAAAAAGGAAAAGTTTGGGTATTATTCTAAATACTTTATAGACACTCACAAAATCTTCCCAACAAGACTTGCTTGTCACCAAAACCCTCATTTTCCAAGGAGGGAAGGATACAGATTACGAAGAATGTACTGATAAGGAGATTAAGTCATTTGCCCAAGGTTACACAGGTTGAACCTTGTGGAACCAGAATTTAAACACAGACAAATTAGTCCAGTAGGCCATGTTCATCATGGACCCTCTATTTTCACACCAAGAACCTGACCAGGTCCTCCAGATAGCTTTCTTTCCCTAGCCCTCTCTTTGAATTCTCCAAGAGTTGGCATTACTGCCCAGAACAATGTTTTTCAAATTGTTCTTAGCAGAGCTTGGGTGATGTCATTCAACTTTTAGCATTTCAAAGAATTCCCCAAGGATCTCATTTAAAAAGCAGATTTTCATGTTCTATGCATGGAGAGGAAGATCCAGAGGTTCTAAGTGGAGCCCAGAAATCTGTCATTCGAACAAGCAGTCCTGTACCACCTTGCCCTCAGTGCTTGATCCTATTTTACTCAAAGCAATGCCATGTGTTATCTGTTGCATTGTTGGGTTATTGCCTAAAATTGCTTTCAAAGAGAGAATTCTTCAGCTGTGACATGTCAGAATACCTCTGGTCTCATTGATTACACACCTGTCACAGTGTTTATTTGGGGAACATTATGACAAATTATTTTTGATTAATAAATTGTCAATAATTTTAAGTACAACAATGAGTATAATGTGCATGTTTTATGTGTATTATTTTATTTGTACCCTGCCGTATTGGGCTAATTATCAAAAGCTGTATGATACAATAGTGTTTTAAATGTGAGGAATGCAATATAACAAAAAAAAATGGTTAAAAAAATAAGATAAAGGTGGGACATACAGCATATGTTGGCCTGTGAACTTTCTAGCAGTTAAAGAGGAAAATTTATCAGTGTTATGATGCTTTGCAATAAGCCACTTGCCCCTCAAAGGAGTCCAGTCATTTCTATGATCAGAACCCCAGAGAAGTGATACCCCCTGTAATTGGACAGTGTATGATGCTCTGGGCAGCATCTTCTTGGGAAACCCAATCTTGGAGTTCATCTGCCATGTCTTATGCTTTCCTTTGTGTAGTTTCATGGAACTGTGGCAAAGCCAATTCAGTAAATGTAATCTATCCAAGGGCCAAAATGAGGAAGTCAGGTACCCCATTCTCCACTGGGGAAGAATGCATTTTAAACCATCTAGACTTTAGGATGGGGTTGGCGAACTATGGCTTGTGGGTTAAATGTGAATTTTTTTGGCATTTATAAGTGGTTGAAAAAAGAAGAATATTTCATGACATGTGAGAATCACATAAAATTTGAATTTCAGTGTCCATAAATATAATTTTGTTGGAACACATCATACTCATTTATTCATATACAGTATTTTCTATGCCTGCTTTTGTGCTACAACAGCAGAGTTACATTGTTGTGACAGAGACCATATGGCCCACAAAGCCTAAAATATTTACTAGCCAGTCCTTTACAGATAAAGTTTGCCCCTGCTTTAGATTCTTGAGAAAGGGATAGACTACATATCCTTTAGTCTTGTTTTTCTCAACTGAATTTTGCTCACCTCTGAGAGGCAATGAGTTAAAAGTTCAAGTCCCTGGAGTGCCTGGGTGGTTCAGTCGATTGAATATCTGATTCTTGGTTTTGGCTCAGGTCACGATCTCACGGTTTGTGAGTTTGAGCCCCATGTCAGGCTCTGTGCTGACATTGGGGAGCCTGCTTGGGATCCTCTCTCTCCCCCCCTCTTTCTTCCCCTACCCTGCTCATACACACACTCTCTCAAAATAAATAAATAAACAAACATTAAAAAAAATGTTCAAGTCCCTGACAAGTATATAGAGTGTGCATATGCTATTTTTTCCTCCTATTAAGGTAGACACATAGTTTTAAACAGTTGAGCTGTTATCAGACACATCTGGTGATGTCACCCCTCTTCTGAAAGTTGGAAGACTTAATGGGAACATGTTATATATTTGTGATATAAAACCACAACCATGAACCCACACGTGCATCGGAAAAGAAACAGGCTGTTGAGCCAGCAGGATCAGTCATTACTGAATTTCCCTTCGACTATCTGCTATTTGTTCATCCATTTTGTCAGCTGCCAATGTATTCTAACAGACACGTGGGGAGAAATTGCCAAGGGTATCAGAAAAATATATGGAGAAAACCATGATTATTGTTAACTTGACAGTCATTCACTACAACTTTTCCTAGATGGTTTGTGTTGGACATTGGTTATTACTTGTGGGATATTTAGCCCAGCTTATGGAGCACAACTATTTTATGGAAAGTTTAAGAATGACCAGTTTAAAACAGTGGCAGATGCTAATGCCTTTATTGAAAGACATGTATCTGAAATTTTACAGAGTGAGGAGAGTCTAGAAGTGACTCTGTCATCAATCAACAGCTATATAATTTTATCACAATGATGCATTCTACACAGTCTAGGTGCCTGGATAAATACATTCCTGAAAGTGCAAAATGTAAGTGCAGAAGAATAAAGATACACCAGTCTTCTGAGCATATGGGCGTAACAACAAAATTTATAAGCTCTTTTTTTTTATACAGTAGACTAGAGAAGTTGGGTAGAGTATTTGCTCCCTAATCATGTTCCAAAGGTATAGAGAAGGCTGTCCTGGCTTCAGCTGTCAATCGTGTTTAGAAGTGTCACCAATAATTTGTAGCCTGGAAGTGCTTGACTTGTGGACCCCTGGTGCTAATTGGATCCACTGATTTCTGTAAAATCCCCACCTGTCATCAGCTCAGCAGTAGGTATGATATTGAAGCTCTAATGAACCCAGGGAAAACTTTAAATAGCCAGTCTGATTCCTTTTGATTTTATTACTGGGCAAAAAGTTTGAATTTCTAGGGAGGGAACTTTATTTTTATAGTCTCTTATAACCTTTCATTAGGATCCACGCTGTTTAAGAAAGAGGTCAGGTTTTATCCTGGAGGATACCCTATTCCCGCAGAAAAGTTGTTAGAATTTAAGAACTCCATCCGGTGAAGCTTGTTTAGAACCTGGAAGGAAAATGAATCCAGAATCCTTGTTAACTAGAAACCAACTTGTTTCACAACTGCAGCAAAAAAATCCATTCTGGGAAGTGGGGAGCAGGTGACCTAGGGCTCAGGGTTGTTGCTTGTGTTGTTTTGCTTCGATAGCTATTTTCTTTGGTGCTTCAGTTTCAAAGGAAAATTCACTTGCAAACCTGTTTTATATCGCTTTGGGAGTTCCCCGCAGAGGACAGGCAGAGACTGTCCTGTCACAGAATACTGTCCTCTGGGAGAAATAGGAATACATTTGGATGAGCTCCAGCGTTCATCTCTGTTCTCTGATACTATGAATGAAGCTGCCAGTGTCTTTCATAGCAGGGTACCCAGGAGCTGTTTACAATGGAGGGGACCAGAGCTGCACTGCCCACAGACTGTCACCACCTTCAGTTGTCCTGAGCTGTGGTCTTTGTCAGAATATTCTCCTTCTGTTATCTAGGCCAGAAAAATCCTGTTACATTCTTATGTTTAGCTAGATGGACAGGATGTAAAATGCATTCCTTCCCCAAACATAACCACTTGGATATCCCACAAGGACCCAAATGTTCTTATGAAATTTGTGTTGATTGGGAAGAAGCAGTTTGCTTTTATGGCAATGAAGAACTTGAGTGTGAGCAGACAGAATACACTCACATCTGACTACATTGTTTGCCCACACTAACAATTTGTTAACCCATCCCCGTAAACCAACGTCCAATCACTATCAACTGAAATAATTTCACCGATTTTGTTCTTGTTCTTGGAGCTCTAGGATCCTCACAGGGGCTTTAATCCATGCACAGAAACAGACAAACAAGGAAAGACTTGTTAAGTCATGCAGCCTAGTCATCTGACTCTGGTGGATATTCCCTCTGGTATGTCTTTCTGAGGCCCTGACTCGCCTGCATTTGAATAATGCCAGCACCAGACTTCAGCTTCTTCCCATGGGAATGGGTAATATATTCTCTTCTTGATTTCGGCATTCCCCCACCCCCTTCATTTCTTGATTTATTCAATCATTCTTGGGAATGCCTGAGCTGGCTCTCTGCTTAGGGCACCCTCACTCATTCTCCTCTTGGTATTTCCTGAGATTTACACATCAGAAAGGTGGAGGGCATCTTATAGCTCTGCTTCATAGTTGTGCTTTGTCTAAACACTGTCTGCTTTGGATTCCTTTATGACACGAGCTCATTTTTTAAATTTTATTTTGTATTTTTTTAAGTTTACATCTAAATTAGTTAGCATATAGTGCAACAATGATTTCAGGAGTAGATTCCTTAGTGCCCCTTACCCATTTAGCCCATCCCCCCTCCCACAACGCCTCCAGTAACCCTCAGTTTGTTCTCCATATTTATGAGTCTCTTCTGTTTTGTTCTTTCCCTGTTTTTATATTATTTTTATTTCCCTTCCCTTATGTTCACCTGTTTTGTCTCTTAAAATCCTCATATGAGTGAAGTCATGATTTTTGTCTTTCTCTGACTACACTTAGCATAATATCCTCCAGTTCCATCAATGTAGTTACAAATGGCAAGATTTCATTCTTTTTGATTGCCGAGTAATACTCCATTGTATACATATATCACATCTTCCTTATCCATTCATCCGTCGATGGACATTTGGGCTTTTTCCATACTTTGGCTATTGTTGATAGTGCTTCTATAAACATGGGGGTGCATGTGTTCCTTCAAAACAGCACACCTGTATCCCGTGGATAAATGCCTAGTAGTGCAATTGCTGGGTCATAGGGTAGTTCTATTTTTAGTTTTTTGAGGAACCTCCATACTGTTTTCCAGAGCGGCTGCACCAGCTTGAATTCCCACCAATAATGCAAAAGAGATCCTCTTTCTCTGCATCCTCGCCAACATCTGTTGTTGCCTGAGTTGTTAATGTTAGCCATTCTGACAGGTGTCAGGTGATACCTCATTGTGGTTTTGAATTGTATTTCCCTGATGATGAGTGATGTTGAGCATTTTTTCATGTGTCAGTTGGCCATCTGGATGTCTTCTTTGGAGAAGTGTCTATTTATGTTTTTTGCCCATTTCTTCACTGGATTATTTGGTTTTTGAGTGTTGAGTTTGATAAGTTCTTTATAGATTTTGGATACTAACCCTTTATCTGATATGTCATTTGCCAACATCTTCTCCC